>NW_005054429.1:1637001-1669106 GCF_000277835.1 Geospiza fortis | reverse complement strand
TATATAAATATTTAATTTTATAAATATATTTATATAAATATACTCATAATATATATTATAAATATATAGAAATATAAAAATAACACAAAACTATATAATATATAGCAAACAGTGTATCTATATTACACATAATAGACACATTTTTATATCTACAAATATATACACACAAATATGGTTCTGCCTGTGTGAAATGTGAGACGTGCTTTGTATTTCCTGTTTGGCACCAGTTTAATCTCTTGTAGGGGTAACGCATTGAATTTACCATCTGTCTTAAATCACTGCAAGTACAAGCATGACATACTTACTGTGTGAGTTTCTTCTGGAAAAGAGTAGGGGACTACTTCAGAACATGTATTTATATGCTCCTAATTTATTCTGAGGGTAGAACTCTTCCCATTTGGCTTTAATTTTGTCCGCATTTTGTATTTTTTGCTTTGAAAGGGAATAGTTCTCAACAGGTCTCAAAGTGTCCGCCAGTGAGGCAGTGATGTACTTGCTTCTCTCTGTGATTTATTTCCATGTCAGTTCCTCTCTGTTTGAGGGCTGCTGCATGTGCATTTCAATGGGAAGGTCACACAAATGGAATTTTGCAGGTGAACAGAATTAAACCTTCACAGAGTAGTTTCCGGTGAGAAGAAGTGTTTTAGCAGCCAGAATTGTGAAATGCTTCTGGAATAAAATCCAGATGTTTCTATCAGTGGTGCAGGAGCGACCATTCCGTTAGAAGTGGTTGAAATTTTAAATAACCTGCTCAGACTTTGGACAGATTAGCCTATGGAGATAAATGAGTGTTCAGCAACGTTTCATCAGTCCTAAGCCTTTCTGAAGGACATACATGAGAGTACATGTTTAAACATCTAAAGGGCCATTCTTCTAACTTCTGGAAGGACTAAATAGTCCGAGGTTAAAGTGGCTGCTTTAAATTTCCTGTAGACCCAGTGACCTGGACAATGACATTGGAAGAATAAGAAAATCTGAAAAGCAAATTTTAAGTAGTGCTGTCACTGTCTACTTGATAGCACTCTCCAGCTTAAACCCCCATCACTCCAGCAATTCGCACTGATGTATACCTGCAGAAAAAAAACCCCAGCAAAACAAACAAAAAAAGCCAAACCAGAACAAAGTTTGGGTTTCTAGGTTGTGATCTGTGAAGAATACTGCTATTGTAATAGTTAGCAGGAGACAGGGTTTGAATTCCATCTGAAGAAGTGGAATGCCAGTGCAGGACCACAATGGAGGGAAGAAAAGTAGGGCTACAGAAGAAGAAAAAGCCATGCATACCCACTTGCTTTTTCCTTTCTAAGCTAACATCCTAGCACGCTGCTGCATTTTTACAGCACGGCATTATTTTTGCCGTGGTGTCTTAAGTTGCAAAGCTGGGCAGAAGTATTTCAGTTTGGTTTTTCTCTTCAAACAAAAAAATGTACTTAAAGTAATAGCCACTGTGTAAGTTCCAAGTCTGTCTTGATGCACTGGAAGAGAGTGAACTGCTGAGTCTAGAGCATGCTGTGTTTTTCTCAAGAAAAATTAAATCCATAAATGGATGCTGACAGATTAAGCATTGACATGACAGACTCTTTGTGTCGTTTTAGTCAGGAAAACGAGATCCCAAACCTGGCACTCCAGCCAGAGCCTGATGTGTTTAGAAGTGAATGCAAAGGAGCAGACTCGGTTGGAAAAATTGATATTGCTCAGTACTTCCACGTGCATCAAGATGAAACCATTAAAAATTAAAATTTTTAATGACAAACTAGAATGAGAGAAAGACTACAGAATAGCTAGGAATTTTGTGGCTAGGAAGTTCTTGAGATGTGATACAAAGCAGGGAGTCAAAGCCAAAGATGTCATGTCCGAGGTCAGCTCACTAGTCACAGGGCTACTGTATTTTCTAACATTTTTCTATCACCTATTGGTTTTTACATTTCCCCCTACCCCTTTAAATGCTTGCTTTTGTTTCAGTCCAGATCAAAACCAACTACAAGTACCACAGGTTCATTTTCTCATTGTAACAGTAAAAACAGTAATTTGCAGTCTTTGCATGAACATACATTGACATGTGAACAGAAAATTAAACAGTTCTGTGACAGTGGTCACAGGGGTTTTCAGGATGAGGGAAGAGACATAGATCTGACTCCACATTTCAGAAGGCTTGATTTATTATTTTATGATATATATATTATATTATAACTATACTAAAGAATAGAAGGAAAAGTTTCATCTCAGGCTAGCTAAGCTAAGAATAGAATGGAAAGGAATGAAAACAAAGGCAGCTGTCTAGGACAGAGAGAGCCAGCTCTGCCGTGACTGGTCACCAAATCCAAACATCCACGCGAGACCAATCACAGATCCACCTGTTGCATTCCACAGCAGCAGATAACCATTGTTTACATTTTGTTCCTGGAGCCTCTCAGTTTCTCAGGAAGAAAGAATCCTAAGAAAGGATTTTCATAAAGAGATGTCTGCAACACAGTTCCCCTCAAAGAAAGAGGCAAGTGTATAATCAGTCACAGAAATCATAAAACTATCTGTAGCCCCCACTTCTAGTTCTACATTAATGTACTAAGCTACCTCTTTCAAGGTGACTAAAGTAATCATGAGGACATTGCCTGTTCGGGAAGCGCTCCAGCCTCACCCATCTCCTTCACACCTCTTATTTTAACTAGATATTCTTGCTTAAGCCCAGCAACTTAGTAGTAAACATATTTCTAAGAAGCCTACTCCAAATTTGGTCAATAGCACTTTTTCTCTTCATTCATTTCCTTTCATTCTTTCTCTAGTGGATTTGTGCAACAGCTTCACAGGAAGTTCCCTTAGCACAACTCAATTACTGCATACCTTTAGCCTTTAACGTTTTCTGATGAGACATCCGAGGCCACACTCTGCTCGTACTGGAATATGTTAGCTTTTCTGGAAGTGAATATATTAAAAAAAATGCAGCTGAAGAGGTGTGATTGATTTTGTTTAAATACTTGAAATACAGCAACTAAGTATCCGTTAACAGATTTAGAAAATACAAATTAAAATTTCCACATTGGTGGGCACCAGACTATATTAATTTTGCTAAATAAAAGACATCTAGCTTTATTTTAAAAAGTCCAGCTAAAAATATTAAAAATCCGGATTTGTTGTAATAAGCAGCTGCACTGCTATCTCTCCTTTAAAACAAAGTTTTCTAGTCCTTGCCTGTTGCCTGCCCCAGGTGAGTAACAAGACCCTGGTGAGATAATGGAGGAGGTTCTCTCCTCCCTGCCTTGGGCCAGAGTGTGGCTGTGGCGACAGATGCCTGTGCCTGCATGTGTCAGGCGAGGGCTGCTGCTTGCTTCCAAATGGTTCCTTGATATGGCATCCCCAAAGAGTCTGTAATCCTTGTCTGCTTTGTTCTGCATTGCTTAATATCCAGTGACTCAGCAGCATTCCCTGCCACCCACTGGCACATCTTCCCTGTTATTTTATGCATTGTGAAACAGCCACTGATTTCATTTCATGGGTGAGGAATGAGCCTGCCACACATAATTCCCCAGCACCTTATGTGGGATCTTATCAGGCAACTTTACAGCCCCAGGAAAAGTTCAGCTGGCATCTCAGTAAAGGCTCTGTTTTGTGCAAAGCCACTTTTAAAGTGTGTATCCCAGTGATCATCCGGAGCCCAGGAAGCCAAGGAAATGGCAGGGCAAGCACCAAGGGTTACTAACTGCAGGAGTGATGAGCAGATGCTCCAGGAGAGGCACTGAACCAGCTATAGAGCAGCACTGCCACAGCCTAGAAGCTTCTCCAGGAACAGGCAGCTGCAGGAATATCCCTGCTCCGTGGGATAAAGACAGCCAGCTGATCCACCTTCAGCACTGAAAGGACTTCAGAAGGTTCATACTGCTCTGCTTGCTCTGCTCCATGTGATTTTGAAGACTTGGTTGGTATATTCAGCTGTGTAACTCTCTCCTGTTGTTTTGAAATAAATTAAAACCTTTGAAGAACTATCTCTCTTACCAACACTTCTGTATGGATGTAGCTCTCTGCTCCGGCCATTAGGATTTTCCCCTGGGAGGAGCTAGCCTTGATAGCTTGCTAGTTTGTGTTAAATGACTTAAAAGATAAGTGGCATTTTGTTCTCATTATACTAAGAAAAGCCAATCAATATGAAGCCCATCAATGCATTAATATAAAAGCGAAAACCAAAGAAAACTGATATTAAGTGGAAATTCAGGATCCATTAGATTGAACACTACAACTCGGTTTCCTGAACTAGAGTTGACAAACCAGCAGTAAGTGTCCAGCAGGGAGTAGTTCTGCTTGATTATACTGACTAGATGATTTAATAGGTCTTTTTCCTCTCTAATACCTATGACCACATGGAAATCAATTGCAGCCCACTTAGTGAAGTACCTTCCCTCCCTTGCTCCAGATGCATGGCTGGAGCTGCCTGTGCAGAGCAGTGCTAACGGAGATGCCAGCTGGGTGTCACCTCCTGACACAGAAACTCTACGTCAAAACCCAAAGGATTTCTTCTGAACTCTGAAAAACACCACCTCCTTTCCTTTGTAGAACTTGAGGCAGAACCTTGCCCCAGGAGAGGAGAGAATGCCTGTAGGAACCCAGGATATTCCTCCGGCTGCCCTGGAGGACTGGAGACCCTGTCAGGGGGCTCAGAGACCTTGGCACAGAGCCCAAGTCCCCTGTGCCTTTGATCTTGACCCATGAAAAAACAATTACCAACCTTTATATGAAGAATTACAAGTCAAAAGAGTTTAAGTAGAATGATAGTTAATTTATTACAGGGTGAAAAATAGATTTTTTGGGGGTTTTAGAATAGGGGTTCAGGGGGCAAGATGGAGGAATTTGGGCATGTCCAGCCTTTCTCCTTCTTCTTGGCCTCCATCTTCTGCTGTGATGGAGGCACTTTTGGATTGGTTTAGAGTAGAGACAAACTGTCTAACATAGGTGATAGGTATTGGGAAGTTATTGTAAATAATGTACATGTAGATTTTAGTATAAAAGGTAATACCACCCCAAGGACAGGCAGTGTGCCTCTGTCTGACCTGCTGAATAGACCTCAGCAGGCCAGAGAAAGAATTTTATAGATAAGATACAATAAACAACCTCGAGAATGAGAATAAGAGTTCTGTCAACTGCTGGGCTGGGAAAAGAGACTTTCTAAAGTATCTCAGGGTCACTCTAAGCAGCAGAGATCTTGAGAAGTGCCAGCTGGCTGTGGTAGGGCAAGGTGGGCACCAGCTGACAGCAGAGTGAGCTCTATGCCCTGCACCTGTCCCCTTCTGGGACACAGAGAAGGGGACAGACAGCTGCGCAGCTGGGAGCAGGCACTGAGGTGTCCCCCTGCAGGCTTCCCCCCATCTCACAGCCCTGGGAACACCTCCCTGAGCGATGTGCCGAACAGCCCAGCCAGGAGCATTTACCCAGAGCGAATTCTCCTGTCCCACAGGCTGTGGAAATGCCATGTCAGAGGAGTGGAAGCAGCTGCCCCCTGGGTATTGCCGAGGTTTTGTTGTGCTTTTCATTTCGGAGCTGTCATTTCATTCCACTCCCAGCAGATACCACTCGACTCTAGATGCTTGCTAACCAGGAATTGCTCCTTACCCAAACGCCAGACCTTGACAGAAACATTTCTTTGTGTATTTTCAGAATACAATCTCAATCCATCAAAAGTTGATCAACGGTATGACACATCTAATTAACAAGCAAAAAGGAAGGAGCAGGGCCATGCCTACCCAGGGAAGCCCATGGTGAAAAGCCAATGCAGAACCAAGCTCAATAAATTAAAAATATTTTAGCAAACAGTGGCAGGGCTATGGGAGATCACATTATACATCAGCAGTGCAGGTAAATAGCATAGGTGCAGGAGAAGCAATAAAGTCTTGAGATTTGGTAGCGAAATAAGGGAAAACGGAATGAAACATCCCTTCTGAAACAATCTTTATGAATTAAAACAACAAATATGACACAAACCTCCCCGGCTCCAAATCCCTTTGTTTCTCACCTGAACGCCAGATAATGCCAACAGAAACCCCAGCGGAAGCAAGCCTTGCGAACAGGACGTTGCTGCCTTGCACAGGAGATAATCTTTTTGGAACATTCTGCGTGAGGGCTGCGAGCCGCCGTCAGGCGAAGCACAAGTAAGAAAGCGCCTCAGGAAGCGAGCGGGTCACACGGACACGGGGCTGCCGGAGGGCACGGCCGCGGTGCGAATCACAACCACACGGCTCTGCCATCGCCTGCCGCTCCTCACGGTGCCCCCGCACCCCACGGCGGCCTTCGCCGAGAGCCACGGGGGCCACACACGCGTGTGAGCTTCGTGAAGGGAGCGGGCGCAAGGCAAGGCACTACGGGCGGGGCCGTGAGGGACTAAGCACGCCGCGTTCCTCACCCCGCATTTTATAGGGCGCGTGAACGGCCCGCGCTGCGCTCTTACTGGTCAGGTATCCACGCCCCCTCCGGATCTAGACCAATCAAATGCCAGAAGCCTTAGGAGAGATCTGATTGGCTGAGGCAGCTGTCAATCAAACACGGGTTTGTTAATTGACAAAGTAGCGACGCCTGTGAAATTAATTACACACACGCGTGTGAGCTTACACAAATCTACAATAATTCACACAAATCTGTGATAATTCACAAAAGCTTGTGACAAATCACACAACTCTGTTGCATGTGAAATGTGGAATTCAGACAAATCTGTGATAATTCACACAAATCTGTGATAAACCACACAAATCTGCGGTATGCAAAACGTGAAATTCAAACAAATCTGTGATAATTCACAAAAAACTGTGATAATTCACACAAATCTGTGATCTGTGCAATGTGAAATTCACACAAATCTGTGACAGTTCACACTAATCTGTGATAATTCAAACAAATCTGTGATGATTTAAACAGATCTGTGATACGTGAAACGTGAAATTCAGACAAATCTGTGATATGTGAAACGTGGAATTCAGACAAGTCTCTGAAATTCAGACAAATCTGTGATAATTCACAGAAATCTGTGACAGTTCACAGAAATCTGTGACGTGAAATGTGAAATTCACACAAATCTGTGATAATTCACACAAATCTGTGAGCTGTGAAATGTGAAATTGAAACAGTCGGTGATAATTCACACAAATCTGTGATACTTCTCACAAATCTGTGAAAAATTACACAAATCTGTGATCTGTGGCATTCACACAGTGCTGTGTTGTCCTGATCAGGAACTGATATGTGATATGTGACATGGGAATTGATTATGTGCTGTGTGAATTGATGATGTGTTGTATGATTGATATGTGACATGTGATTGATATGTGACACGTGATTGATTTGTGACGTGATTTATATGTGACGTGTGAATCGATACGTGAAATGTGATTGATATGTGCTGTGTGATTGACATGTGGACGTGAATTGATCTGTGACAGGTGATTGATATGTGACATGTGAATTGATGATGTGTTATGCAAATCGATGATGTACTCTGTGATTGATGTGTGACATGTGACGTGATTGATATGTGACGTGTGATTGATATGTGACATGTGGCAGCACAGAGGGAATGATGCTCGAGGCACACCATGAACATCAGAACATCGGGGTCACCCTGCCCAGCTGAGCTGCACCCAGAGCTGCCAGGGCTGCCAAACAGGGGCAGGGACAATGCAGGTGCCAGCCCCGGGCACAGGGACAGGGAGAGTGCAGGTGCCAGCCCCAGGCACAGGGACAGTACCCAGGTGTCCTGGCAGTGTGGGATGGCAGCAGGGATGGTGGATGGGCACTGGAATCAGGGAGGGTGGATGGGCACTGGAGTCAGGGAGGGTGGATGGGCACTGGAGTCAGGGATGGTGGATGGGCACAGGGTGGATGGGCACTGGAATCAGGGAGGGTGGATGGGCGCTGGAATCAGGGAGGGTGGATGGGCACTGGAGTCAGGGAGGGTGGATGGGCACTGGAATCAGGGAGGGTGGATGGGCACTGGAATCAGGGATGGTGGATGGGCACTGGAAGCAGGGAGGGTGGATGGGCACTGGAGTCAGGGAGGGTGGATGGGCACTGGAATCAGGGAGGGTGGATGGGCACTGGCAGCCCCTGGGGCCCACAGATCCCGGGGCCGAGCCCCGTGTGCTCCATCCCCTGAGGGCTCAGGCTCAGCTCTGCTGCCCCCCCTTTGCAGGCACAGCCAGGTGCCTCCTCATCGCACACCTGCCAGCCCCTGTTTGCCCACTGAGGGCAGGGAGGGAGCCCCTGGCCCTCTGGGCTCTCTCCTTTCCTTCCCAAGGGAAGATGCCAGGCCAGCCTGCTGAAGGAGGGGACGGGGTGATTGTGGCGCTGCTTTGCTGTGAGATCTCAGTGAATTCCCTCAGCACTTCATGCCGAGCTCACCCAGCCACAGGACACCTGTGGGAATGTTCTGGGATGAGCTGCACTTTCAGATTCTCCAGGGTGAGCTGCTCTAACAGCACTGTGATTTATGAATGGTTTCTCCTGCATTTCATATTTTCAGCAGGGGAAGGTGGAGATGATTTCCCTTCCATGCAAACGGGAACCCAGACAATATGCAAACACATCTGCCTCAATCAAAGCAGAATTTCCATCCTGGCCCCTCCCTGCTCAGGCAAAAACGTTGGCAGCAATTAGGGAGAAAATCAAATCAGAAATCAAATACGGAAATGAAGATGAGAGGCACACAACTGCATGTTTAAATGAGATACAGTTGGTAAAGGAAAGGAATCTTTCCCAAAAGGTCACCAAATCCACTAGGACAAAAAAGAAGTACTTGTTATTATTTATTCCATTTTCATGAAAGAGATACTTATTCTTCCACCTTCCGTTGTGTCTATGTGAGTCATTAATTCTCAGGTAATGAGTGATAAACTGAATGAGACTTTTCCAGAAAAAAGGAAGGGATGGACCTGATGCCTCAGTTATGCTATAATTAAACCAGCAGTTACAGCCTGCACTATCCAAACCCCACAGGCCTGGGCTGTTTGCTTTGCAGCTGGATGCAGCATAAACAACATCTCCTGAATGTTTCTGACAGTGTTTTTAATTGATCATGGCATTGATCATCTGCTTGCAGAGGCTGGGGGTTTCCTCTGAGAAGTTTCTGGTGTCTCATGATGGTGCTGATAAAAGCACAAGTGCTCGTGGCTGATGTGACTCACATTTCAGCTTTAGCTACTCCACACCACCCCAGTGGTTTCTCACCCTCTTTCCATCCCCACAGCTGAGCTGTGATGCTGAGCACTGGCCAGTTTGGGGCAGAGGGAAGGGACTGCAGCTCTGGTGCTGGTCACCTTGCCAAGCCAGCAGCTGGCATTTGGACACCCCAGATCTGAGCTTGCTGCAGCAGCAGCAGTGTTGGAATGTTGGGGGACACAAGACAGATGATGCACTTTGTACCTGGTTAACACAAGAGATTTGATAACAGGATGCCTTGGCAAAAGCAAATAGAACTTTGAAAATTAGACCTGGATTGCAATAAGATTTAATCAGACAGGTTTACTAGAAAAAGAAAATGCCATTAATCTCTGCAAGCAAGAGATGTTGTTATATGCATAAGTTTGTGTATGTGATTTTAACCTAATCATTGTAGTACACATCACCAGTCTCCCTACAATAGTGTAGCAGTATTTGTATCCCACAGTAAAATCAGATTCTGATCATCAAGTCAGTCTCCCTGTCTCTCTCCATCGCCAACACAGCAGGATTATTTTTATTTTTACGCTAATTTCTGTCCATATGTGGGGCTGTCAGGAGCAGCACGAAGCAGATGCTTTTGCACGAGTGTGTGCTGGAGCCTGGAGCCGGGGCTGGAGCGTGGGTGGGGCCGCACATCTCCAGCAGGAGATGTCCTAAGAGCCACAGGGAGGGAACATCTGCTCCTCTGCAGGGCTACAGCATCTGCTCCCCAGCAGGGCGAGAATATCTGCTCCCCAGCAGGGCTGCTCCTCTGCACACCCTGGGGCACGCAAGCACCACCAGGCAGGGGCTGCTGCTGCCCAAATCCCCCTGTCAGCCCCTGCTGTAAAGAAATAAAGAGGTTGTCTCTCTGTAAGATAAAAGATTCAACACATATACTGTTTTGTCCAATTGTACCTAAAAAAGTTCTCCCTGCAAAGGCGACTCTGATGTTGGCAAGGAAGAGAGAATGATGCATCTGACTCCACTGGTATCAGAAGGTTCATTAATTACTTTATTATATGACATTATTCTATACATCCAAAACTGAACTTGCCAAGCACTCAACCCTGCACACAACATTCTGAATCTCCTGACTGTCACTCAACAGTCCTGACACACACACACACTTGGCCCTGACAGGCCAAGGAAACAAAACCCCATCACTGTGGGTAAACAATCTCCATGTTGCATTCTACTTTGGCACAAACACAGGCACAGCAAGTGATAAGAATTGTGTTTCCTTTCTCTGAGGTTCAGAGAATGTGAATCCCAGAAATATTCTGGGGAAGATCTGTACCTTGCTTTTCTCTGTGAAGAGAAATGTGGGGCTACAAGCCCCCCTTGGCTGGCCCCCAGAGCCTCTAGCTCACCTTCTGCGCTCAGCAGCATCCCTGCTCTGCCAGTCCATACAATACTCCAAGGAGAGTTTTTCCCCCTGGCTGGCTTCACTGTTCACATTTCTTTCTCTCCTTCTTGCAAACACACTCACTCAGCTAACATCACCTCCCCCGATTTCTCTGACTTTTCTTTCCAGTTGTTCTGCCCAGTGCCCCTCAACATCTTAGCCTTGTCTTCCCAGGGCAAGGGGATTTTCTGCCCCCTTCCCCTGCTACTCCTTTCTGGGGCAAATCCCCTCCTCTCTGCCAGAAATGGCTTTGTCCCATTTTTTTAATTAGTGGGAAGCTGTTAATCAGCCTTACTTCCTGAGGCACACACCCGGCCAGCCCCCTGCCCCCCTCCAGTGTCCTGCAAGCTGCTTCCTCCATGCAGATGGGCTCTCCAGAGGGGTCTGTTCTGCTGGAGGGGGAGCATCTCTGCTGTCACCACGATATTTTCTGAAAAATCCCTTTGCTGGGATTTTTCTCCTGAGAAGCTGAGAAGCCTCAGAGGAAAAGAAAAACAATAATTATCTGCTGCTGTGGAATGCAACAGGTGCATCTGTGATTGGTCTATGTGGTTGTTCCTAATTAATGGCCAATCACAGTCCAGCCGTCTCGGACTCTGTAGGCGTCACAAGCTTTTGTTATTCATTCCTTTCTATTCCTTTCAAGCCTTCTGATGAAATCCTTTCTTCATTCTTTTAGTATAGTAATAATATTTCATTTACTTTTAATATAATATATATCATAAAATAATAAATCAGCCTTCTGGAACCTGGAGTCAAGATTCTCATCTCTTCCCTTGTGCTGGGACCCCTGTGAACACCACCACACTCCGCCCTGCCCTGGTCTGTCTCTGGGGCAGGTTTCTGTGCTGGGCCTGGTTGTGCAGCAAACATGAACCCACCCTGGGCTCCCCTCCAAGTGAGGAGTTTGAGAAACAAACAGATAGAAGCAGAACAGAGAGAATGAGACCGGTGATGGTGTGATCAGCAGTTAATTATCCACAGGGATTTTTGAACAGGTAATACTGATGTCTCAGTGTTTAGCTTTGGTATTTTTCACATTCTGTGCTGCTTTAGTGAGTGGGTCTGAGCTCCACATTCAGGGATGGTGAGCTCTGTGCACAGAGCAGGGAGACAAAACAATTCCTGCTCCAGCTGGGCACCAAGGACAAATGATCCAAATCTCAGCCCCAGAGCACAAACCCCGTGGGCTGCAGAGAGAAAAACAAGCAGGGTGGGACTGCAGGGGCTAAAGCTGGAATGGGACAATGAAGTGCAAGATGCAAATGGAGCAGAACTGATCCCAGGGAGAGACCCCGGGAGCGCTCGTGCATTTTGGGGCCATTTTGGTTCCTCTTGGGTGCAGCCCTGGCTGGGCTCTGGTGCTGCCCAAGGTGGATCCATGGAGGAGATGCTTGGAATCAATCCCTGCTTTATTCTGTAGCTCTGTCCAGCCTCTGCCCCAGGTCACCCTTCACAAGGCAGCACTACCAGCTCCTCGGGTTTTTCCCCAGTCCCCAGCCAGCTGCTGCTGAGGGTCAGACACTTGGGTCCCTGTGTGAACCCACCTGTCCCACAGCTTTGGGCTGGAGTGGGAAGGGAAACACACAGCCCTGGCCCCTGGCTGGGCCGCATCCAGGACTTCAAAGATGTCACATTTGCTTGCCAGGCCAAAAAAAAAAGAAGTCTGGAGCCCATATTTTCCAACATTTCAAGTCTGCAGTGTACTTGAGAAGTCTGAAGTCTTTGACAGGGTTTTATACTTGCAGAGGGGGATTTTATTTTGAACATCCTTTAAATACTTTGTGGGTAGGAGTATTCCCAGTTTTGGAGTGGTACATGTATTCTGATAAATAAAATCAGCCTACAGTGTGGACCTTTGCACTGGTAATCAATACAGCTTTATCTGCATCAGTGACTCACACAGCCTGCCACACAGGCTTTGTTCAGTTATTTAATGAAAGGTTACATTTCTATCACCAAATATTTACATTGTAGATATTTTAGCATCAATGGACAGATATTTTGCAATATGTAATTTATTAAAGAATAGGAGTTTTGCATCCTGTGATGTGCTGCAGTCTTCATAAGTGTCTCTCAAACCTCAAAATCTTTCGGCGCCATTATATATTGCTCATCTCAAAAGACAGAAAACTGTAGGTCAGAAGTGTGGTGGTAATAGTTGAAAGAAATACTTTTCCTAATCAAATTAGTGTTTATTCAAACCCTGACTTCCCAACCCAAATGATGTGATTTGCCCAAATTCTCCTATCAGGTACACTTTTTATTCCCAGAATAGCTGTAAGGAATAGCTCTGTGTTTGCTGCCTTGCAGACCAAGCTGGCCAAGAAGAGAGGTAGGTGTGCCTGCCATGTGAGGAGAAGAGGCAGAGCTGTCTCTGCAGCTTAAACTTTGTATTTGAATGACTTGAATACAAATAAATTCAAATAAAACTTGAATACAAATTCTTGTAATTTCCTAGTTACTACTCACAATAATCAGAGCTTTGGCAGAAGATCTTTTCTGTTTGTGCTTGGTTTTTAAATATCCCTGTTCAGCAGAGTTCCACAAGAACACATTGCAAAACACTGCAGGACCCTAAAGGTAAATATTTTAGTAACTTTTTATTGGGACCCAGCAATGCTTAGGGACAGGAAAACCCCTCCTGGGTAATGGCAGAAAGCTCTGGGTGCAATGGATGGCACACAAAGAGGCAAAACCAGCTGGTCACCCCAGAGCTGGTCTAGAGCAGAGCCTGTGCTCTGTCTGGTGGAGGGTGAGAACTGCTGGGGGGAGCAAGCTCATCTGCTTCAAGGCAAAATGGCAATTCCCAGCCAGCCAGGCAGCTGCAGGAGCCTGTGCCCAGGCATGGAGCTCGGCCTGCTGGTAAAACAGAACCAGCAACACTCAGAGCAGCAGCAGCAGCAGCAGCAAAACCTGGAGGGAGAGCAGAGCCAGGGAGCCCAGCTGTGCCTGAGGCCAGGGGAAGTCTGCAGCACCTGGGAGACACGGCAGGTTCCTCATCCCTGCTGGGTGCCCATGGCTGGCTGCACCTCAAACACATCCCTGAGAATCCACACCAAACGCATCGCTGAGAATCCAAACCAAACACATCCATGTGAAATCAAACCAAACATATCCATGTGAAATCAAACCAAACATATCCCTGAGAATCCACAACAAACACGTCCATGTGAATTCAAACCAAATAAAAAAACCAAACCCATGCATGTGAATCCACACCAAACACATCGCTGAGAATCCAAACCAAACACATCCATGTGAAATCAAACCAAACATATCCATGTGAAATCAAACCAAACATATCCCTGAGAATCCACAACAAACATGTCCATGTGAATTCAAACCAAATAAAAAAACCAAACACATCCCTGTGAATCCACACCAAACACATCGCTGAGAATCCAAACCAAACACATCCATGTGAAATCAAACCAAACATATCCATGTGAAATCAAACCAAACATATCCCTGAGAATCCACAACAAACACGTCCATGTGAATTCAAACCAAATAAAAAAACCAAACACATCCCTGTGAATCCAAACCAAACACATCCATGAAAATCCAAACCAAACACATCCCTGAAAACCCAAACCAAACACACCCATTAGAATCCAAACCAAACACATCCCTGAGAATCCAAACCAAACACATCCATGAAAATCTAAACCAAACACATCCCTGGGAATTCAAACTCCTCTGCCAGTCTTCACCCCAAGTTTCTCCTGATTCTGTCCAGCATGGCTTCTGCTAGACTTATTCTCTATTGATTTATTGAGTGCTTTTTAATCCTCCAACTAAATTCAGGAGACACTGTGCTTTTCTAAGGCAGAATTAGGCTCTGTGATTAAGGAAAAATTGTCCTATTTAAAGGAGAGAAAAACAAAAGCTCCAAGAATGAATATTTGCAGAGGTCTCTGGGCTTGCAGCTTTGTTCTGCAGTGCCCCAACTTACTGCAGAGGCGGTAATTTCTTTGATGTAAATTACACCATGGTTACAGCCCTGCTCAATACCTGATCCATACTTTATCAGAGAAATTGCACCAATTCTTGGAAATCATAGGTATCCGTTGTGTTGGGAAGCACAGGACAGTGTTGTGTTTCCTAAGGGGAATTTATGGGGTGACCATTGCATGGGTAGTGGATTGCAGACCCCCACAGTCATCCTAGGCTACAGGAACCCTTTATTTCAGGATCTCTTCCCACTGACATACTGCCTTGGAAGTTCAAGGAAGGCAGCCTTTTCAGAGACAGGCAGGGCTAATTAGCTGATATAACTATTGTTTGCACTGCTTTATCTTCATCGTTCCTCTCACTTTGCATGCAGGCAACAATTACCAAGCCGTGGGGACATGCAGAGCTATGCCTGGAATCTGAGGTTTAATTGGAGAGGGCACAGACAGGAGCAGCTCTGCTGACTGCAGATGCCTGCCTGAGAGGTTTGCAGAGGGATTTCATGTTTGTCTGTGTCCCACACTGTGCAAGCCGAGTGTGACAGCTGGCAGGAAGGGCTGTGTGCTCCCTGAAATCACTGAAATACAACACCTGGCTGTCAGGGCCCCCATGCAGACAGCCCTATGGAGACTGCTGTCGTTTTGGGAAGCTAACAGCCATGCATGTTTAAGGGAACACACACTTAAACTGATGCTTTTCTTCCATCAGCCTCTTCCAATGTAAGAGCCTGAATGAGAGATGTGGGACTCTAGGGGGTCTCCAAAATGCAATTAATTCCATCCAAGAGTTACAGCAGTCCAGGGTCGTGGGTGACAGAGCTGTGCCCACAGCTGTGAGCTCCAGCTGCAGGCAGGCCTGCAGACCCTTTGGTTTTGGTTACAATGTGTTATAGACTTTTCTTCGCTGAGCATCTTAATACAGCAGAACCAATCTATACCTTAACTTTTATCTATAGTCTATCATAACTACTACAATTACCATATTCATGTTACTCTTCTCCAATCACTAAAAGTCAGTACATTACAGTTTAAGCTAGAGGTTGTTTTTCAGTTTTCTTGCAGTGGAAAATTCTGAGACCTTTTTTATACTTGCAATATCAGCAGGCTTGTTTGCCTGTGCTATCTTTCTGCTTGGTAAAAACATCTTCTTGTTTGAGTTGGGTTTATCCTTTGCTCTTAACCATAAAAACCCCTTCTAACTAACAGACCCTTTGCCTCCTTGGTTATCCAGTAAGACTGGCTCAGCAATTCTTTTCTTCTATATCAAAACTTGCTTCCAACTCTATTCCTTCTTCAGACTCTACATTTAAAAATCTTTCTGCTAAGCATACATATCTGTGAGACTTCTTGTCAAACTTTCATCCTTCCCAACATTCCAAGCCCGTGCGCTATTTTCCCCTGGGAAGGCAAAGCTGCTGTTTGGCGCATCAGGTGATGAATTTCAGTTTCACTAGACAGCTTTGTTTGCAGAAAGACTCCTGAAAACAGGGGCAAGGCTTGTTCCTCCCGCAGTGCTGAGCTGTCAGGCTGGAGCACAGGGCCATCACCCCGTGTGCTGTCCTGCAGGGAGCCAGCAAGGAGCTGTGTGACACCTTCCACTGCACAGCAGGGCAGGGCAGCAGGGCTCTCTGCTCCCTCTCCTGCCTTGAGAACTTCTGAGCAGAGCCCAGCAGAGTGCACAGCAGCCAGGAGGGACGGGCATGCCTGAACTCATATCCCTGACAGGGGAGTGAGTGATGCACAGCAGCACAGCAAGGAGGGGCAGCTCACAGGAAAAGAGGTGTAAGAGAATATGGCTGCTCTGAACAGTTCAGCTGCAGCTGAGCGAGGCTTTCTCTGGACCCTTCAGGCACATCCAAGACTCATTTACTCAAAGCCAAGGGAAGAGTTGTCGCAGTCTCTAACAAGCTGGGAGGTGACTTCACCTTGGGTGACTCAGCCATGTGTCCCCTCATTGCTGCAGCCCAGGCAATCCCCTGTCAGCAGAGATCTGCACATCCCTTTGGCTCTATCCTCAGGAGCAGGAGCTCCCAGGCAGCAAAAAAAAAAAAAAAAAAGTATTAATTTACAAGGTGATGCAGCGATTTTATTTTATTTTTTTAATAAATACTTGTGTTGCTGAGGCTTTCTTGCTCACCAGAGGGCCTGCATCAAACAGGGACATCAAGGACAGGCATTTTGCTTAGCCCAAGAATAAAGTAAACCAGAGGGCCTAATAAAAAAAAAAAAAAAAAAGCTGCACAGTTTGAGTTTCTTGTAGCTAAACAGGACTTTAGATATGCATTTGTGGCTGAATGGCCAAGGTGGGGATGTCCAGGGGAAGCAGCAGTACATCATCTGCTCTTTGCTCTCAACAAAGCTGCTAGATTTGTTCTTTTTCTAGTTCCCAAAGCTTTTTTGGGTACGTCCTTCCATTCAGTTCTACAGCTGTTCCGATCAGAGCATACATCTGGAAGAGAAGGGGGCTCACTGGGCTGTTTCATGGCAGCAAATGGTGACACTGGCAGCACTATTTTTGTAACAGAAACATGGTCCCACATATTTTATATTGTCTTGAAATAACACATTCCCAAGGTTGGAGTCCAAATATAGTGGAACTTCAATGAAGGACCATGTTGGGCTTAGAGAAAAAATGAGTCTGAATGGTTTTTAAAGGTCAGAGAATACTGTAACTGGAAATCTTCTCAAGATAATTTAAAACCCTGGAAGGTGAAGGACTATTTAGTCCAGCAGGTACCAGCACCCCTGTTTAGAGTCTGAGCAGTTTTAAAGGCTGTTATAATTAACAACACAGGAGGAGGAGGAGGCAGCTTGGTTTACACACATCAACTGCAGTTTGAACTTTACAGGCTTTAAGCTACACCAGATTTTTTTACTCAAGGGCAGGAAGGGACAGGATAAGGAAAGGATTCTTCTAGCAAAGGGAAACATTCTCAGAGTGTAGACTCATGAGATGCCATTTGTGGAAGCGCCAAACTCTGCACTCGCAGCAGGACATCTCCTTCCTTGCAAGCCATCCCTTTGCTGGCAGAGGCAGGACAGGGGATTTAGGCAAGAAGCCTTACAGCCAAATCCTTCTCTCTGCATGAGCAGCCTGGCAGCTGTTGCTCAGATGAGCTCTGAAGTGAGGCAGGGGAGGACTCTGGGCTGCAGGGCAGCCCCTGCTCCTCCCAGGCACTGCCAGTCCTGGGAACTGCCTCTCCTTGTGTCCTCTGCACGTTGTTCCTGCAGAGCAGGGAGCTGCAGCACTGGGCTGGCTGCAGTCCTGAACAGCAGAGACACTCCAGCAGCATCAGGAGAGATTTCAGACCTAGATAAACCCAGCTCCACGTGTGGGACTGCAGGCTGGAGGATGGAGCAGGTCACAGGCAGGTTCTATAGACTGCACAGCAAAGCAAAAACCTGCAGCTCTGTGCCCCTGGCTCAGGAGAGACAAAGAGCAGTTTGTCTCCAAGTGCTTTCTGCCACTGTCTAACAGGATTTAAAAGACTTGAAAGACTTACCAGAAGTGTTTAAAATTCCACAGTTGAGCCCAGATCTTGTGTGGAAAAACAGGATCACTTGTGCTATCTCCAGTCCATCTCCCACAGGCATCAAAATAAAGCTATCACACTAAATTTTCTGGTTTATAGAACACCACAGTCTCTGAGTACTCAAAATGGTAGGAAGTTGTTTTAAAAAACCAAACTCTACATATGAAAAAAATTCAGGAAAAAAAATCTCCTCCTCTTCCAAAACACCACCTACAGACACTCCCTGACTATAAAATTCCAATTCCTTCATAAGGTCAGATGTCAGTGCTCTTTATATTTACTCAAAACAAGTGCATCAATTACTTTTTCATTTTAATTGACCTGCCAGAAGGTGTCTCCTCAATGAGGACCCAATTAGGGGAAGGAGCCTGTGGAAGCCATGTATTAGATCCACTTGGGACAAACTGAAATAAACATCCTACCCCTCTCATTACACTTCACTGTAGCCTTCACTTCTCTTCAAAAACCTTTTACTGCTTTCTATTATTTTTTTTTTTGTTGAGTAATTTTAAAGTCTAGCTATGGATCTATTTTTTTCCTTCTCCAGGTGAGAAAAGCCATGGGAATTCCTTTGTTTTCCCTTCCAGAGCTAGGACTCAGTAGAGTGGCTGGCTGTATGGTTAGCCCAGCATCTTTACCTTCCTGTGCAGCTCAAATCTGTATTTTGAGTGTGTGCATTCCATTCCCTGGGCACCCATGTCATACCATCAACACATATTTAATTGCTGAAGCAAATTCTCTGGGCTGCCTCTGGATGGAAGGAGGCAGGGTCCAAGCAGGGGCAGGCAGGTGGCATGGCCAAAATGCAGCTCTGCTCATCCACATCCCAAAGGCTGCAGCATCCATCACGGTTCCTGCTGGCTCATGGGGGGTGAAAATAAAAAAGCAATGTGTATTTGCTTTTTTAAGTTGTGTTTAATATCAGTGACCATCTGCAGAAGAATAATTCCCTCAGTTTTTGTGAGATATTGCTGGTACTGGGCTCCTGAAAAATCTGCAGCAATAGGGTTTTTTTGGGGAGAGTCTGGGTTTGTGCTCCCCCCCACGCCCCTCCTTAAGTTATATGCAAGTTTTCTACTCATCTTGAGGATTTATTGATTATTAAAGGTCTGTGGGATAACTAAATGTACAGGCTTGGCAGTTGTAGTAGAGATTATTTTAGAAATGCTAACAAGGTGTTAAATCTGAGGAATCCCACTCCTAGTACTCTGTAGGGTCATAAATCTGTGCAGGGGATATAAATATAAATGTTAAAGATATAAATTTAAAAAATAAATTTAAAAATAATCATTTAAAAATCAGGTACATGACTGTAGCTATTGAGTTTATGTGTCACTTATCCCTTAGCTACTAAGGGTAGAAACTCCCTGCCCCTTATGCTCTTTATTTTATACTTGAGTAAAACCATATATATGTCATTCATGGGCTTTTAGTTCATGAGAACTTTTGTGCTGGAATTAAATGGAAATGCATCATCCTGCAAGTATCCCCAGCTTTCATGTGAAGTAAATTCTTGCTATCCCTCCCCTCCCAATGCTAACTATGAAACAGGGGGCTACCTGCCCTCCGAGTGAGATTTTATTGCTAAAATAGAGTAAAAATTGTTTTAAAACAAAGAACACACATATTTATAGTAAAACTCAAGTTTGTTTTACAATTAGAGAAAAGTCACATGGTCCCCCAAAAAACCCCATTTTATATATATATATGTATTTCGAAAATATATTTAAAAACATAAAAAACTCTAGTTAAACATATATTATGTTAATCAGTACACTTAAATATAGCTCAATTATATTTACAATATGACGCAGTTGCTTTTAAATTTTAATGCCAATTTCAGTATTTTCCCAAAAAACCATAAAATTATATAAATATACAATAAATATTTATGTTACACAAGATGAATAATAGAGAACAAGGCCACAGACATGAACTTACAGTTGCAAGAGTCCTTTAACACAGCACTAGGCCTGCTGACATGCATGGAATACTTCTGTCACCAACAGACCACAGCAAGAGTTAATGAAGTTTAATTAAGAGTTTAATGAAGTGATGTGAAGGAAAACCAACCCTCCCCTCTCTGTCTCTGTGTTAACTAAAACTGCCCAGCCTGTGAGCATGGATGTCTAATGTCAGAGCTGTGGGGCTGCAGGTTAATTGCCAATATCAATAATATCAACAGATCAATCACTATTGCAGGTTAATTGCCAATATCAATAATATCAATTATTGATCAGTTATTGAGCACAGAGCTGGCATGTTCTGGGGAATACCACTCTGGTGTAGGTGTCAGGCACAGTTCTCCAGGTTAATTGCCAATATCAATAATGTCAATAGTATCAATAATGTCAATTACTGATCAGTTACTGAGCACAGAGCTGGCATGTTCTGGTGAATATCACTCTGGTGTAGGTACCAGGCACAGTTCTCCAGGTTAATTGCCAATATCAATAATGTCAATTATTGATCAGTTACTGAGCACAGAGCTGGCATTTTCTGGTGAATATTGCTCTGGTGTAGGTGCCAGGCACAGTTCTCCAGGTTGATTGCCAATATCAATAATGTCAATAGTATCAATAATATCAATTACTGATCAGTTACTGAGCACAGAGCTGGCATGTTCTCAATCACATCTCTACAATCTCTACATCACTCTGGTGCAGGTACCAGGCACAGCTCTCTGGGCTTCCAGCTCCACCCTCAGTGCCCTCAGCTCCGTGGGCTGTCCTTCATCCTTCTGAAGCCACCATCCCACTCCTCTCATTCTGCCACACCTGCACCACCCTCACCGTGCCAGCTGAGGATTTACAAGTAAAGGATATAGCCACAGTTAACTCTGGGAAGGAAGAAGATTTATTTCTAGCATGATTTGGGCATTAACAGTTCTCTTTTGGAAATTTCTTTGAACTGGCAGTTACTGGATTCCTGTATGTGAATTAGACTCCTGTCAGATCCAAGCTATCTCTTGCAGTCTAGCTGAGTGATTTGTTTGTTATTCCCACATCAGCATCATTCTTTCCTTCCCAGCAGCCAGCCCATGTTTTGAGAGGAGCCGGCATTACAGCACTTGTCTGCTGCAGGTGAGGAGTGCTGCTGAGAGCAGCTCCTGAGTCACACTGGCTTTACTCAACGCAAATTACAACACACACACAGGTGTGGCCCCAGGGGAGTGAAATGCTCAGGAGGAAGGTGGACCTGCCCATGATAAAAATGATCTTTAAGGTCCCTTCCAACACAAAACAGTCTTTGATTCCATGATTTATTTTGCATGAAGAGTATCTGAGATGAAGTTTTGAGAATTTCGATAAGGTTTTGGGTTGGGTTGTTTTGTTGTTTTTTTTTCTATGTGGGAAATGCCCATCAGCAATCAATGGGGAAGGCTGAAGTTTGAAGCTCAGGTGGGTCACACAACCCTCTCTTCTCACTCCGTCTGGTGTGCACATGGCCACTGGCACTTTGACAGGCAGTTACCCTCAGGAAGGGGCTGCCCTTCTACCCAAAGCAGCAGAAATCACTGATGTGAAAGTGTCTGTTACCTTCCAGCATAGGTTTCTACCAGTGATGACACAAAATCAGTTTTAAATATGCTCTTCAAAGAGCATTACTGGGGCAAACATATTTCTGTCAGCTTTACCCAGTCAGAGTTTTAATAAATACAGATTCTACAGCATTCAGAAGCAGATTATATTTTGCAGTATTCTCCTACCTCTTCAGCTATTTTTTATCTCCAGGAACTACAAATATAGCCTGAGCCTCCAGTGAGCTTTCTAAGGAGCTATTTCAGTGCTCAGCCCACTGTGGCCAGTGTGCTGTGCACAGCTCTCAGCCTCACAACCTGCCTTTCTAGCAGTACTTCTGTCAGCAGAGGGGGAGCACAGAGTGAGCACATCCCTCAGACCTAAGCAAGCTAAGCCAGCACTTGCTCCTGATTTGCTTCCAGAGTGGATTTCTAGTGGCAGTATTTGTTTCACAAGGTAAGCCACATGAACACAATGCCAATTGCTTTCTGCTGGAAGCAGCTCCTCTCTGTCCCATTCCCAAGCTGGTTTCCAGGGCTCTTTCAGGCATAGATGCCCCAGAGTTTGCCCACCAGCTCTGCAGGCCTGGGGCTGCTGGCATGCTCTGCAGGGGAAGGGCATCCACGCACATGGCCAAGCTCTTGATCTCTAACAGAATGCACATTCAGTAATGATTGCAACGGGGACAACCTCAGCCAACCCAAAGCAGTGTTATTTGTTCCCAAACTGGCTGAACTATAAAGTCCCACAACCAGCCTGATTTCAGACCCTCCATCCACTTTTCTAGACCTTTGCTAGTGACACTCTCACCGTGCTTCACCAAGACATTTGATTCAAGCACAGTCTTTTATTATAGGAAAATAATTGCTCTGAACACTATAGAATATTCTCTATATGACAAGCTCCAGTTCTATGGTAAGTGAAATACTTAAAGATCACAACCAATGTCCCTCCAGAGGGAGAAAAGGGGAAAAAAAATTCTCAAACACAAGCAAACATGGTATAAGCAAATGCATGTCTCAAGACTGAAAATGGAAAAAGACAAAAAAAAAAAAAAACCCAACAACAACAAACCACCCCCCCAACAACCAAAAAAGCGTGTTGCCATACAGTTAAATAAGTGTTGTCTTTAAGCCTGAAGTTCAACAATGTGAAGTGGAACATCACCATTCTTTTTCAGTTGCCTCTTTTTATTATTTTTTGTCAGTAGTCGGACTGCTATTGCAAACACCTTCACAACATACAAAAACCAAATTTTTTTTCTAATCCAGAATAAGGTAATGATTTTTTTGTTTTTTAATCTGATGGGAGTTCAAAAGTAAAAGAGAAACAGTAAAACTATGACAACAGCACCTTGACATTGTTTTAATTTCAACGCTATCAGAAGTTAGAAGCAGTAAACATATATACTAACAGACTAAAGATACTTACTGTCTAAAATGTAAACAGAATGTTTTGGTTCAATTTATTTTTCTGAAAGAGGACAGTTTATCATTAATTCACAATTGAAGCAGCATGCAATTTTATTTTTTTTTTAATTTTTTATATTTTCAATTCTTGGCAACGGCGACAAACCACAATGTTATGGAGGAATGTAATGCAGACTTTTAAGTTCGCTTGATTTCCTTTTTTTTTTTGTGGTTTTTTTTTTTTTTTTTTTTTGTTTCTTTGTTTAAACTTGTGCGCAAATGACTATTGTTCCCCTTCAGGTCATGGATATGTTCAATAAATAGATTGTGTAACCACTGTACTGTATAAACTTCAGTCATACATGCAGTCCATAAAATTATTTTTTACCGAATAATTTACCCTGTTATGTATATATACAAATAGATAATTTTGTCTCAATATAATCTATACAACACGAATCCACTATCTTCCCCTTTTAATGGTCAATGTACATACACAAGAAGTGTCTATCCTTATGAAGCGCCAGCCAACTCTCTTTTTGTTATCCATGGTGAGAGCTCTCACGTAAGACTGCGTAGTTCGGCACTGCGAGTTCCAGTGCCTCTTGTCTATGCCCCGGCAGCCCTCCTTTGTGTACCCCTTGGGGTTGCATTTGGTCTCGTAGAAGTATTGCTTCAGCTGGCCTTTGGGCACGGGGACTTTCTCCAGCACGGTGACGGTGGCCCCAGACATGTCCACCGCAGTCTTTTTCTCGGCGGCCGTCACCCACTCGCTGGTGCTGTCACAGACGCTCAGCTCCCCGCGGCGCGCGGGGTCCGAGTGGCGCCGCACGCGCATCGACATGTTGGCGGCATCCAGGTAGTTTTTGTACTCCTCCAGCAGGAACAGCAGCGGGGGTTCCAAAGGCACTTGGCTGCTTAGCATCACTCGGGATGTGTACAAGTCTGCATCCTTGTTTCCCTCGCCGGGCTGGATGTCCTGCTCCTCGTCCAAGAGCTCCTCTATGACGTGCTCAAAGGTGTCTGCCAACGATGTCAGCGCCCTGGAACCGGCACTGGGCCCGTTTATGCTCTCCAGAGTCCCGTGGGTCCGGAGACCTGGGTAAGCCAAGCTGCCTTGTCCTCTTAGACTGGCTTCTTTCATTGGGGCAGCTTTCATGCAAGTGAAGTATGAGATAACCATAGTAAAGAAAAGGATGGTCATCACTCTTCTCACTTGGTGGAACTGTAAAAACCAAGAAAAACAAATTAACTTACGAGGTTTGGAGTAATAAAAACTCACAAGACTCTGCATTTTCTACAGAGGTGTTCGGCATGCAGTTGCAACTCATTACCAGTGATAAAGCATACTCTTGTTAAAGAGTGCTCTTTAATTTAGAGTTTCAGAAAAAGCACAGGCTGCAGCACAGGCAACATTGATCCCAGCAACTCGGTTCCTACACGCTAAAATCACTCAGTGTAAGTATTAGATTAGATACTACACAGACTCCTTATTTATTGACCAATTACACCTATTCCAAGTAACAGCAAAAGCAGAACTGCTATTTGGCAATGCAACATTTCAGCAATAAAAGACAGCTCCACAGCTGTGAGAGGCAAGACTTCCATTTCAAGTGCAAATGTAAATACTTGATTTTGAGGATCTCTCTATGGCAGAAAATAGCTCATCATTCTGCCCACAAAAAAACCCCAAAAACTGAGCAGCACCAGGATGAACTGCATTTGTGTTTTGAAAGCAATCTTCAAAACACAGGAAGAAGCCATACAATTGTCAATCTCTCATCCAAACATAGAAGGTATATATACATAAATACAGAACAAGAAAATGGCCTGGGGCAGTAAACTTGAGCAGGACAGATGCTTGCATCATGTGAACAGCATGGAAAGGGCGTGCTGGAACATAGAGCTGGGAAGAGCTACACTGAAGCGACAGCAGCAGAACCACTGCTCTGTACTTCTCCAGGGCCCCACAGCACCTGTTCTCAGGTGGGCAAAGCATTTATTTACACCTAGTTAGAGCCCAGAGGCCATCATGAAACCCAGCATCACCAGACCTAATGTCACGCTGAAACACAGCAGTTGGCCTGTCTCTCGTATTCTGCCCCCAAATCTGGCAGGTGTTACAGGTTTATGTGCATGCTCATCTCTGTCCTCACTGGGAGGGGAGGGGTAGCACCAGAGAGGAGTGCTGGCCAGGCAATTTCTCACCAGGCTTGGAATCAGCACAGCTCACTCCTGTCAGGACTCCCAGCCGCAGGGAGCTCACATGAACTCCTCCCCAAGTGCTTTGCAAGGCTGCTCAGGTAGAAAATGTTTCCTCCTCAAGGGCAGAGTAGATGCTGTTAAGTCCTGTTACAAGAACCACCCCCAAATCCTGCAGTGACAGAGAGCCATGCCTTCTGTCTGATCCCCAGCGCTACTACAACATCTAGCAGACCAGCTGTTATTTTTTTCCCTTCCAATCCCTCTTCTCACCAGTTCTGTTTGCTAGAAAGCAATGGCATTGTTCACATTTTTGAAAAAGCAGCTAATGCATGTTTCAGAGCTTTTGAACTTCATTTGGAAGTACCTCATACTTGGCAACACGCATTGGAGTAAATGCTATTTTTACACAGCCGACAGGGTGCTGTGTAAAAAGACTTACTTTAGCTCCAGCAAATGTACTGTGGGAAATAAGTACGCATGGCTTAACACGGAAAGGCAATTTATCATAAAACATACAAATAAAATGAAATATGCACTAGAAAGGCAATGCCCAAAATGTACTTAATGAAGGCAGGGTGGGAAGTGTTCAGGTTTATGCCCATGCCCCCCTCATCCAGACTCCCACTAAACAAGATTTTGGCCAAGAATCCTTTCTAACCCGGCACAACTCTTCCTTCATCCCTCATCCCTCTTCCTGTTTAATAGTGTTGTTGTGGCATAGATTTATTAAGATTAAACAAACCTGACATCTGTGACTCACAGGAACATAGTGTTTGCTCTAACCATGCAGAACATTAATATTTTGCAGTTTTTTCCTGTTGGAATTTTCAAAACATTCTACAGGGAGTGTCAGATTTCTTCCTCAAAGGGGAGGAAAAGAGGCATTACAGAGGTGATTTACAGGAGAAGGAAAAAGATTGCTAGTCTTCCTTTACCAAATGAGAGACAAAACAACTTGTCTTGAAGATGGGTGGCTCAGCTAACATACAAATGCAGAGCCAGTGGAACAGAAAAATAATATTTATACACTTTCTCTTCAGAGAATTGTTTAATATAAAACCTAAAATGAAAAGAACCTCAAACACTCACATCACACTCTGTGGCCACCAGAGCAATGAACAGAAAACAGATCTTCTGGCTCCTAACCAAGTTCCTGTTCTTTTTATGGAAGCAGTGCCCAGAGGTCCTGGCCAGGTCCCGACTCTGTGGGACACAGTCTCTCTGAGCACGTAGGGCAAAAGAGGCACCAAACAAGCACAGAGCAGAGAGAAGTTTTCCCCATCAGGTAAGCACACCAGCTGGAGCTGCTCTGTGCTTTTCAAGCTAGACAGGTGAACAAAGCAGAGAAGAACCCTGGATCAGGCCACATCCTTCATCCCTGTCACTAGGCTGTTCGCCTCACATGGGGGGAGAACAGAACAGAGGCTGGGCAGCTTCACTCACAACGACCTGCAAGAAACTGTGTACAACTAGACTCTGAAAAGCAACAATTTTTAGACATGCATTACCCACATAACATCGTGATTATACACTGTTTAAAAGCCAATCCTCTTCCTCCCATTTAAAACTGTAGAAGAGCATGTCAAAGTAAGCTTTAGCAGCGCAGATAAAGGAATACTGCCAGCAAGAACCCACAGATCAAACATCTACTGCTCTGCAAGTGAGCCCCAGACTAAGCTGAACTCTAGAAGCAGGATGTAAGAAAATTCTTCTCTCTATCTTGACAGTGACTTGAGCACTATACAGAGTCCTTATCTTTGGCAGCAAAATTATATGAAGTGATTTAATACAAGGGTGTAGTGTTTTATCACCTGGGAAATATCTTCATTTTAGACACCACAGCAATTCATATTAGCAGTTCATAAATATCAACGAGTTTAACATGCTGTAGCAGAATAAGATATGTCACAGGTAGAATCCCACAACCTTTCAGCTACTGTTGAACTGACACACCAATACATGTGTGCTGGTTTTACCTGGCTTGATATTTTGATGAGGAGAGAATAAGCCAGCCACAGTAGTGATTTTTTAAAATACCTTTTTAAGTTTTGAGCCTATTTTGCCCTTCAAGTATTTCTTCCCAATCCTTAACTCATTAGCCCCTTTGGGTTTTTTTCTCCCCTCCTCTGCTCAACTATAGCAGAGGAGAATGGCTGAAGAGTTTTTTCCTGGGTTCCTGGCATTTAGCCAGCATCAAAGCACGACAGCATGGTTCATCTCCTTCTTAATGAGGCAGGACTAATATCCCAATGTAGCACCAAAAAGGTCGCTGGAACACTTTGGATGGCAGCTTCCAGTCCTTTTCCTCTCTGTTCTCCAACCACCAAACCTTCACTGTATTGCAAAGATTAAAGATACTGCCTGTCCTGTTACCTTAAGTGTCTTGTAAACCCCAAACATTAACATATTGTGCACATCCTTCTGATTATGAGCCAGTCAGTGTGCCACCCTGTGGAAGGGGAACTGAGTTGGGAACATGGAAGAAAACTATTTTCCTATTTTCCCAGCCTGCTACTACCACGGGAGGTATTGATCCTTTCTGTGCTGGGCACAGCCAGCAGTGAGAGGCCTTGCATGGAGATGCCCCAGCACTTCTGTGTACATCCATGCCTGAGCCTATGCTGGCAGACTGAGCCACTATTTCCCACAGAGGCTCACCACTGGAGCAACCTGGCTGATAATGCATGTTCTGAGGGCATCAATACATCTGCATGCCACACTAACAGCGCAGCCATGACTACTTGTAGTAAGATGTGCACCCAGAAACACACAATAAAAAAAAATCACTGATGTTACAACATCACTCTGTAGTCCTACAATACACTCATTTTCCCTCCCTTCTCAGGTGTAGGAGGTTCAAGTCTCTACACTACACCTTCTAGAAACAACAAGTAAAGGCTGCAACCCTTCTGCACTCCTGTTCAGCCACGCCTCTGGGCATCAAAGATTGCAGACCTCTCTAGGAGAAGAGATCTTGGTCCAGCTGTTCTCCCAGGCACTGAACACCCACTAACATGTACAACACGGATACACACCAGCCTCCCTGAGGTGCTCCCTCAGGACATGAGGTGTGTCCATCAGAAATCCCATCTGAGACCAGCTTTGGGAACACTGTCCATTCTCATGGCCACAAGAACGTACCCTCTCTGCTTTCACACAGCACAGTGAAGCTGGAGCAATGAAAAGAGGTCACCCATTGGAATGGATCTCAGGAAGATGTGACCTACTTCACAGCCCAATAAAGTCCAACAGTTACAGCTAGAGTAAGGACACGGAATTGTGGCAGGCATCTCCACTAATGGGAAGCAGGCTCATTAAATGAAGGTCATGTCAATTAGCTACAGCTACTTTACATATGCAGCCAATTACCTCGCTGTACTATTTATTTCAGTATTTGTATTTAATGAAGATTCATGAGTTAATTGTTTTATTTCATTAATTTTAGGTCTTTTAAACAAAAAAGCAGCCGCTTAACAGGTTATATTTCCAGCAGAGGGACCTAAGGAATAGCTGTGAACACGTACTTGCTTTCCTGCATCCCAATATGTGCCATGTGAGTTGAAGTAACTTTCAGTGGTGAATAGATTCATGCTTTAATCTCCAGAAAGGAGTGCATGAAGGAAGATAAAATTAGCAGCAAGTGACATTCGTTTTGTGCCTTGCCATTTTCTAAGATCTTTACACAAAAGTTCAATTTACTAAACCCTACCGAATGCCACAGGCATGAGTTCCTGCTTTATGCATCATTACCAGAGTGTGTGAACAGATATCAAAATAGGATGCATGTCAGCACATGATTTGCAAAGACTAAATGTACTGAGAACAAATAGTATTAACCTTTATCACATGCATAACTGGATGTCTGACACACTCTACTCATCCTTGAGGCTATTTATGCCGCAAACTATATAATTACATTTTATTACTGCAAATAAAGCACCCACTCCCCCAATACATATACATGCACACCCATATCCAATTTGTATTCTTTTAAGCTGGTGCTTCTTGTCAGGAAGAATAAACCTATTTTATTTTTATTCTCATGTTGGTTTTCCCTGAGGTAATGAAATCTACTTAGTCTTAATGCCAGAGATAGCAGAGACTATGAAGTATTTTGAAGTCCAAGACAAACAGCAAGCAAATTTACAAGTAATGTTAACTTTAACTAGAACTTTTAGCATGAGAAATTGACTTTCATCTTATGTTGCTAAATATGGTCTGTGGTACAGCTTCCGAGAGCAAAGAAACTCAAGCAATGTCTATATTGGCTCTGGAAAAGCACACATCTGTCTAAAGGAATACAAGGCATTTTTTGTGGGGTTCCAAGGTTTTATTGGACTCTCTCCTCAGTACATACAGGAATCAGTTTCTGACAACAAGAGGTGAGAAAGCACCCAAAGAAAATAATGGCAAAATAAAAATGCCATGACATCACAGTCCTGATCCTTCACAGAGCCACGTATCAGAGTTTCCTACAGACTTTTCTCATACCTTCCTAGACACTCAAGCAGACCTCAAACACTCACTGAGTGAGAATTCAGCTGTTTTAATGAGTGCAGAGCGGATTCATTGCAAACATGCTTAATTGCATTTAAATTGGCTAAGTGCAGGACTGCAAGGCGTTCCCAGCAGGATCTCTGTTGGACACACTCAGACCCAGTCTGCCCATACCAGTAAACAGGAAGGATGAGTTTTGACAGTGTGCACAAGTGAAGAAACAGACCAGATTCACAGATGGTATCATACATTTTCAGAGAGACATCTTTAGAAGAGATGTGCACTTTTTTTACGCTGTGACAATGGGAACTGATGATTGATCCAGTGACACACTTAGCTGCCTTTGCAGCTGTTTGTGCAACATACCACACTTGGGGCACTCAAACCACAGGAAGCTGTGATTCCAGCTGTACTCAAAGAAACTCAGCTCCCAAAGGAGCCTCTGTGTGTGCCACCATTCCCATCAAACACAATATGTTTCACCACAACAGTTTTTGCCAAAATTTCACGTTCAAATCCCAAGGTATTCACTGAAATGCCCTCCACAAATAAAAGCACTACCAACAGGTTTATTTCTGCTTTTCAGAGTACCATGGGTAGAGTAACATGCTGCACTTCTATTCCTGTGTCACAAATACTGTACAGTAGGGGTGATACTCAAAGGTCAACACTTGTGCATTAGCAAATTCCAATTTCAAAAATGACTTCAGAAATCTGCATTTATCACTTTAGAGTATACATCGAGGTATGTTCATGCCATTACTGTGGTCATTCAGAAGTAACATGAAACTAATCTCTGTGAAAGGAAGGTTCACCTATAGAATAGGGTACACACTCCCCCCCAACCCCCCATGAAACCAATCCATTTAGTAATGACTCCATGCAAAGATGCCCCCTCCATGGGGGCAGATAATTACAGTTCTCTGAAATCATTTGCTTCAATAGCCACTAGAGCTTTATAAAATGCTAATTCAACCTGTGTGCAAAAGAGCGTTAAGGCAGAACCTCAGACCTTTGAGCAGCATCTGTAGTTTGTCTTCTGTTTCACTAGGGCTCTTTGATATGAAACATTGCACTGAATCATCACAGGACTAAGCTATTCTGCCAAGTACACACATGAAGCTCACAGAGGAGACAAGGATAATTGGTGCCCAGAAGCAGGAACAGAACAGACCATGTTGTGCAATCTAGCACAAGTTGGATCCCTTGAACAGTGACATGTGCCCAGCACCCTGGAACAACCCAGGAGTTCCTGCACCAGTTGAGCTTGGATCTCAGAGTGCCTGCAAACTATTGAACAGCATGTGAAGCATCCCACACAGACCTCAATTCTGCTGCACGTGGCAGCTTCCTAGGACCTACAGAACACTGGGCACCCAACAGGAACCTAAGTGAAGATTTGCCAAGAAAAAGAAATGGTTAAAAAGCATGATGATCATATGGAGCAGTTACCAGCGGTTTGGGCAGGCAGTGCTTTCACCAGGGTGCAGAGAGGAGAGCAAGGGCTTGTTGCAAGGCTCTTACCTTTGCAGAGATCCTGACTGCGTGTGGCACTACTGTGAGACAATGCCTCACTTTTAGCCATAGCCAGTACTTGAAATGCAGCTGTGCATTGTGATGTGCAGGAACCAGAAACCAGAACTGCTTGTTGTGAGAGCCCTGACAGGTATTAACAGTCCTCCTGCATTTGCTAGTGGAGTTTCAGTCATCTTTTGGCTGTCTGCCCTTGTTTGTGGATTCTCCTGACACATGCTCAGTCCAGCTGTCAGCACAGCATCTCCATGGAAATAATTTCCATACACAGGGCAAGGAAAAAAGCTTACTCTGAGGTACCACAGCACTTCCTGGGAGTATTCAAGTCCAAAGTTACATGGAGCAGAATGACAGCAGAAGCAGGAATCTGTAGGTTTTCAGATTTCACCTCAATCAATGCTAACAGGACTTGTATAAGGATGGAAGGATTTGCTTATTGGGAATTCACGGCACTGGGCAGCCAGCCCTGTATTTGTCTTGCTGTGACAACAGCTTTATCTTTGGAGATAACACTACTGGAAAATTATGTCACTATGTTAACATAACTGTACTGAAAACACTTTGGCAAGAAGTGCTCTTTCACCAATGATATTTACAATGACAATACAGCTTCCCACAGATTTCAAAGCATTATAGTTTTCAGCTTTTTTTTCCCCCACCTTATAAGTGGTTTCATGTTGAAACAAGACTTTTGCACTTCCTATGGTTGGTACTCTATCCCTAATCTATTTTAAAAATCTGGGGCCAACTTCAGCCAGATTCAGCAGAGGGATACACAGGGTCACGTTGTATAACCAGCATGCCAGCACCTGAGAGTGACCAAACAAGCTCTTCTCCTCCTCCACCCTTGGGCAAACACCAGTGTACACTGTATTTTC
>NW_005054429.1:1635604-1636963 GCF_000277835.1 Geospiza fortis | reverse complement strand
GAAGGAGTGAGGAGGGTACATCTGGCAAAGGTGCAAAGGTTTGAAAACAATCTTCATTAGTTGTACTGCTCAAGGTACAAACATTTAATGGAACATGTAAAACAAAAGGCCCTCCCTGAATTCTTACAGGAAAAATTAATTTATCCAACTCCTGCATTCTCCCAGCTGTATAATGGTGGAATTTCTTTTACCAAGGAGTGTTACACTGTGATTTCTGTGAATTACACAGACATTGGAACCTTCCCTTTCCTGATTAAAAATGAGGTTACATGGTTCCTGACTTTTCATACTTGCCACCAGATATACCAGATTGTGGCCTCATGGGGAATTATATCCACAAAAATTATGGAAGCTCCTTGAAGCAGTAAGTTCCAGTGGACCTAATTCTAGTGGACATGGTCCCTGCCTGGTATAAATTCACAGTGTTTCATTCATAGATTTATATCAGTTGCAAAGGTGACCAGTATTTATGTGGTCAGAAAATCAGATGGGGTCACAACCTAAACTACAGCTAATAGCTGTATCGGAACAAAATGTGACAGGTTCCAGCAAAGCAGCTTCCTCAGGAGTCCTGAGGGATACATGGATACTTGGTAATACAGTTTAAAGAGAAAGGAAAAAACCTTTCTAGGTGTGCAGGCTATCTCTTCTCTTCCCTCACTGATATAAGCACATAAACAGCCTAGACATGTCTATAAAGAGAAGTATGCAAAATCCAGCCCAACACCATCTAATGTTCCTCACTTGGGTGTCCCATTTCATGCACAACCCCCCACCGAAGAAAGTGGCTTTGCTGCCAGCAAAGCGCTGTTCTCACTGTAAGAGCCCTTAAGCTCCAAAGGGTAGGTTTGTATATGAGATTTCAGTCTTTAAATAAACACGTCTCTAGAAAAACTTCAATACCTGTCCCTTCATGTAAGCAGATCCCATTATGCTGCAGGGAAGGACAGCTTCTCTTCTAATAGCTGGGGGTGGGGGAGGAAAGGGAAAGTTAAAGCAAGAAACATTAAATTACACAATTAGTCTTGGAAACAGCCGAGTATTCTCTCTCTCCCAAACTTCTCCACAACATAAGAGAAGAGCTGTAGAAGTCACTGTCCTATTCAAAATCAAAAGCAAAAATGTCACACAAGACATAATTAGTAGTTACAGAGAGGAAAAGAGGTTGCCAAAGCTAAGAAATCTGGTACTTAAGCTGTTGTAACTCCAATTGTACAACACTTTTTGGAGAACACGCTATCAAAGCCTGCAAAGTCCTTTGCAAACACTGAATCCCAACATCCTTAGGTGAGAAGAAACCACACCAGAAACTGTGTTTTCCCTCTGGGTAGCCTAAAGCCCACAAGTATTTTAAACATT
>NW_005054429.1:1627726-1635538 GCF_000277835.1 Geospiza fortis | reverse complement strand
CAATTCAGCCACTACACAAAGCTGCCTTTACCATGTGTACCACAGACATATTTTGCTAATCTCTCCACAGCAATTTAGATGCCCGACACAGAAAGATGCTGATTAAAACCTGAGGGGTATTACTTTGAATACATATGCTAGCTCACTTCCATCTGTGTCATTATTAGTTCCTGACTGCAGGTTAACTATAGGGCATGTTGTCACGAGCCTAAGGTGGGGTGGCAGAAACTCCTGCTATTGCCATATGGCTTTTTGTTTCTGCTTGCATTTTGCAGCTTTTAGCCTCATGCTTCCAATTTGTGGGCTCAAGCACTACATAACAAAGAGCAACAAGGAAAACAAAACTAGTGTTAAAATACAAATATTCTTCACCATTAAAACCTCTAAGTTAGATTTGAAATACAACACAAGTTCCTATCTCATCCAGACCAGAGACTGCTTTTACCTGTAGCAAACTTGTTATGAAATTTGGGGGAGACCTATTCCCATAAAGAAGTACTACTGCACAAGCAGGTATTTACCAGCCCTACAAACACAAACCAGGCAGCTTTGCAAGGACCAAGGGTCAGCCTTAATTTAGATAAAATGGAAAACAGCAAGTTTATGCCTACTTGTAATATGGGTAGCAGCACCACCACCATCAAAGCAATAAAAGGAAAAATGACGACTGAGTTCCAGTCATCTTTATTCCCAATGCACATCCACAGATCCAGCTTTATGTTAAAATACCAATGGCTCAATGCTGTCCTTAAAAAAAAACTACAGGTCGTGTTTTGATGTACACCTGATCATGACAAATTACAAAATATGCAGAATATCAGCAGTTCCCCTGCAGCCATTTTCTAGTGAGCACAATTTGAATACTAAAAGGTCTGTCTGGTGGTGCTTTGCAACTGAAGACTTGCTCCAAAGTGTTTAATTCAAAGCAGACATGGAAGTTATTTATTGTGTTTTCTAGGTCTCACTGCATACCTGTCCTTCCATTAGCTAAAGGCAGGGAAAATGATTTATAGTATTTCCAAGCAAAAGAGTCTGTAAATTTTGTAACAGTTACAGGAATCAGAGCAGGATAAAAATATACAACTATTTCCAAGCTGGACAAAATTGATTAGGAAATAGGTGATATGACTCCATTCTTGAAGTTTATGGACTTCAAGATGTTGCCTACAGGTTTGTCACTCTCAAAGGTAGACTTCTTGGAGGCTTAAACTTCTAACTTATTCTTAAGCATTATTTCTGCCTTTTTTTTTTTAATGGAGGCATGTGGAATTCACTCATTCTTTTGCAAGGACCTTGTTCATTGGTGACAGTGCTCATACTTTTCCAATTACAATGGCAAAAAAGTATTGCACAGGGGACAGCAGAAATTTATCATTAGTGCAAAATCAAGAGAGACAAAGGACTAAATGAGTCTTTCAAGGAAGGCAGCGTCATTCCTTGTTTTAAATTCATGTGCCAATCATTAGCCTTTAAGGGGAAAGAAAGCTCATTTCCAGACACCTCTTGCTAGTCAAAAAATCCGTATGTCTGTGGAAGATGTAAAGAAGCACCTGCTTCTTCTCTTTGCACCATTTCTCTGGCATCCATTGCCAATGCCACACCAGTAAATGCTCTGTGGCTGTAATGACATGTGAAGCATCCTTCTTTGCCTCCCATAAAACAAAAACAATCCTTCACCAGCCTACAAGACATAAGCTGACAACAACAACAAAAAAATCATGACATTGACATTAACAGTAGTGTTTATATCTGGAAAAGCAAAAATGCAGAACTTCAGATGTGTTTATTTCTAGTTGTGGTTCAACCCATTATAAAGGGTGGTCATGGTGTTCAGAAGGACATTCATAGTTCACCAGAGTTTCCTGGCACAGGTTCTGGTTAAATCACTCTTGCCAGCTCCAACTTGTTATTGAATTTGCTTCCTCCTCACACTGGCTTTCTCAGTACAAATTCTATCAAACATTGCATTTCTCTCTCAGCATTTACGGCTCAGTCAAACTGGATTATCAACTCAGAAGGAATGCAAATAGCAAGAGAAGATCCAAGTCTTAATGGAGGCAGCCAGCAGGCAGAATTACCTAGAAATACTTCAAAACAAGTCCTGTCACTCATTCCAACAGCATCCACACACTTCTGTGTTGGAAACACAGTGGAGCCACAACCAACACCTAAGAAGGCTTCAGCCATCTGCTCTTCATTGTTCCTCAGTACAACCTTTTATACTCTTGATCTTGCATGGATTCCCCTGGGTGCCCTCTGCTCCCTGTGTGGCTGCTCAGCACACCTGGGCACTCCATGGCTTACTGCTGTCAGTGCTGTTCATCTGTCCTGCACAGCTGGAGCCACTGGGGATGAGGCTGGGCCACAGCCCCACTCCCAGTCACCACAAACTGTGTGCCCACAACACTTCTGTGCTACGCTGAGAGCTGTAACTAAGGGCAGAGGTTGGCTTTACTAACCCAACTTTTCAACAAAGTTTAGATTTCATTTCTTTTCTTCTCAGTGTATCATGTACTGAATGCTCTACAAGAGCACCATGGCCAGTGTAAAGATGGATAGATTAAACCATATGGATACTAGATGTTGCACCAAGCTTTAAAAGTGAATGACTAAGGAATCCAGAGATCAGAACCTTTAATTTCTTGATCAAGATGAAACAGCATTTCTCCAGGAGCAGTTAAAAAAACAACAGCATTTAGATCACATTAGACAAGGCACAATATGCACACAAGATTAAGCTTAACTCACGTTAAAAAGATATATAGTAAAGGATTCTGGGTTGAGTCTTTTACATGCTGAATTAATAAAGAACATATAACAGCATTTTGCTCAAGGTTTTACCTAGTTCCATTTTTTCCCAGATTCCTCCTGCATTCATGCAAAGCCTACTTGTAACTCGGTGCACATACCGGAAAGGTTGAGGCTGATGTGGAACTCCAGTGAGCCAAGAACAGTTTTTCAAACTCTAGTTTGCTATTACAACTCTCACGCACCCTGATACGGTACAAGCAGTTTGCAGTTGCCTCCTGACTTGTGGCAAATATCCCTGTATCACAGTTTCCCACTTTCCCACAGGAGAGTTCTGTTCCATCAGAAGTTTTGGATTAAGCTCCTATCCCAGTCCCACTGACAGACTTCAAATATCTTAAGAAATGTTAAAAACCATCATCTGGGAAGTAACACAGTACATGCAATCAACTAGTGGGTCTCATTTTCGGGGCTCTGTGAGATGATGTTATCAGCTCCAGGCTTAGTTGTGTTGCTTTGCTTATTCCAGAAGGCATTTGATAGCTGAGAGCTAGCAGTTATATAAGCTCCAAAATGTAGGGGGGCAGTAGAATGTAATGGTACCCCTCCATGAGCTGCAGCTGAGATTAATTACCAGAGATTAAGAACACCTGTAACTAATGAGAAAAAGTGCCATAAAAGGGTGTAGCAAGAAGAGGAGTCAGATGGCTGCTGCAAGGATCCAGAGGAGTCACTGCTCAGAGGAGCTGCCCCACGAGAAGCATTAAGAAAGTATGAAGCTTAGAAGCTATGGGATCCTTGCAGCTTAATGAGAATAGAACTGTTGCCGTGCACTGTTCTAATATATAAAGCAACACCAAAACATACTGTGTCTCTAAGAGTCAAACAGAAATAACTGAACATGAGATTAGGAGTTCAGGGGGTAAAAAAAGGCTCATTGTTTCCCTCTGTAATCAGGAAACAAATTAAGTAGGGAACACTGCTTTTCTCTCAAATGCAGAGGAAGAAACTGGTATAGCAGTTTGATGTACAAAACAAAAAAACAAGGAGCAGATACTAGTATGTTCCATGTTGTTAGATTTGAGATAGTAATAAATAGATACATATTAAACTATATTTTGATACTTAATTTTTAAATCGAGAAAATTCTCAATCTAGTGAAACCAGTCTAAAGACTGCTGAGTTCATACATTTGGGGAAATCACTGTTTTTCTATTCCAGCAAATATACACTAAAGGACAGTCCCCAACAAGTAGACTTCAAAGATGGGATAGGGAACAAACCAACCTTCAAATGAACTCAAATCCTTAAATCCTAATCCTACACTGCACATTATTGGTGTAGGCTTTACAAAGGCTATGGAGTCTCAGCAGCAGCTGCATCGAACTCTTATAAATTTGACTTGCAAATACTTATTTAGGCGCAGTCTAAATTAAATCAGCAAATGCTTTACTGAAAGTGATGCTTCTTTGCTTACCTACTTGCCACCCAAGGAAGACTGCATAAAACTTACAGGTAATCATCAGTTACAGGGCTAAAAAAGTCTGCACTCATGCACTAAATCTATACTGTGGAGTAAGGACTGGAATTATTGACTCATTTTCAAGGTGCAGGCTCCCTTGCCAGAGGCAGCCCAAGCACCCTGTGTGGTTCGTGCATCTCTAGGTGGCAGCAGCTGCTCAGATTTTGAGATACTGTAAGATGCTTATCTCAAATTTAGCAACCAGTATCCTTCCATCCTCCTAGAATTGCCTTTCCCAACGTGAAATGTGACCCCCTCCCCCATTTCTTCATAATTTATAGTAGTCTGTAGCTGAGTCACAAGGATTTCTGCATTTTCCTAACCAAGTACACAAGAAAAGAACTGAACTGCCAAAGGATTGAGGTAATTTATAGCGTAAAGCATTGAGAGCTTCTAGTCGATCAAAGGACTCGGAGAAACAAATATAAGAACAATCGTGCCTTCTGTTCTCTACAAATGCCACGGCCAGAAATAACTGTCCTAATTAACTGGTTTCAGAAAATGACTTGTCTGAAAAATACAATATTCTTACCAAGGAAAGTATACGACTGCTACAGCCATATGGCAGCTGTCGGCAGGGCATGAAAAAACACTAAATGAAGCTTCCCTTTGCTTCCTCTGGCTGTGCATGGTACTCATCTTTATAGACAGCTGGATCTATTCATGGTGCCTAAATGATGCTGTAAGGGGACATTCCAGTACCCCTGGTATCAGTGTTACCAAGAATTACAATCACATCAGGCCAGTACCAGCCCAGCCAACCTCTGTTCACTGGTTATAAAGGGCAGACATTGTACCTGAGATGAGGTTGGCTTTTTAAAATTTTTGGTAAGACTGTTGCCTGGTCAGTCATGCCCACGGCATTTCCAGTATTCCAGACAGTTTTGTGTTCACTGCTGCTGTTGGGTGTAGCAGTTGAACTCCACCAGTCCACAGCTGCCTGACAGTGAGGTCCTGAATGTTGGAAAGGAGAAAAGGTTGAGGCTGACCCTACAGATCACCCACACGTCACACATAAGACTGTTTGCCCTGTTCCACATGGGCAACTCCTGCAAACAGTGTTCCTCCCTGGACTGCTCAGCGCCTGGAATTGGTAACGTGCAAGTTTAAGGTGCCATGGCAGAGTTGCCTGTATGCACTGCACAGCAAAATCTGTTATTTATTGTTTGTATTACAAGAGCATCAGTGAGTTCTTGTTGGGTACCAGAAAGAGCAGACAGGCAAGACTACCTCTGCCTCAAAGAGCCTGCAGCCAAAGGTAAGACTGAATGGTAGATAGATAAAGAAACACAGTAAGTAAGATTTGTGAGCTGACAGACGGGGGCACAGCCTACCAGCCCCATCCCAACTCGTGTATCAGGCAGCTCACTCAGTGCACACCTGTGCTGCTTCCTAACGGGCTATCACAGCATCCACGGGCTGCTACAGAGCCTTCCCCGCTGGAACTGAAGGCAGTGAGTTATTGGTTAACAGTTCACTTCAGCAATGCACAAAACCAGCTTAGCTTCAGTCCCTTTAAAAGCTTCCTTTTAAAGGGTGTTTACAACTAAGGATTACCAAGAATGCCAGTGTATGAACTGATCTAAGATATGATTGAGAGTTTCCCAATTAAGCAGCATTTCAGCTATTTAGAAGAAACCAAGTGCTCACAACATACGCTTGAAAACAGGTCAAGACAAGTTGGCAATTAACCTATTAAAAGCACATATCCTTCTCTAGTGGAGCCTCCAACAATTCACACAATGCCTCGTGAGATTTCTAGTGTAGGCATGGGGCACATTCTTAGAAGAACTTTTCAGCCTTTTATACAAACCAGGAAGGCAGGTATGATAAATAACTTTTTTTTTTTTTAATAGGATCATACTTACTGCACAAGTCACTCAGTGGAGTGACTTGTTTCTCCTCTTCATGCAGTGCTTACCCATAGGAGGGCTGAGAGGGTCTCCTTATCCCAAGTTTCTTGTGACCTGCTTTTATATGGGCACTCCCTGAGAGAATTCTTATCTGAGCAAAATGTGCAGCTTCTGTGTTTCCCTTACAGCAACAGCAGAGTTGCACAAATGCTTCAGCCACTGCAAGGACTTTTTAAGTGCAGCCACTTTCAGCTCAGCACTATCACATATACAAAGCTTTTAAGCAAAAGCACAGAACCTTATTTTCCCCTATATTTTTTCACATATTAACTAGCCTTTGAATACCTTTGCAACTGTGCACTACATTCTGTAGTATTCCAGCATATTGCAGTACTTCCCAAGCACTACTGTTACAACATAATGCCTTGCTGCTTAACAGCTTGAAGTTGCACTTTTTTTCAGTTTAGTCCTGCTCTGTCTAAGATAAAAGTCTTTTCCCATCTTCCTCCACCATTATATCTGGATTTATTCAGATGAAATGCTCTTCATCTTTCTGACCTGGTTTACCCTGATTTCACAGCCACGTAACAACAGGATCTACCCTGCAGTTCCGGAAAGCAGAGAGCACTTGCAGCACGAACAGAAGGCACACTGCTTACAAATGGGTTTTCCCAGACAAGGTTCAGTGAAGCTGAACATTAGTGGTAGTACTACAGCAGAAAATAGATATGTTCGAGTTGAAACAGAGGCGCTGCTTTGCTCTGAGACCCAGGTGAGGGACGGCACTCATTCCTGCAGAACATCGCTGCCTGTCTTCTCCCTTCCCCGGCTCTGTTTACCCAGGCAGTGCCCTGGAACTCTGCTCACAGGAAGCTGCAGCATCCCCCGGCAGCTGCTGCCTCCTCTCACATGCCGAACTACGGGATCCGCAGCGTGCCTGACGCCAAGAGCATCCCCTCCCCTGACGTCCTTCCATCCCCACACCAACCCTGGGCCATCACTGGGCTGCAGCTCTCACCTGAGGGCTTGCAGGCAGCAAGCAGCTTTGTAAGCAGAGCCCACGGCTGACACAAACGTGCTACCCGACACAAAATAGCAGGCAACATGATGATCTTCTTACTTAGGACAGCCACTCGTGTTAACAGAGCAGAGTCCTCACGTTTGTGACCAAAAAGCCATTAAAAACTTGGTGCTGTGAAAGTTCCTCCTGCCCACAAGTAGGAGGCTCATTATCCAGCCTTTTGCTCGTATCTATAGACAACCAAGGAAATTCATTTATCTATTTATCACCATGAATTAAAGATTACAGAAATACTGGCTGAAGAAAAATGTATTGCCAAGATAGATTCTTTGCATTCATTAGAACTGTGTTACTAGAAACATAAATAAGTAATGACTATTGATCTTGCATAACCTCAGAAGAGCAAACTACAATAAACTGAGAGGAAAAGGACAGATCTTAACTGGAATGTACAAACCAAAACACCAACAGCACCTCTTAAAAACAACCAAGCAAAGCAAGCGTGGCCAACAGCTGTGACACCTCACGCTTTTAATCCTAAGGGGAAAAAAAGAATACATCTGTGGGACAGCCCAAGGTTCCCAAAGTATTAACTAAACCTCCGCCGAACAAATTTACCATTTAAGCCCAGTTTTTTTTTCCTGGGTGCGGGCGTGTCTGACCCCGAT
>NW_005054429.1:1625681-1625958 GCF_000277835.1 Geospiza fortis | reverse complement strand
GCCTGGCCGGCTGGCCGCCGCCCGCGGGGAGCATTCTGTACCCCCTGACAAAAATCTGTTTGGCCATCTCCTCCTCCTCCTCCCGCGCGTGCAGAGAGCGCAGTAAATTATTGATAGTGGAAATTGAATGGCGGAGGCAATAATGGTATCCCCTGATTGACCGGCTCCATTTGATCTCGGTAAAGACAGAGGGATGGCACGCTCCGGGCTGGGCTGGGCGGGCCACGGCCAGCGGGAGCGCACGCGTGTGCCGCCGGCAGGAGAGAGCCGAGCCGAG
>NW_005054429.1:1623499-1625656 GCF_000277835.1 Geospiza fortis | reverse complement strand
GTGCGAGAGGAGCTGGCTTCACCCCCTGCCTGGCATGGGCTCCGGCAGCCTCGCCTCTCCCCTTCCCTCTTCCCCCACAGGTAAAATTGGAAACAGCTGATTTTCAGGAGAAGCTAGCGCAACTCTTTCACGAACTGGTTAAAACGTATTTTTCTACGCCTCAAAGCCTGACTACCATCTAATTTGCAATTAATGCCAAGGGCCCATTCAGTCCAAGCACTTGTGAAAATTTATTTATCCTAGGAGAAATGTGTGCAACTCATTGCTGCCCTCAGACAGTCTGATTGTCTGTATGCTTTTGCTATGAAACACCTGCATTTATCAGTAAATAACCCAGGTGTTTGAAATTCGAGTACACCTAAGGCCTTCCATATAAATCAGCTTTTAATATATAATAAAGGAAAGATTCCTGGTGGTTAATAACCTTTGCAGCTTTAAGAACTTTAAAAAAAATCATGCTTGAGTACCACATCACCATCTTTCTTGCACTTGGGGGTTTGGTTTTGCATGTTTGAACTAAAAATGTCAGCGAGAGTGAAGTGTTTTCCAGTCCAAATCTATCCAATTTATGAGAAAGGAGACATTTTCAAAGCCTTCACTAACAGCCTGGGCCTGAGGAATCATGTCCAGTCCTTGCTGGCTGGTGGATAGTCACTAATCCAGGTAGCTCTTCACGCCAAGGCCTGCTCTGCTATTTCTGTGTTATTCAAATTCTGCCATTGGGGGATACATCAACCATTCCTTTCCCCACTCTGATAGACCAGTATAAGCTTACAACTCCCAGCAGCAGTGCCAGGTGGATGTTCCAGAGGCATTTCAAACCCGTGGTTGTACCTGGAATCTGCAAAGTTAATGTGTGCATTTTATTTTTCTGTTTTAGCCTTGGCTCCACAGCACCATTTAACTTTTCAGGTGTGACTGTGTTAGTGGGGGTACCTGATTTCACCAAGGCAGCACATTTTCAGCAGCCCTTTTGCACAGTCACAAAACAGCAGAGTTCCAATATTCAGTGTTTATTAGGTGGTGTGTGCAAGTATTTGGATGATCTAGCAGATAAGTTAAACAGCAGCAGGAGAGGCTGCTTCAATCAGCTGTAATGTAATACATTGCACACTTGTTATTCCTGGAGGAAAGGCTCTTCTGCTAGGACACAAGACATGCAGATGAGCAGCAGCAAATATCATGCTTTAGAAACACTGCTGGCTTTTTCTCAGGTGTGAAGGAGAAGGGATATACTCTGAAAAAAAAATCTGCTTGCAATCAGATTTTTTTTTTAATTTTGGAAAGGAAGCATGTTACAGACAGCCTGACACGTGCTCACTCTGTGGGAAGCGCTTCAGCTCAGCTCTGCTGAGAACATGAGGACCATTAATTCCATGCACCCATGAAATTCCCACTTTTCTCTGCTACAAATGTGTTGCCTTTTGCATCAGTGTAGAGGTTTTCCCAGGGAAGAGGTGTGGTCAGAGGAGCTGCTGTTTCTTGCTGGTGTAATCAGCCCTTGGAGCATTATTACCAGCCAGTGCTTGATTACTCAGAAAATGAAAAATAGCGTAAATAATGACTTGTTTGGATTTTTAATGCACATGCAAGGTGGGTTCTGTGTTGTTAAATCAGATCCTGACTTCCAAGAGAATTTTTATGAATGAACCCCCCAAAAACTGTGTCTTCAAGGTATTAGTTTGTGAAGCAACTGATAGTCCTGGGGACATGGAGACACTGCTCTGGTTGGAGCTCTGCTCCTTAGTCCATAAAATGCACTATAAATTTGGAGGTTACATGAGTAAATCCCTTTGGGATTTGTGGGATACATAGGATGCAAAGGTCAGGCATCCTGATGTTTTCTGGGTACACCCAAAAGGAGTTCTCTCTTGTTCTGTCTTCCAGCTGTGTTTTCCCCATTTGGATTGTACAGATGTCACATGTAAGAGGCTCTTGAAAAGAAAGTAACACCACAATTGCACGGGGAAGAAAAGGGCAGGCGGATCCTATTCTGGTGGTTTCAGATAATTCAGTGTATCAAGCCTCTTGGTGCTGTCCCAGTATGCCCACTTTAGGCATTCACCTTGGAACCAAGTGTTTTTTCTATTCATGACTAATGAAAATAATTTTTTGCATACACAAATCATACTTCGCCATTTTCCAAAGAGCAGCAGG
>NW_005054429.1:1610799-1623489 GCF_000277835.1 Geospiza fortis | reverse complement strand
TTTTCAGTCAATAAAATGTTGATTTATCCCTGAAGTAATATTGCTTGCAGGAGGGTAAGACCATTGCTTTTTGCTGAATTCAATTTAAACTCTAGCATTGGCACTAAGGATGCTGTAGATACTATAAAGAAGAAAGCAGAAGCACGCACACCTGGTTTCTGTCTCAGTGGAGGTTTATGCATTATAGTGATTGATGTATGAGGTCCAAATTTACTGATAAACTAATTATATGATAAAGTAGTTTGTGGGGCTCTTAAATTCCCCCATTGCAATTGTAGGAGAAGCAATAAAAAAGTCGGTATTTGAAAAGAGTAACATTCATAAAAGGTACATAATTAGACAAAAGGCAGCGGGAGATTGAGTCTCTCCTCCCCCAGACTGTCTTTACACTCCCCATTTTATTCACGTAGGATCTTGGCCTGTTTTTGAATGAGAATAAGGTCAAGAAGCTGTAATTTGGAATTTGTCTCACTTGGCTGTCAGGAAATATAAACTAATCCTGATTACAAAAAGGACAATGCTATTGATGTACTTGGGTTTTGATGCTACAGGGTTTTTTTTCTGTTTAAAATTTTAATTGGCTGAAGTAATTCCTTATATTATTACAAGCATTTTATATTTGATTATGTTTATTCATGTTTCCTAGTTACCTTTATCTGCTATTTTTTTCACATGAAAGAGATGGAAAATTCATGGAAATAAACTTTCCCAACTCCAGCAATGCTAAGAATTGCAGTGGATTATATACACAAGTTATATACACAGCCAGGGTTGCAGACATGGTGCATTTGTAGGATGACAGGGTTATGATGCTGCTCTACAATGATTCAGTGGCTGCAGCACACACAAGAGTGTCCCTGATGCCCCACACCAACATCAGTGCACTGGAAAAATTTCAGCATCTTTGAGGACCAAAGCTAAATTCTGCGTAACTTTGTAAAATCTTCCTATTTTAGAGGCTTTGACTGAGAGATGAGGAGAGAAAGATGGTGGGGGTGACCTGCCCAGCTTTCCCCTTGCATTCAGGGGCTGGCCAAGCTGTGGGCACAGCCCCAGCCAGCCCTCAGTGTTGTGTGTCAATACGCTGGGGCTGCTGGCTCTTGGGTCTCACAAGCCCAAGGTTTACATTGGTTCAGCCTACAGAGTTGCTGCTGTTCTGGTCTGCAAGAGGCTTGCTGGCTGACCAGAACAGACCCTTACAGTCCCTTAAGTAGTGCAGGGTAGCTGCTCTTAATTTCAAGCATAATTTCACCTTCAGTGAACAGCAGTTCTTGAGAGGCTTCATTTTAGCAGGGAAAGTATTAAGTGAAACAGCAAGGATGGAAATACAAACCCAAAGATCTTAGACATGGTTTGAAGGCTGCATGTATACAGGATAAAGCAGGAAAACCTACTCTTCGAATTGCAGGCACCAAAACCACAACATTTTTCCTGGAGAAAATACCACTTAATAGCTCAGAATTGTCACCCTGCAGCTGCAGCAAAAGTGACTTTAAAACTCTAACCAACAATTAAAATAATTGTTTTCTTCTCATGTCCGCTAAAGGTATGCCAGCTTTCCATCCCATGGCAGGATCTGTACCCTGAATTGTGTCCCATGCCTTCTAATCAGGGATTTCAGCACAATTTATGTGCATGAAACCACTTCTCTGACAGAGTTCTGTGGTAGGTGCAGATTAGCCTTTTGCAAACAAGGAAATGCATGTGTCTATCACACATCCATCTATTAAGCTGCTCATGAACATACTTGTTTGGTGAGCACGCCTGGTCTGGGTTTGTTCCCTGCCACTGCTCATGTAGCTGTCTCTGCTCTGGCATGAAGTGTTGTAGAAATAGAACATGTGATATGTGGCAATTACCACCTGCAGTGACCTGCACACACACACCAAACCCTCCCCATCCAAACCTCTGGGCTTTTCTTTTGGGGCTTTGCATGATCTCCACGCGCTGCTGGGACAGAGGGACTCCTAAAGCCCATGTGAAGGGCTGGGGGAAGTCAGGAGGATAACTCACCCTTCCTTCTGACACCTGCTCCCATGGCCAGTGCTCAGCCACACCAGGCTTGCCCCACACTCTGGGGTGCAGGGCAGCTGTTTAGGATGATGGCACAGAAAAAAGAAAGGTGAGAACAAGGAAAAGGAAAAAAGTAAGGAGAGAATTAATCCAACCCCGCAGAAACATTAAAAGTTTGGTTTGTCATTTCCTGATGCTCTGACATTCACTAAAGCTGGCAATTCATCTCCTGAGTGTCTCTGCCTTACTGCTGTTGTTTTGGAGGCATTAAACACCCACTACCTGAGCAAAGAGGAGAGTGTCTGGGCTGTGCCCAGGAGTATCCAGTGTACCAGGTGTCTAGTGTGCAGTGCCTGAGCCTTCCTCCCTCAGCCCTGACCCTCCTGCCAACAGCCCAGCCAAGGCTCCAGCACAGCAGACAGAAAAGAGGGCCCGGGACAAGAACAACAAAAATGCAGAATCTGAGGGAGCAGCAGACATGGGAAGGGAGAAGAAAATCCCCTCTTCCCCAAAGAGGTTGTGTGTGATTCCTTGGGATGGTGGAAACCTGAGCCAGGTGTGGAAAGGTTAGATGGCTAGAGATGCACTCCTGTGACGAATCAGGCCATTGGAGCTCTAGGATTAAGGGAGATCAGAAAACTGGTGGTGCACTTGTGGGTGAAAGGTGTTGGGATTGACTCATCTCTCCTTTCCTCTGAGTATTCAGTGGGTTTCAGTTAGATGCAATATAGTGGATTATTTTTAATATTTAAAGGGATCAGATTCCAAGGGCTTTATAAACTTCGCCAGGCATCTTATCAGAGCGGGTTTATGCCTTAGCAAACCCTGCTCAGTGCATAACTTTGGAGAGCTTATTTTGAGTGTGTGCTAAAAATAAGCAAGCCCCAAAATCCCAGGTCCGCAGCCCTATGAACGCTCTTTTGCAGCTTATTTCTGTTGAAGCCACAAAGATCTCCTCTGGCATCAAGCTCGAGCTCTGCCTTGGCCAGGTGCAGCAGCTCAGCGATACTGCCCGAGGGTGATGGCGATAAGGGATCTGCAAGCAGCAGGGGAGGGGAGGGCAGGTGCAGGTGGAGCTTGGCACCAGGGCCAGGGGCTGTCCCGGGGTGCCCACCACCCACCGGGTCCCACTCTGCCAGGAGCTGGCAGGAGGGATCCTCCTTGGGTACACAGAAATCCTTGGGAATGCAAAGCATGTGTAAACATTAAATAGTTCTGCTGGCTCTCCTGCCCTTCAGGACTTTCAGATTAACATATTTTATGCTGCACTTAGATGGTTGTCTTCCTCTTTCTGAAGGGGTTAAGGTACCTTGGCTCCATCCCTTTTCAAAGCAGAGCCACACCAATGCTTTAAACAAGCTGATGTGTTTAAAGATAAATTCAGGATATTTTTTCTTTAAATAGCATATTAAGCTATTTCACCTAAGAAACAAAACATAAGAGTTCAAAACATTTTCTATGTTAACCACCTAAAGCATTAAAGAGAGAAGTGTCTGCGAAACAGTAGATATTTTTGTTAATTGCAAACTAAAATTATCAATGCAGCAATAGACATTAAAGAGAGTCCTCAAAATGAAACTCAGACCCCATTAGGTTCTCCTCCTCCAGTCACTGTGACTTGTGGCTCAAGAAACAAGTACTGGATTAGTCACATAAAAGCAAAAGTTTCCCTTGACTGAAACATTTCATTTGTGTGGTGTAATTTCTGTATGTTGAATACTTGGGATTGTTAATCCTTGGATAATTTAATGGCTGGAAGCATGTTGTGTGTTACTGCATTCCCCTCTGGAGATCAGTGGGCAGCCATGTGTCTGCCCAGGCGTTCTCATTTGTCCAGCTGAAAGAAATGGTCTGCTCATCCATGGCAGAGGGGTGGTGCTCCCCCACTCCTCAGGGCGTGCTAATACACAAAAAATGCAACAAAGAAGGTGCAGTCCTCACTTCCTCTGTCCTCCCACTGCAACACCCAGCTCCAAGGAGCGGGAATTGCACAGGGGTTGTGATTAACTCTGCACTGGCCAGGTGACATTATTTCACTGACTTGCATGGCAGAATTGCTTTAAATGGTGCCAGTACAGCTGGGTTTTGGTACCACTATTAAAACCTTCTTTTCCACCTCACTAGCACAGCACGGGGGTAGTAGGATGCATGGCTGGTTCTCTCTCTACAGCATGTGATGTGCTTAGACTATCATTTCCAGATGCAGAGAGAGGGGAACAAAACCCAGGCGGATGTACGACTACTCGGGAATTCAGAAATCCTGAAATATCGACCCACAAAATCAATACAAATCTGAAGCTATTTTAAAATAACTTTCCTCACGTTCCACACCATTTCTCAAATGGGGAAACATATTGATTTCTGTGCCCCAGCCTGCACAAGGTTCAGGGTGGCTTTTGAGGGGTAAGGGGTGGTTGGGGTGGGCATGTCCAGCAGTGGAGACAGGGCCACCACCACAAACTTCATTTGAATATAATCTAAAGCAATCCTGCATTCTGATGCTCAAAGGCCCTGTATTTTTAGTGTTGGATATGACTCAAAGAATACCCAAGTAAAATCTACCCCTGGCTTTGGCAAGACATTTAGTGGGGCCTTGGTGGTTCGGGACTTGTGCCATTAGAGTATAAACTCATAAACAACATAATATACATTTATTTTCTGGACAATGTTTATTTTTCACATAGTTTATACATCTGAAATAGAAATGCTTACAAGGGAGTGTTTTAAACACCTCTTTGTATTTCATTAGCTGGCTGTTTAATCTGCTATAATTTATTGCAAATTGCAGTTGTACTATATGGCCTCATGGTGCCTTTACAAAGTTTTTAAATCAGAAAGGAGCCAGATGCTAGGTTTTCAGCAAGGACTTTGCACCAAGGCATTAAACCTCTTATTTTAGACTTTTGTTATGTTTCAGTTTGATGCTTTCCCCTGCTATGTGCTCCAAGCAGAATCATTTTCCCTTACAGGCATGTATAGCTCCTTCCCCTTTGGTTTCTTAATTTGGGTTAGATCTCGTAATATGAAAAATATACTCAGATATTGCACCTAGAGCACATTGATGAGACCTAAAGAGCTCTTCTGTGAAGGGAATTAAGATCAAAAAGAATGTGGAATTTAAATATTCAACATTTCTTCTTGGATATGAAACAGAAAAATTGTTTTGATGCAAAAGTTCTTGTGACAGAATACGTTACTTAGACTCTGAGACCATATTAGGATAAAATGCCTTTTTTATATAGGAATTGCACTCCTTCATATGGAAATTATGACATTTTGCCTATTGCCTCTTACTACAAATGTTTAAAGGATCTGTTAAAAATATTCTTTTTAGAAGTTGTATCGAGATAAAAGAAAGTAAATAAGAGCCAGTACAATTTTCAGGCTTATTTCTGATTAGTTTCTTGATTTATACCCCATTAGCTGCCAGAAAATTGCACCAGCTACCAGAGCTGGGGAAGCATGTAGCTGACACCACAGTTCACTTTGCAGTTGGGGTTTGCTGTGCTTTTGCCAGACCCTCACCCTGGCAGAAAAGGAACACTGTGTTAATTCCATGAACTGATGGGCTTACAGAGACCCAGGGAAAAGGGCTGAGCCTGAGCGCTGACACAAATGAAAAACAAGCAGATGAAATACCCATTCTCATGGTCTGACAAACTGCTACTAGACCTTCATCTACATTTAGCTGATGGATTTTTAACTGACCATTCATCTTTACTAACACCCCACGAAAAGCATGGACCGGGAGGGTGGTGGGCAGCTTCCCCCAGCAAAGCCTCAATTAAAAGGGGCAGGACACTTGCAGGTGACTGAGGGATTGCCAGATTGTTGGGAAGGCAGAGGCAAAGGGAAGAACCTTCACCCTGTGCTCTTCCACAGGAGGCAAGACTCAGCGCTATTTCTTTTCCGTCCAAGCACTGCTCCCCCAGTGTGGGAGGGCTCCAGCCAGGACTCCAGCACTCTCCACCACTTCTGTCTGCCCTTCCCACACCTCCTCGCTGGCAGAGCCCCGTGGGGGTCCCAGGAGCCCTGCAGGGCTTCCCTGCAGGCAGGGGCTGAGGCCAGTGAGAGCCCCAGGCAGCTGCCAGGGCCTCTGGAGAGTCAGGAGCTGAGCAGGTACACGGCTTTGGTCCTGCCCTGCTGCTCTTGGACAGGCTGATGCATCCAAAGAAAATGATTTGGAAAGGTCCATCATGGGATGCATCGCACCCATCAGCCACTTCAGAGACTTTTTCCATCAGGGGACTGTGAATTTGCACTCCGCATGCTTTCTCCTGGCCTGAAGTGAACGCCTCACATCAGTCTGAATTTCTTCCCTCTTTGTCCCTACAGAAAATGAATAGGAAATTCTGGCCATTCCAAATGAACTTCCTAGGTTTGTCTTTTTTTAAGGACTTAGCCTTCTTGTCAGATGTTTTGGCTTCCTTAAAATTTGGGAGCCAGCAGAATTTTCTTAAGGGACTGCTGCAGAAATACTTTGATGGGAAAGTAGATGATAAAAATAACTATTAGGTGCCAAAGGCAGTGGACTGGGAATTAAAAGCTCTTCTGAAGTCAGAGACATATGTGTCTTTAAAAGAGCTCAGAAAAAGAGGTGAGAAAAGCTATAAGCATGGCTGGACAGCTGACTGAGTCCAGGTGAACGATTTGGGGAAGGAAAACAACAGGTGGTGGGCAGGAAGGGCCATAGAATCAGATCTGCCTGGGGAATAGCCTGTGGATAGAGTGACTGGTGCAGGAGCAAACACAGAAAGAAAAGAGCTGAAACTAGGATTAAACTTTACCTCTTGCTACCAGCAAGAGCTTAGTGAAAGACTTATGCACAACAATTAAACCCCTCAAAAACCAAAACTAGGGAAAAATCCTAGAATGAAGTACTTGTTCCCTCAGAAGAGGATGAGAACAAAACCTCTGACAGAGGTTATTCATGTCACTTACAAAGGTGTTAAACGGTGATCAATGATGAGTGTGCTGCAAGCACTTAAAATATCTCAGTAAATAAACCAAATTTGGGGCACAAAAAGACATTCATATGGAAAATACTGTAAGATTCACTCTTTCTGTGGATGACCAATAGATACAGTAGTTTCTTCCCCTCTCTGATGCAATGAATTTTCAGCAATATAATAAAGGCTATCGCACTTCAGGCTACAGCAAGGGATTGGTACAGTAACAAAAGACATTTGAAATGTATCAACATCCACTGGAAAATTCCAAACCTGGAATTTAGCCTCATTTAAAAACTGCTAAGTATTTTTGTTTTCCTGGTCAATACTATATTATCAGCTATCTGTTCACAAAATTCAGCCAAATACTCTCTCAGATGGTTTTACAGACTTTTGGCAGGTGTGAGTGAACATGTATTTTACAGAGCAAACCAACACATGAGCAGCTCCAGCCTCTTGACCTCTGCTCATGTCTCTTGCTTCATCTCATTCTCAGTAGAGTTGGTTGGGTTTCAAAAGGTATTTGCTGTCAGAAAACAGCTGCCTTTTTTGTTTTCTTTCCTTTGGTAGCCACCTGTTTACCTGAAATCTATTAAATCCATTGTCTTTTCATGATATTGTTTGGGTTTGAATCTGAATATTTTATCAAATGTCATTGTCAGATTATTGAGGATAGCTTTAGACAGAAGTACTGAAAGCCTCTTTGAATGCTCTGTTAAACAATAGAGAACTCAGTTTGTGCTGAAAATACTGGAAAAAAATTAATTTTGAAATGTCAAATATTTTCCCAGCTCTGTCTGCCTTGACAATGTGTGGCCTTTTCTGATTCCTGAGAGGAAATCTGAATGGGAGCTAAGTGACAGATGCAGAACTGCTTGTGGGCCACCATACAACCTCCTCCTCCTGCTGCTGTTTCAAGGGGTGAAACACGTAAAAGGATAAAGAAACCTGAATGCAGGATCAGGGCTGACGTCAATATTTTGACATTTCCATAGCTGTACAGGTTTAGTGGCTCTAATATTAGAATAATACACTGCAAGAGGTAGCATGTGAAGCTATACTGCTATGCTTTGTCTTAGACTTGAGCAGTAACCATCTAAACAGCCTCCATCATTCTCTTCCCATTCTCAAATGTTTCTTAAAAACATATCCTTCAGATAAAAGGTTGTGAGCTTTGTGGTTGGGGTTTGCTCTGGTTTAAATTGGTGGCATATTTCCCCTTATTCAGTGCCCGGGGGGGAGCTTGGTCCCACCTCTGCATGGCTGTGGGACAAATGGAGCTGAAGGGGCTGGGAGGATCTGCCACGCAGCACACGAGCTGCACAGGAGCTTGGCTTTACTGTGGCTCGTCCAAAGAACCAGCCTGGCTGCTCACCCCCCTGTTTGCCTCTGGAGAGCACAAAGACACACACAGAAAGGCAGCCCCCTTTCACAGACACTGCCTATGTGCCACTTCTACTCCTGCCAAACAGATGAGAGAAAAGTTTATCCTGAAGCCTTCCCACTGCCAGGGTCCCTTCCACCTCAGCATGCCTCACCCTTTTTTTTTTTAACTGCTTCAATTTGCAGCTTACCATTTGTTATAATAATGGAGTCTAGTGAGAAGCTTGTGGCCCCATAAACTTTGGACATAATTTTAACTGTGTCAGCTTTAAAAAGTCAGTATCTGCCTCATCAAAGGGCAATCATGTCCAATGTGGGTGTCTCTGTCAATTGTGTTCTGAACTGCAGCAATAATCCAACCAAACCGTGCAAAGATCTTTTCTACACCCACATTTCTTAATTATCATCATGAGACTGAGGTAACTGAGACCAGATCTATAATGTTTTCTGGATGTCAAAATGCCCACACACCTTCTGTAATCCTTGTGCTACCAGCCCCCTTTCATATTGCTTTTAGCTGGTCCATCTAATTATCTACTACCATAACTTTTTACTGCATTATTCCCAAATCCCACAAAGGCTCTGTTTAACAAAGAAGAAACAACTGGTCTGATGAGACCTCCTTAACTGAATAATCCTATTAACATTTTAGTGGATGATAAACCCCTGTTCACCCCTTTCAGAAATGAACCATTTTTCTTGCAGTCAGGGAAGACCTAGGCCCTTATAAGTCTGTGCATACATTGCATCCATAAACAATGCAATTTCTTGGGAGTTTTGGGGTCTACTGTCCATTTGGAGAATAAATAACTTCGTTATTTTTACGTGTGCTATAGTCAATAAGGATCTGGAATGGGAAAGTAGCGAAAATGTTATGACTTAATGAACACGTTGAAAAATCATTCTTGCCAAATGTCAAAATAAATTGGAGGCCAGAGTGCATGGTTTATGCTTGTTAAACTGGGGGTTTAGGTGCTATTTTGGGAAGGAGAAAAAAACCAACCAAAACCAAGACAGGTCACAGTATGAAAAAGCAGGGGGAATAGAAAGCGTACACTTGGCCACTCATGGCAAGAGCTTGGCCCACTGCAGTCCCTGCACCAGTGCTCCCCACAAGAGCCAACACAGCACATCTGGCTGTGGGGAAACCCCTCCCTGACAGCACAGCTGGCTCTGGGACACTGCCCTGGCCCCAGGGCTCTGCACCAGCCAAGGGAGGGAAGGGCCAGGCCCCACAGCCCAGCTGGGACCACATCCCTGCCCCTCTGGAAGCACCAGCGCCAGGGTGAAGATGCATCACACCCACCAGCCACTTCACAGACTTCTTCCATCAGGGGACTGTGAATCTGCACGCTGCATGAGAACCATGCAGTTCAAATGACAGCAGGGACAACGTGACTGGAAGCAGATGTGCTTCTGCTGGAGACTCCTGTGCCATGTCTGGTCATTGCCACAGGAATCCCACTGATGCCACTCCTGGCACATATGTGCTGAGAAGAGCAGGTTGTGCCTACATTGCAGAGAGTTTTCTGTTTGTCCAAGCAATGAGCAGCTTCAAAGGTCTAAGTTTAGAAATACCCACACAGCTGAGGACCTGATCCTTTGAACACCAAAGCATGTCACAGCTATTTTCCCTTTGAGATTGCCTCAGGAAAAGACCAATTAGGATTACATGATAAGTAAAATTATTCCCATACTTACATGGTTGGGAAAATAGGTCTCTCCAACTACATATTCAAAAGGAGATCAAAGCAACATTGTTCTTTTGCAGTTAGATTTTGACTTATTTATGTTTTTCCCCGTTATGTGCCTGTTCCAGCAGCACCAAGAGGCCACAGGCATGTGCTTCTTACTTCCCCTCTACATCTAGTAATGGGAGTGCCATGAAAGTGCCTCTATTTCTGGCTGCCTGCATGAAAATGTGTGGATACATATATGTGGCTTTCACTTATTTTACTTCACGACACAAGGAGGGAGGGAAAATCTTTTTCATACACCTACATCTATCACAAAGCAACTAAGAATAGAAGCAATATTGAGACAGATGGAAATGTTAATGGTGACAGCTCACAAGCAAGAATCACACATTTGTGAAATAATGAAATGGGTGGGCAGTTGTTATATGAACTCCATGTCAGTCGGTATGTTTTCCTGGCTATCATTTTGCAGAAGTATGTCTCAGAGATATTTTCAGTTCATGGGAGAAGCCTGTGCCCTACCCTACACCTTGCTGCTGGCACGTGGGTGTAGGAATTCACCAAAGGTGGCGAGCAGCTTGCCAGTGACGCTGTCCATCACGTGCCCTGGGGGCTGCAGGATGTTCCCTGACATTTCCCTGCCAGGGCACTTCACTACTCCTAACAATCTGGTGGGAGAGATGCAGAAGGGAAGGGTAAAAATATTTGGAAAACCAAACATGAGAGGAACATGGGATACCCACACTTATTCCAAAATCTTACTTCCACACATACAAGCATTACCTTTTCTTTGACGTTTCATCTGCCCATCTTCTGCAGTCCTTATTGTTAGCTGGACTTGCTGACCACAAATGAAAATGAGCATTACAAAACCAGCCCTGCATTTCTCCATTCTTCCTTTCTAGCTCTCCATGCCCCAAAAGCCATCAAATCCATTTTAAGGACCACTTTGACAAGCCTGCTTTTGCTAGCCCCAGTTTCTTAGACCCAATCTAATGTTAGCTCAAAGGGGAGGAGCCGTGAAAGTGTCTTTTCAGACATATTTTACCTTGCACTACCTGTCTCATTCCCACGGTCTGGGGAATCTACTGATTTTCAACAACTTTGATAGGTACTGTTTCTTGCAGATGCTGTTTACTGCACTTGACGTTACTATTTTTTGCCAGAGGAATGAACTAGTTCTCCTGAAATCTTAGGGATGCTCTCTTTGTTTGCGTAGCTGATTAAAAAAAAAAAATCTAGCATCTACATCTTCAAGTGCTTAGTGGTGATTTACTACAATGATTCATGGTAAGACTTACAGCTCCGAGGAAAATCTGTCCCTCGGGATTTATCCACCTTTCCAGAATTTCTCATGGCAGGGCAACCATATGCCACTGTATTTAGGAAGCAACTTATGGTTACTGAATGGCAGCCAGTCTGCATTTTCTTAGTGCATTTCTAAGAGCTCAACAGCATTAATGTGATAAAGAAAGGAAAAAAAAAAAAAGGACTCTCTGTACAAAGCCAAATGTATGCATCCAGCCACCTCAGATTAATGAAATGCTAGACATTAATCCACTGGCATACATGCCTGTGAATGCTGGCCACTAAAAATAAATAGTGAGAAATATCAGACTGTTTGAAACAGGAAATTGTTGAGCAATCCTGAAAATCAAAAGGTTATCCAAATGGTGAGCTGCTGAGAATGGCAAACTTGCATAGAGACAAGGCCTGTGTCAAACACCATATATTATAAAAACCATCTCGTGCTGAGCACAGACACCTGACACTGAAGCCAACACTCGTGGTACCAGGTAAAAGAAAACCTTAAAAAAGAGGCAAAAAAAGACTGCCACACCAAAACTTTGGAGGATGAAGACACAGGCCAAGGACAAGGGCCATTTTACAGTACCAAAACTTTAAGAGATGAAAGGTGGTGATGAACCACCACCAAAGCAGTGACAGCTCCTGGAGAAACAGGAGATACTAAAATCAATAAAGCTACTTGCAGATGAAGGTATGAGTCACCAGGATGGGACCAAAACTGGCCTGTGCCATTTGTTAGCAGCCGTCCATCCCAGGCCTCTCTGCAGAGAATGATTAGAATTCCAGAGAAACACGGCAACAGAGGCAGAAAGGGAAATGCTGGAGTTTCTTAAGAGCTGGCAAGAAAGTAATGGGTGCAAACTTAAAATACAGGAAGATACACAAAATTATGCACGGAGTGGAAAATTCATATAACTAGAAGCTCCTTGACAACCTCCTAGATAACAGAAAAAAATATTTTGGGAAGTGGGTAGGTTTTTAGTAGGGCATATCAACCTCTAGTTCAGAGTGGATGTATTGAAATATTAGCTCTACCACATTACTTTTTCCTAAGTGAAAAAAGGTCAGAGGACGTTTCATTATGAATTTAATGAGACCAATACTGCAAATCATGAGTGTTTGAGTGTCACCCAGCCTCCTGACGAAGGTCGCTGCCGAGACCTGGCTCTTCTCTGGCTCCTCTCTCATCGCCTTAAGAACTACCTCCTACGGCACCCTGACAGGTATCCCCAGCAAACGCGAGTTCTCCAGGTGGAAATGGAAAAATCCACGGAGGGATGGTGCCTGCTCCCTCCTCCGGCCGGCCTGGCGGGGTTTAAAGGGGGACGGCGCTAAGCCAA
>NW_005054429.1:1609107-1610148 GCF_000277835.1 Geospiza fortis | reverse complement strand
GGGGGAGGGGGCGATGCTCAGCCTCCGTGCGGAGCCGGAGACCCCCTGAGCCTCTCTACCTGCGAGCGCTGCTGCTGCCGCCGCGTCTCCGCCAAACTGCTGACTTTCCAGAGCTTATTTTTAGCCCGGAGACTAAATATTATTAGCTACATTTCTACGTAGGAAGAATCGGAAGCGCGGGGAGGGCTGGGGGGAGGCACTAGAGATAGGGAGGGAGATGAGCAGAAAGCTTATCCGAATGATCTCCAGTTGGGGGGGCTGCGTTTGGGTTTCAGCCTTGCCAAACGCGCGCGCACACACACGCACACACACCATTAATTATAGCAAAGTAGATGCGGATATTGGATCATCAGCAATACATGCACGGCTCTCCCTTCGAGCCGTAGGTTGCGCACACGGAAGGGTCAGTTAATCTCCGTGTAGGTAAAGATCAGCTGCGCCCCTTTATCTGTGAAAGATCAGTCCTGCACAGTGCCAGCTAGAGCTCAGCTGCATCTCTTTAGCTATGCAAAATCAACTTGCATCCTTAGCCAGGGAAAAAAAAAAAAAACCGTCGCATCTGCTTCTTTTGGTAAAGATCAGTTGCATCTCTGCCCAAAGCATGCACAAACACACAGACGAGATTCCCAGGTTAAATCAGGCACAACTTAAGTTAACTCGTAGTTAAATCTCATCCAGCTTTTCCCTCCTTCCTCCTCTAGCCCTCACACACATCAAGCAGCCAGCAAGGTAACAAAACTAGGAGGAGAGCAGGCACCCATCCCCACACCACAGAGAGGGAGAGGCAGGAGCCAGAGGGGCCGCCGGGGGTGTCCCCCCTGTGCTTACCTTGGTTACAGCTAACACCACGAGCAGTGGCTAGATCGCGGAGATAAATAATGGCATTTCCCAAAGTTGACACCGTCAAACCAACCCCCGGAGCTTGCAAGACTCTTTTTTTTTTTTTTTTCTTTTTTTTAATATATCCCTCCTCTCTTGTTCCTATTCCAGTCGGCACCGCTAGGAATTCAACTTCGCCCAGCTCCAGCTGGGGCGAGAGGG
>NW_005054429.1:1605175-1609036 GCF_000277835.1 Geospiza fortis | reverse complement strand
CCCCGGTGCCCGCCGAGGGACGGGAGAGCGCCCGGCGGCAGCCCGGCCGCCGCAGCTGCAAGTTTGTGGCTCAGACGCGCCGTTTCCATCGCAGCCCTAAATCAAAGAGCGCCGCAATTAAAGTTACACCGTCTAAAGCACAATTCTGCCGGCCTCCGCGGGTTACGCTCTTTGGCGTATTAAGTACTAGAAAGCCGAGCCCGTGATATCAGATCCTGTCGTTAAGCAGCATCTCGAGCTTTTTTGGTGTAGTTGTTTTGTTCCTCTCTCCGGGTATTAAAAATAAGCTTTTTTTGCAGGTACTCACCATTGTTTCTTTGCTGTCCTGGAGACAGAAGTGGTTTAAAATCCAGTCTCTCCAACAGATGCTGGAAGGTAATGTGTCTTGTTTGAAGTCATCATGTGAGAACTTCTGCTTTGCTCAGTGGATCGCCCACCACTTGGTGTGACTTATGAATCTAATAACCCTTTGCAATATCCGCAAGCTTAAACTCTCCACCACCTTGGTGCCTACAGAAGACAGAAAGCAACTGGCAGGGAGTTTTAAAAACCTATAGATTTACGCAAACGCCTTAGCTCAGAGTCACGTTTCCCTCTGAGTTCTTACGTGATCTTAATGAATGAGAGGGGTTACCAACCAATACAATATAAAACGTGATCGCAGCCGCCTCCCAGGAAACCGGAGCGGGACGCCAAGTTCCCGAGCGAAGTCCTGGCGGCCGGGCGCGCTGCGCAGCGAGCCCTGACTCCCACCGCCCTCCTTCCTCCTCCCGGCTCGCACCCGGGGCCGCGCAAGGCGAGCCGGCTCTGGAGATTTACGCTCGGGACGGGTAAGTCAGCATTGGGGGGGCTGTTTGTTTGTTCGTTCGTTGGAGTGGCACGTTCACCGCGCTCTCACGGGAAGTGCTCCGGGGACTTGTTGCATACTAGGTCCTGCCACAAGAGGAGCATGGCACAGTTGCCAAGACGAGTTCCTTTCCGAAACCCCTGCCTTTCCCGAGCTGCAACTTCCCGCACGCTTTTCCTCCCCCCCCCCCCTCCGCCCTCGCCGGGAGGCGCATCCCGAGGGCGGGATGCTCGGCCGGCCGGCACCGAGCCCCTGCCGCCGCCAAGGCACAGCTTGAGAGGGGAGGGGAGAGCATCCCCGGCTTCTGCCTTTGCTCTCCCCCCTTCTTCCCCAGCAGCGCCCCGGCTCCGCCCGTGATTTCTATGGCCAAGCCAATTCCGGTCTGCTTGCGCTGGGAGAACGCTCGCACACCTGGGCGCCACTGCAGCCCCTTTCCCCGAGAGAGGTGGCCGAGCCCCAGGGTTACTCCTGCCAAGGATCCCAGAGTCCCCGTCCCCATTTTGTCCTGGCATCTGGGGTTTATTCTCAGCGGCTGCCCCGCCTCCCCGGCTCCGAGAGCCCCGCGGGAGCGGTGCGGGAAGGGCTGTGGAGGTGGTGGGGAGGGTTTCTTCGCTTCGAAGGCGAATTGCAGTCAACTGGACCTGGACTTGCCAAAGTTTATGGGCGCTGCCTCTCATAAGGAAAAAAAAAGACCAAGACCGAGGAGCTCCTCGTCCACTCCCGCTCTCTCCTGACTGAGTGTTGGAATTACATTTACGGGTCATTTCTCTCCCAAACGCCCGTTTCTTCCGCCCCCCAGTCCCAGGTACCTCCGCCTGGGAGCCAAAGCAAGCAGCCTCTTCCATGACAACCATCTATGTTGATCCATGCAATAACCAGCAGATGCTGCCCTAAGACTGGTACACCTGGTACTTTCCTGCCTCGGCTGTCCTGGGGCCAAGGTGTTAGAAGAAAAGTCAAGTGGCATCCAGCAAAGCTGCCCTGAGGAGAGCCACGGAACCCCCTCAGTGCACCACACCCTGCCCGTGTGCCATGTGCAGGCAGAGCCTGCTGCTGGTGTAACATTGCACCCGGCAGGTCACCCTGCCGCGGACACCGTGTCACCCGAGACACCTCCTCAAGGGCTGAGCCTCAGGCAGGAAGCTGAAGTTTTCTCCCAGCAGTTGGAAGTACTCATAGTGAGTGTTAATACTGGTCAGGAACAGCAGTTTTAAGTGGCATTAAAGTTGAAAAAATAATAAAAAAAAAAAAAGCCAAAGTGTTTCAACAAGTGATAAGACTGTAATGAGTTCGGCTTTCTCCCACATTCTTCTAAGCAATTTGCTCATGCCTCTTCCTCAGGGGAATAAGATAACTTGATAGTATCTACTTTGGGTAATAAGTTGCAAAATTCATGTTTTGACTACATAAATACATATCTAAATCTTAAAGGTTTCTGACCCTGTGGAGTCCTCAGTGTTTTAGAGAGAACTTCACAAAGTTATAATTTAAAACATATTTCTACATACTTATTTTTAGAGCTCAAGAAACATAGTCTTTGATTGAGAAATTAATTCCCTCTGTAGCACGTGTAAGAAAGTACTTTGCAGCACTGTTCTCCCCTACTCCTCATTTCCCTAACTTCTAGGTATCTTCGCTTTCTGATGAAGGTCTCAGTTGTTAGAGATGCCCAGGAGAAGCCTTTGGTGGGTCGTAGTATCATATTGATGTAATAACATTAAATTTACAACAAAAAAATCCTTCCACAAAGCTTCTCCAGGAGGTCCAGAGCAGGAAGTAGCCTGGTGTCATTCCAGCCCTGTGCTGATGCATTTCTACAGGAGACTGATGGGGTTTGCCAGCAGTGATAAGGCAGGGCCCTGCCTGGGAGAACTTGTGTTTGCTGGGGATGCCTGTCGGGGTGCCACGTGGGACAGAGCCACAAGCAAAGTTACTTCTTTGGACAGCTAACGAGAAGAGCTCCTGGTCAGTATTTCTGCTGAAGGACAAGACTCCACCCACCTCCCTGGGGATAAGTGACAACTGATAACACATCTCATTCTCAATAGACCAAATTAAGCATGTGTTTGCTGAAGGGTTTGCTCTAGGTAGTGTCAGTGCAATCAGTGAAATAAACTGGGCTGCAATCAAGGGGATGGTACAAAACTCTACGGGAAAACAAAAGGTCATTGGTAGGGTAATAGGGGTGCTATGGAGAATGGGAATTACCTGGCAGAAGACGAGTAGGAGGAGGAGGCAGTATGAAACAGAGTTCTTTCCTTGTAGTGGCACTCACAGGAAGAGAACAGCCCAAGTCATTCTGCTGGGCCAGAGCTGAAGTTGAAACACCAGTCAATGCACCAGTCAATCCTCTGTCAGGGATTCCTGCAAGAAGGGCATTAGAAAGGGGATGACTAGAATTAAACCTAAATGCCTGTTGAGTTTCAAGGCATTTCCTTTCCCTGTGTCTTGTTTCCAGCAATGTTGTTTGTTGGTTTTTTTTTTTTTTCTCTAGAACATCTTATCCCCAGGCCATGGGAGACCCAGCCACGAAAAATCACTGGATGTGACTTTTTGCTTAGTACCATAGAGGGGCACAAGTGACTCAAGGTTACTCACCTGACAAGTCATACACTTCAGTAAAAGCTGGAGCAATGAGCAGAGCTTAGCCCATTATTTCAAACTAATAATCAGGTGGTCTGTTTCCAGGCTGTTGAAATAGAATAGCTGCTAGCATTTGCCAGAATGACATGGCACAGCATTGGCTGCATGCAGGTAGTTCATACATATAAGGCAATGTACATCTCTTGTTCCAAGTCTGTTTATCTTGGAATCACATTGTTACCAGATGAAGTATACAGCTGCAGGACCTGACTTCAGTGGGGACTACTCCTACATAAATAGTGACAGAACTGTTTAGCAGACGAGGCCTAATTAAGTGGGAATCAGCCATACATTTTCCTTCTCTTAGACAAAACAAAGTGAAGAATCCTGCAGGGGCATTGCTAGAAAGTCACAGTGCCTTGAATCAGCTT
>NW_005054429.1:1575253-1605133 GCF_000277835.1 Geospiza fortis | reverse complement strand
CCTTAAAACACCTTAGAAAATGATGAGCTGTTACTGGTTGGCTTTTTCATGTAGTTGAAAGACTACCAAAATATGTGGATAACTGCTAAGCACCTAACTGCTAAGGTGCTAAAAGGCACCTTCCATTCATTATGTACAGCTGCTCCCTCAGGGACCGCTGAAAACCTGCCTCAGCCACCAACATTAGCAATCTGGGCAGAATCAGAGGAGATAGCTGTCAGCTTCACAGAGATGCTTCTGAAATAAGAGCTGTGTGACATCATAGCTGGTGTGAAACGGGGCTGCCAGCTTCTCTCCATGCCAAAAATCTAATGGTGTGTTTGCAAGAAAGGTCCCCCAGGGTTATGGTGTGCTAGTTCTGCTGGTAACCTCCTGCTTCTTCAACAGGCAGATTTGGCACCTGCCCTGCTACTGCCTGGAGGGTAAATACCAGCCTCCCAGTAGGTATTTAGGGTAGCCTCCCATCAAGTGTTGATTTTCTGTGCCTGATTTCCTCCTCCTGCAGATTATCCTGCTCTGATATTTCCATCTTTCCCCTGATCTTCGCGCTGCAAGTGTTAGCAGTCTTTCACTCTGCCTCCTCCCTCCCTGGAAGTTTTCCTTTCTTTCTGAGCCTACTTGTCTTCAAAGTGCGTATATTCCATGCTGGTAACATGCAGATGAACATCGTAGTCATGATCCCACTCAGATACTAAACAAGCCTCCCACCAATGCCTTGTCCTCCTTTAGAGTGCTGGAACATTTCAGCTTGCTTTCAGTCTCCTGCAAGCAGCAGGAAATCCTCTGGAGCAGACAGGCAGCAGCACACGTGCTCGCTGTGGTTGTACCTCCGAGGAGGGCTCAGCACCAACTCCTCTCCAAGTGTCTGCCGGGAAGGGAGGCTGAGATCCCCACAGGAATCCCACAGATGGGCCCAGAGCCAGCGCAGAGCCTGGGCTCCAACCCACCTCAGCCCACAAGAGAAGGGCTTCACTGTCACCATCAACGGGAGGTATCCTGCATATTGGCTTCTTTTAACATCACAAACTGTGCCGAGCTCATATTCACATTTGGTAAGAGAGGAGAGCTCAGTATGCTTAAGGAAAGCCAGCCCTACTACAAGCCAGGATAAATCAGGGTTTCCATCATCCACAGTGTCTGAAGCAAACACCCTGGGACAGATGCCTTGGCCAGCATCCCTGATCTGTGGAGGCAGCAGCACAGGTTACAGGGGGAGGACGTGCATCAGGTCTGTCAGCTTTGAGCCAGCCACCAATTTGCTGATCCTGGGGAAATCCTCTGTCCTGCACTTTCAGCTGTCCATAGGTACATCCCTCTCACAGGGGAGTGGGACTGTAGCAGGACTTCAAGGACAGGTCTGAGAGTTTTGCTTTAATTAATTATTTGCCATCAACTTACAGCAAAAAAGCACTGCTGTAGAAAAGTTTTGCCTAAACTATTTCTGTCATTTATGGAAAAGGTGTGTTTCAGGAAACCTTCTAGAATTAAAGTTTTGTTTTTCTCAAACTACCACACATGCAAATGTAGTTCAGTACTGGCATTGCACTCATTTAGGTTAGCTGGAAAAGACAGGAGATTAGATAAATGTAATGGAAACTATTGGCCCATGTAAGTTCTCCTGCCTGACCTGAGCAAAATGAGACACCGGGTATCTCTTACGAGAAGAAAACCAGAGATAGGGAGAGAAATCAGAACCTGGAGAAAAAGAAACATGACAGCTGTAATCTGTTACTATTGCAACCTGATTATAGGATTCATTGACAAGGTGGGGGACCCTTTCTTTTGGCATTAAAGTCTACACCTTGCCTCATGTAACCACAAGAAAACATCTCCAGGCATCAGCCTTTAAAAGAGATTCTTTCTTCAACCTTCTTTAAAGAGAAAACATACAGCATGACTATGAACAAAATAAGCTGCACCCCTGCCTCATCATATTTTTAAATGCTGTTATATGCAGACCTGAGTTAGTAAAAAAAACCAGCACTCCCAGTACAGATACACAACTACAGGGGATTAGCCTTAATTGTACTTACAGGTGAAAAGTAAACACATACCTTAATTCCCTTCCAAAGTTAATGTTTTATAAGGAAACTACCTTCCAAACCACATGAATTGACTTCTCACCAGTCAAATCCCCTCTCAGCTTCCATGGGAGCTTGCAGTCACAGCTTGGTGTTTGAGCATGGCAGAAACCTGTTATTGTGGAGAACAAAACATCTGCTGGAGGAATTACACCCTGAGTTAGAGAGAGCAGGAGGAGCTGGATGCCTGTCATGTAAGGGTTATTAAGGGATGCTGGCAAGCTCTGAGTTAGAGTGACCCTTGGCTTTGTCCCTGCACTCACCGGCTGAACTCTTTCAAACAGAACTGCGTTCTCTGCAAGGCTCTGTGTGACAGAGGAAGAGGGTGAGATGACAACTGAAGAAGACAGGAACAGGGCAATAGTGGCATGGGGTAAAAATGCTGAAGGAAAGTAGAAATACAGATATACAAAGAAGAAAAAGTAGAAATACAGATAAACTCTTACAAGGCTACCGCTGAAGCGGGGGCATTCAGTAAAATAATAACCTCCATCCAGGCTCTTGCAACAAGTTAGCTAAAAACACCTCCCTACCAGTTAGGTATGAAATTGTCCCGTCTATTTTTATCCTGGCATTTTCAGACTAAAATGACAAATTCTCCCCTGAGATAGTATTCACAACAACCAGGAAAGAGCGCTAATGTTGACCTAAATAAATAAAGCTGCTCCTATGTAAGAATTCCTGCAAGGATCCTTTAAAACAAGATACTTTGAAAACATTTGCTGCAAAATGCATAAGAAATCCTGGGGGACAAACAGCCTGCCAGACACTATGGTCTCACTATCCCAGTTTCCAAACTAGGCTGAGAGCTTTACAAATGCACTCCAAGACAACAGGGGTGTTGGAGCAAGACTTCTGATACCAAAGCACAGGGTCCTAGCATTCCTTCCAGTTAGGGCACAAATAAATTTTCAAAGAAACAAATGTTATTTTGTGGAGTTGTACACACAAGGTGTACATGAAGCTTTTTTTGAGCCAAGGTGCACATGAAGCTTTAACTGTGCCTCATGACAATTTGCATGATGCTTTCTGTCCCAGGTGATGCTGTCTTAACTTTCTGACAGGATCATTCATTACTGCTAAAGAGAGCAGTCACACACTCAAACCAAGCAGATCTCTTCAGATGCATTGTTTATAGAGATGAATTAGATCTATTGTCCTTATTCAATCTGAAGCTGTGGAGCTGAGATCTCTTTCCAAAACCACGCTTCACAAAGGCAGGGGCAAGTCTAGGTGAAAATTTTGTTTCGGAGGTTTGTTTGGGATTTCGTGGTAAACTCACCAAATGCAGCAGTGTTAGAAGTTGTTGGTAAAAATATTATTGCTACTCCTACTTTGTATCTGCAGCACAGGTTTGAAGACATGGCTTTTCCATTGGCAGCCCATATCCTGCTGCAGCATCCCTTCCTCTGCTCTGCCTGATAACCTGTCCAAAAGGGAGGCTATTAGGAAAACCTCTACTGTGCAGCAATTAGCAAATCATCTGTTCCAGCAGAGATGAAAAAAAAAAAAAAAAAGACATTTTTCCCCAAGACCTGAGCAGTTTACCCACAATAACAATGCCAGTCAAGATCTGGCAGTCCCAACATTTTTTCTAGGAAATTTATAATGACTCTTCTCCTGAGCCTGCTGAGTGTATTACTTTGACGCTGGGAAAAGATCCACGCCAAGATATTTGTATCATAATATCAAGGATATGCCATATCATTCAAGACTTGAAAGTAGAATGACCAGAAGGGGCTATTGTTTTCCCTTAGTGCCCCTTGTAATGTCACCCATTTACCTTGAAGATGTTCTGCATGGGCTCTGGGAGTCAGAGCCTTTCCTAACTGCAGAGCACATGTGGAGATTTTGGATGCACAAATGTCATTATGAATTAATCCACTTCAGCCAAAAAAGGCCTTTTTACCTTTCACACCTCCACTGGAATTGAACCAGATACAACCCATACATTTTCTCTTTCACTTTCTTCTCTGATGTGCTCTCCTGCTCTAACTACTCCTCATAGGAGCTGAAGGAAATTTTGTTTGTGACTTGGGGAACTTTATTGAATAAATATACGTAGAAGTGTCCCTAACGCTGAACAGCACACAGATTGCATGATTACTTTTAGTGTCTCTTATTGAAATAAAAATATTTTAATAACTTGAAAGATTTTTCAGTGAACCATGCTGGATCTGTGCAATTTATAGCATATTTAAATATTTTTACATCGGCACCTGAGATTGAATTCCAATATTTTTCTTTTGTCTCTCTGTGCATTTTAATACACTTCTGGGAACACTTAGCTTTTATGACTAAACCAATATTTTCTGAGGTAAATTGGTGATTTCAGCTTAAGCGCAACCATATGTATCTTAGGGCACAGGCTTTTGGTTCTAAATAACTGGTCAATGTTAAGCATCTCTCACCATGAAAATGTCACAAACTACCATACACCAGCTTTCTCAAAGAAACCAAGATAAAACACAGAAGAGCAGAGCTTCTATAGTTAAGGATAAATACTTTGAGGCACAACTAAAAATTGAAATTTTTTTTTCAATTAAAGTGGTATAACTACAGAGTTATCAAGTCTGCTTGATTTTGTGAACCTGTCTCTCTTGATATGAATTAGATAACATCCCACTTTAGTTTACCAGTCTGATAACTGATGGGTAACAACACCACTGAACATAATTGCACAAAACTATGCATATAACTTATTCCTGAATCTGTGCAGCATATATCCCTCATCAGTAGCTGCATCACATCTGATTATTTTGTTTCGTTGCAAATCTCTCAGAAACCTGAATAAGTCTTTACAGCTTTGAGGGACATTTTTGTGTCCATTTTCCAAAAAGACAAACTGAGGCAGAGAGCATTTAAGCTGCCAGTAAATGACTCTGATAGTGCAGCTTGGTCCCTGAGCAGTTTACCCACAATAATAATGCCGGTCAAGATCTGGCAGTCCCAACACTTTTTTCTAAGAAATTTATAATGACTCTTCTCCTGTGCCTGCTGAGTGTATTACTTTGACACTGGGAAAAGATCCATGCCAAGATATTTGTATCATAATATCAAGGATATGCCATATCATTCACAGCAAAACACTGGCAAGGAGGAATTATGAATATGGGGGTAAAATTACTTGAGTTCTTTGAAGTGTGCATAAATTAGAAGAAAAAGCAGAGGACTTGGGCAAACAGTGAGAAATAGCAATCAGATTTTCCGTCTCCTATGCCTTCTCAGGCTCACATTGTCTACCCTAAATGTTAAGGGTCACCTGTGTGTCACAACATATTGTGCATTTGCTGCATGGCCTGCACCCCAGGTAGTGAATTTGGAAGTTTTGTGGAAGAACTTTGAAGTCATAGAACAGAATCCTAGAACTGTTTGGGTTGGGAAGGACCTTTAGGGTCACTGAGTCCAGCTGCTAACACAGCACTGCCAAGCCCACCACTAAACCATGTCCCCAGGTGTGCCATCTTTTAAACACCTCCACAGCTGCTAACAGCCACCTCACTGGGCAGCCTGCTCCAATCCATGATGAAGCTTTCCATGAAAAAGTTTTTCCTAAAATCCAATCTAAACCTCCTCTGGCCTGGAATTTAACACATGATTTGATGCATGGCCTCACCAGTGCCAGATGCAGAGGGACAATCAGTGCCCTGCTCCTGCTGGCCACCCTGTTTCTGACACAGGCCAGGATGCCATTGGCCTTTGTGCCCACCTGGGCACAGCTGGCTCATGCTCGGCTGCTCTTGGCCAGCACCCCCAGCTCCTTTGCCACTCTGCCCCCAGCCTGCAGCACTGCAATGGGTTCTTGTGGTTCCAGGGACAAGACTTGGCATTCGGCCACACTGAGCACTCCACTGACCTGGGCCCATGGATCCAGCCTGTCCAGGTCCCTCTGCAGAGCCTTCAACAGTCCCACCCAACTAAGGATTGGCTGAAAACTCACTGAGGATGCCCTTGATCCCCTTGTCCAGATCATTGGTAAGGACATTAAGCAGAACTGGCCCTGGGGAAGCTGACCTGTGCCCAGCTGCCAGCTGGGTGTAACTCCACTCACCATCCCTCCCTGGGCTCAGCTGGCCACGCAGCTTTTACCAAACCCAGAGTATATCCATGCAGGCCATGAGCAGGCAGCTCCTCCAGGTGTCAAAGGCTTTGCTAAAGTCCAGCTAAACAATACCTGCAGCATTTCCCCAATCCACTGCATGGGTCACCTTGTCACATGGGCATGTCCTGGGAGCTCATGGACACAGGACCTGCCAGTGCTCCTCACCCTCTGCCTTCCCTCCATCCGTGGCTGGGTGTCCTCCTGAGCCCTGCCCTGCCCCAGAGCCTGGAGCCAGGGGGGCACAGGGCTCATCCCAGAGCCAGGGGGGCACAGGGCTCACCCTGCAGAGCCTGGAGCCAGGTCTGGGGGCCCTCCCTGGCACAGCAGGCACCCCGTGCTGTGCCACCAGGCTGCTCTCTCCAGTCAGGCTCTTTAGCAATCAGCACCGGGTCACAGCACAGGCCTGAAGAGCACATCATGCATGCCAACATTTTCTGATCTCTTAAGGGTGAATCATTTTTGGGCAGCCTGCCCTCTGTGAGGAGGAGAAGGCAACCCTGATACCAGCAGGGAAGGAAGATGGGCAGATTCAGATAAATACAATAAATGTCACTCCAGATTATCTGTTGGGATAACAAGATGTCTATCATTATTAATAATCTGAGTTAGTGCAGTTATGTCCAGCCAGTGTCACCTGGGGAGCCCTGCAGTGCTGGGGGCCCTCCCTGGCACAGCAGGCACCCCGTGCTGTGCCACCAGGCTGCTCTCTCCAGTCAGGCTCTTTAGCAATCAGCACCGGGTCACAGCACAGGCCTGAAGAGCACATCATGCATGCCAACATTTTCTGATCTCTTAAGGGTGAATCATTTTTGGGCAGCCTGCCCTCTGTGAGGAGGAGAAGGCAACCCTGATACCAGCAGGGAAGGAAGATGGGCAGATTCAGATAAATACAATAAATGTCACTCCAGATTATCTGTTGGGATAACAAGATGTCTATCATTATTAATAATCTGAGTTAGTGCAGTTATGTGAGAGCAAAATGAAACTTGGCCTAAGGTTTCCAAGGCTTTCAGTGGGTTTGATTGTTGGCTCAAGTACGCAGTTCCTATGAAGTGGCTGTCTCTCATAATCTCATAATTATCTTTTTTCTTGTGTTTCTTACAAGCCTTTTGACATTCCTTGCTCAGGAGTAATCCCCATTATACCTGAATCATGTGGCAATGCTTGAAGGAAAACAATTGTGACTAAAATCTAGGAGATAAAGCATATGGTGGAAAACAAATGATTAATTGCAAGTAAATAGATAAGAAGAATGTAATGGAATAATACTACCTCTCAATTACTTAATTAGGAGCATATAAATCACTGTATCTAAACATGACACCCTCCTGTACTATCAAGTCTCTCTAAAAAATATATTTTGGTTATTGGTCTAAAGAGCATTCTTAGAGATTAGAGCAACACAAGCCAAAACAACAGCAAGATGAAAAGATTAAAAAAATTACATAGTTAAATAACATAAACAGCTTTGAATACTTTTAGATAAAAGTAAAATTTACATGCACTTGTGTGTTTCTTACATGCAGACCAAGACTGACTATAAACCACAGTAGAGATATGGCAATTTAGAGGATAAAAATGAGACTTTAGAGAATGACTGAGAGCAATCACATGATGTAGTTTGAAATGAGCTATCTGAAGTCTTTCCTTGGAGGAACACTGAGGCACCACTGCCAGCACGGGTGCTGCAGTGAAACCAAGTTATTTGTGTGAGGTATGGTAAAAAACATTCAGGAGGACTCCCTGTCTCTGCCATTCTCTCCTACAGATGTGACCCTTTAATGTGCAAAGCTCTTGGTTTGCAGGAATGAGATAATGACAGCAAGATCTGAAATTCTCCATATTTATCCCCAGTCTTATCAAAAGCAAAGCATCTTAAAAAACTGAAATTGGAAAAATATTTCTAATCCATTGTCATTATTTCCCACCCATAAATTAGGGCTAGATTGGTAGCCATAATCTATTATAATGATAATTATAAACATTCTTACTTCACCACTCTTCTATATGATGCACAGTTCAAGGGCCAACTGCTAAATGGAAAAGTGATCACTGTCACTACAAAGTGACAGTGCTTCTCCTAACAAACCTAGAGCAGTTCAGGGTGTAAAAACCACTGCAGCTCTGCAGTCTCAGACTCCTTTACCTTCCCCTCCTACCCATGCATGGTCTGTAGAGGACACAGGCATTGGTGAGTTAGGCATGCAGTGTGAGGAAAACTCTAAACCAAATTTGCTTCCTAGCTCCCCACACCTTCCTGGACAAGCAACCTGGTCCCTCCTCTAGAAGGTGTCAAGGTGAGCTCCTTACCTCCTGTACTACCAAGTCTCTCTAAAAAATATATATTTTGGTTATTGGTCTAAAGAGCATTCTTAGAGATTAGAGCAACACAAGCCAAAACAACAGCAAGATGAAAAGATTAAAAAAAATTATATAGCTAAATAACATAAAGAGCTTTGAATGTAATTTGAAAAGTGCAGCCTGGATTCTTAGTTGCTTAAATTGATGTAGCACCACAGCTTTGTGGAGCTCATCCACCTTGCAGAAGCCATCTTGTAACCTTGCATCCATGTGCCTTGGAGCTCTAAAAGAAACAACAACTGTTCAAATCAGTCCAGTGATGGCTTGACTACACTGATTACTTAATGAAGCTACAGGGGACTCAGTGCTCAGAGGCAGCAGGGAGCAGAGCAGCAGGTTTGTGCAGGTGTGGGTTGGTGCAGGTTGTGTAAGAGCCCGGGTGATCTCCGTGTGCTCTCTGCAGATGGGCTGAGCTGCGCTGCCTGCAGTGCGAGTCTGCAAGTCCTGCAGGGAAGTTTGCAGGCTCCTACACGCACAGCCCGAGGGAGCAGAGCCCTTGGAGCCCAGTCAAGGCAGTGATTCAGAGGCACAGCAGCACAGGCAGGCTGAGCAGCTGCTGCACGGGGACTTGCTGGGTGGGCTTGGGCTGATTAAGCTGATTGGAGAAAGGAATCAAAGATCCAGGATTGAGAAGAGAACAAAAATGCAAGTCAAAATTCAGCATCCATTAGCTTGATGTGTAATCTTATGGCAGTTTACAGGCCTATGCATGAGAACAAAGTGGAAAACATCTATTTTCATGTTGTGGAGAGACGCTGAGCTGAAGATGAGACAGTTCACAAAACATGGTTTGGCTTTTTAGTCTTAATCCACCTCCTGTTACACACTCCTCTGTTCAAAACACCTCACATCTTCATAACATTGCTTGCATGCAGGGTAATATTGTTTTGTTACAGGACTGGGATCAGGGAGGAAATTGGTTTCTGATGCTTGGAATGGCTTTGTAAATGAATGATGAATGAAGATGCAGGCAAACTGGGAGGTACAGGGAAGAAATTGATAAATAGAAGAGAATGCTGTAGAAAAAAAACCCCAGAGTATCTAAATTACTTACACAAAAGGCACTAGTAATTTGTGTGCTTGTTATTAGGTATCGATGGCATCTCTCTCCCTGCTGCACCAAAACATGCTTTATATGCACAAATAAAGGAAACTGCCAGCCACTCCAGCCTTTCTGTTAGTTTTAGAGAACCCCCACATTTAATTTCCAAGCTTAAAAGCAAATAGGAAATCTGGAGCTCTAGAACTCACTGCTGTTTCCTTTCAGAGCAATTCTGCATGTTTGACATCCCATCTATTGTTGATGTCAGGCAAACAGAGGCTGGACAACACGGAGTGGGCTGCAGTGCTGAGACAGGGAGTGAATACCTATGAGCCTCAGTGATTCATCCTTCCAAGGAGCTCTTGCTTTAATCACAGAGGGCTGCCAGATGAGGAAAACCATCAGGATTTATGACTTTGGGGCAGAGTGACAGCTGTCCTAAGCATTTCAACCCAAAACTACAAATCAAGACTTTTATTAGAAAGTGACGACGAAGGGCTGAGCAACCAAACATCCTCCAGGACAGAACCGCCATGTGAAAGAGCAACCCTGCTTGACCCACGGAAAAATCAATCTGAAATCAAAGCTTTTCAGAGGCTGAAGCATCCATCTGGCCTTTCTGGGTGTTGGTCTGCCTGTTTTGTCACAGAAAACAAGAAGCATTAAGTTCAGTGCTAGGACCTGGTAAGCAGTAATCAACCATGGAGCATCACTCAGCCCTGCCAGCATCCCTCCATGGCCACTGCCCTTCATTGCTCCACTTTCACAGAGACCTTTCCACCCCCAGTCTGCTGCTTTAGATGGTGTCCAGTGTCTGTATTGTGGTTTACATGAGACTGATGCTCCCTTCACAGCTGCACTTCCCCCCTGCCACAATCAGCTGTGTCCTGTCTGCAAGCAGCAATCCCTACAGGCCATGGAAAAATGAAAGCTTCCCTCAAAACTTGTGGTTGGATTGTATAGCTGGAAATGAAGAGACCTGGGCTCTACTGTCCCTGACAGCACTCACCTGTGCAGGTGAATAGTTTAGTTATCTATGTGACTTAGTTTCTCCATCTCTGAAATGGAAAAGGTGCCTTTTTGCAAGGATTTTTCCCAAAAATGGATTTGAGTCTCAGTCAGGAGGAGACATAAAAGTACCAAGTGCTAATATGGGCAGCAGCTGTAGCCTGATTCCACCCAGAAATAAAGAGAATGAACTAGCAAATTCCTTCATATCTCCTACTGCACAAGCCTCTACCTAAATCAAGAAATGCATTTTATTTTACCAGAGGGACCTGCCCTGGATAGAGCATGGAGGTACAGGGGAGCCTTCTGTAGAGCCTTCTCCCAGACTGACCTGCTCCAGTAAAGGTGATACCTGATTTCCAGCCTCAGAGAAATTCCCACTGGGAATATATTCCCAGTCCTACTTTAATCACTTAGAGCTGGAAGATTTTCCAGCTTGCAAACACCCAAAGATCAAGATGTTTTGGCCCATACCTGCCAGGAGGACTGAGCCATGTGGTTGCTGAGGTGGCCATCAGAGCTCCATCAAGGCAGTTTAGGGCTGGCTGACTGGTCTGCTTGATTTCAGTTCTCAGTAGTTGTGAAAACAGCACAAATTATCTAAATAAGGGGGAGTGGGCAGAGAAAAGACCTCAAATGCTTGCTTTCCACCTGCACTTGTTTCCCTGCAGAGTTTTTTGTAGAAAGCACAGTCAGGATCAATTGTGTTCACAGGCAATGGCCATTTTGCCATCACAAATGTGTGGAGCTGAGGGCTGGCACAGCAGAGTGGGCACCTGGTGCTGCAGAGGCAGAGCTTTTCTGCAGAGAGAACAGGGGGGAATCTTCTGACAGACACTGCCAGGGGTATGTCTGCCTCGCCATACCTGAGGAAGAGGAGGGTCACCAGCGCCAGAGCCTCTGGAGGCTGTCACTTGTCACTCTGCAATAGCTGACAGGGCTATCATTACCTGCTGGGAGACCAAGCACAAGCTCCCCTCCTCCTGAGAAATGCAGCCCACTCGAAGCCTTAGGGCTGTGATAACACTCCCCTGCTAGACTCCATTTGCCTTCAAGAACGATAAATGTAGCACTGGGGGAAGAGAGACTTTTGAGAAACTCATGAACCACTTGAGATTTTGTTGTATCCTTGTGGTATACCTTTCCCATTTCATTAGGAAATCCTGCTGTTTTTTTCTTGAGCTCTGATCCATTAGAGAGGTAACATCAGTAGCCAAAATCACCACTCGAACTTCTGTATAGAAACCTCACCTGAAACTTCCAAAATTTTACACCAAAATGTTGGCATAACATTTTCCTGCTTCTGCTTTCTCTTCTGCAGTAGGTCAGCTCTACCCACCACATAAACAAGATCAAGTGTTATTTCTGAGGATGCGAATTTTCCATCATTGATGGGAGAGATGAGTACTATCTTCAAGTCATTGCAGTTATCAAGGAAAAGCACTAAAAATATTTTGACACATATAGAATAGAACGGTATCAAACAACTTCAAAATGAAAAGAAAGTAAAAATAACAAGTCAGCAGCACATTTGAAATTCCTGTAATAATGAGAAACACTATTCTACCACTTCTTTGGAAAAGGATTTTCTCTGCAGTTGCCTCTACATGTGCAAGGCAACTGTTTACATGACTAGTTCCTCAAGTCCATGCATTTCCAGCTGAAAGATCAGAAAAAATGGACAAGTTTGAGATTGTCATCTCAGCTGGGACTTCTGATCACAGGAGATTCTTAGTAACAACAATCTTTCATGGGATAAGATGACAGAGTGTTTGAAAGAGACAAAAAGGTGATATTGTCAAGATATTTCTGGTGACTTGAGGAGAGTTTGGCAAAGATACAACAAATATTGATATTGTTGTGAGCTGTGATGCTCCAAACCATCTACCTGCTTAGCACTTCTGAGCGGCAGGAAATTTGAATTATGACTGTTTTCCTCTGTCCAAAAGGGGATGAATAAGCAGGCTTGGAAAACAACAGATTCCAAGATCTGCCATTAGAGGATTTCTAACGTTTTAAAGACCTGGAAGCCCACAATTTTTTTTTTAGTTCTGTTTTTTTTCTGGCGGGGGTGGTTGGTTAGTATTTCAGTAACATGCCTCATATGTTTTGCTTTACTCCTTAACCTCCAACATGGTACAGCACAGCCAGGTACTTGAAATATATATTGTCACAGGCAGGCATGAGGAGTGCTGGATCTACAGAGGGAAAAATGCAGCAGTGACACACACAGCTATAGCCAAATGCACACTTGTTACTATCCAGTGGCACACAAACCACCCAGGTTCACGTGTTATTTCTATTTACTCTTCTCTCAACTGTGGAAGATTTTTTTCTCAGAGCTTATAACCTGCTCCCTTCCATCAAGCTTGCACTGGAGAATGGACCTTCAGTGAGTTTCTTCCCAGCTCCTCTCCCATCCCAGGTGATATTGGGTAAACGCTGGCTTTTAACCCCTAAGGAATTGAACTTGACCTTTGCAACCACTGCAAATACCTTCCTAAATAAATGCTTGAGTAACAAGGGAGGACAAAATGAGGAAGGATTCAGGAGAAAAATAACACATGCAGAACTCAGTTGAGCTGTTTGGTCCCTACATCCTCAGACAAAGGTGGCTGGGGGGTTCTGTGATGGATGGCATGTCATTCTCGGGGCTTTGTCTGTAGCTATCAGCACAGAAAGTGACCCTTAAAATTCCAGCAGCTATAGCCCTGCTAGGATCCATCAGGAGAGAGCACAGACACGCACCCTCCTCCCTGGCCAGCACATGAGCCCAAATGGCAAGAATAAGTCACAATCATTGAGTTACTCAGCCATGAGCTCCCAACACTACATCCTTACACCTGAGAATGACTGATCTCATAAAATATCTTGGACAGGAGATCACTGTTGTTCCAACTTCCATTTGCAGGCATTAAAGTACTATTGTAACCCAATTAATCTTTTTTTCCCCCTTTTGATTGTCACCCATCACATGGTGTGCAGAGTAGAAATTGGTTTTATCTGCCTTTGTTTGGATCTCAGCAGCCTTAATTTTTAATTGAAAGCCAGGCTCTTACACCAAAAACCAGATGAAACTGATTTGAACTTCAGTCCTTTGACTGGCCTTTGAGAACTTTACATTAGTTTAGACTAAAATAATAAAAAAAAAGCGATCTATGCAATGCACTTACCCTTCAGAACGTTTGGGGGGTTTTTCAGATTTTCCCAGCTTCTCACCCTGCAGCTCTTGGTTACTTGGTCTGGTTCCCATGCTGCTTATTCTGGCTTAATGCAGACTAATTTCTACCAGAGTAAATAGCACTTCTCAGTCGGTACAAGGGCATGTGACTTTGCCTGAATCCCAAATTCTCCACGGGTTACACCTGTGGCCAATAAGGCCTGAGGGATAAAGGAGTGTGAAAGCAGGTTATTAATTGGGTAAACATGGGATGGTGCCATGAGGAAGTATTTGACTCACCAGGTGGCAGAGAGAAACAACAGCCTTCCTCTGCTGCTCTGCACTTCTTCCTCAGACTGCGAGCCCCTGGCCATGTTTCATCCCTCACAGCTGCCTTCCCTCACCCCTGTGGCTGAGGCTGTGCTTTCAGGGGTGACACAATCCAAGCAGGAACCTGAGCTCAGCAGCTCTTTCTCCCACTGGTTGGAGGCACCAGCTGGAGAACACCTGTGATGAAGAGGAGCAGCATTTCAGCACAGAGGACATGGGGCAGCTGGCAGAGGATGGTAGAGCTCATCACCCTTGGTTTGCATGGGGCTAACCAAGGTGGACATGTTCCAGTTGGAGCAGATTCATGCCTCTGTAGAGTCCCTTTAATTTCATACTGACTTTTCTGGGCTGTAGGGGTGTAGTATTTGCAGGGTTCCAAGATGAAGGGAGGAATGATGAATGTGACTCCACGTTCTCAGAAGGCTAATTTATTATTTTATGATATTATAATATATCAAAGAATACTAAACTGTACTATGCTGAAAATACAGAAAGGATACAGACAGAAGGCTAAAATGGTAACAATGAAAACTCGTGACTCTTTCCAGAGCCCCGCCACAGCTTGGCACTAATTGGCCAAAGAGTGAAAACAATTCACATGAAACCAATGAAACGATCACCTGTTGGATAAACAATCTCCAAACACATTCCAAAGGAGCAAAACACAGGAGAAGCAAATGAGATAATATTTGTTTTCCTTTTTTTTCCTGAGGCTCCACAGCTTCCCAGGAGAAAATACTGGGCCAAGGGTTTTTTCAGAGAATGGGAATGTGACAGAGGGTAGCTACCTGATGGAGGCAGAGGGCTGGGGTGGTTTGGCAGCCCACCTCCCACAGCAGCCTGGGCTGGCAGGAGGGCTGGGTGACCTGTGCGCATGGCTGGGTGCAGGCTGGATTCAGATCACCCCTGTGGCTCAGGCAAGGGGAGCTCTGTTATTGACTGCACACACAAACCAACACCAGGAGCTGTTATTGACCGTGCACACACAAACCAACACCAGGAGCTGTTATTGACTGTGCACACGCAAACCAACATCAGGAGCTGTTATTGACTATATACACACACAACCCAACACCAGGAATCTGTTATTGACTGTGCACACGCAAACCAACATCAGGAGCTGTTATTGACCATGCACACACAAACCAACACCAGGAGCTGTTATTGAGTATGTACACACACAACCAAACACCAGGAGCTGTTATTGACCATGCACACACAACCCAACACCAGGAGCTGCTATTGACCATGCACACACAAACCAACACCAGGATCTATTATTGACTGTACACACACAACCCAATATCAGGATCTATTATTGGTGCCTCTCCCTTGCTCGCCATCGTGACGTCCAAGCTGGAGGCAAGTGCTCCTGCCCTTATAAGGCTCTGTGCATACATTTGCATGTGTTATCCTTTGGCCGATGATACAAACTGCTATCTCAGTAGCATACGGCATGGGGAGGTGGGAGATTTTCTTGGCTCTGTGGTGAGAGAGGAATTAAAAAGGAGCCTACAATGCTGAGTCACTGTGACAAATAACTTACTATGGAATGCATTCAGGCTTTAGCAAGGAGGCAGCTGATAGTGAGTCAGTGACTGACTAGTGCCTCCTAGATTTTCCTCCTTGGGAAAGATTCAATTTAATGGGATGAGGTGCCAACAAAAAGTCATTCTCACTGTTACTGAGACAATGTCACTAATTATACACATGGTTAAAACTGTCAAGTTGTGTTATATGTCACATAAGATGTGCTTTTTTTTTTTTTTGATGAGTACAGCATCGCCCTGTTATAAAGCAGTTTAAAGTCCCATTACAAACACTGACTTTCAGGAGCTAGAAATTTTGTTAAACTCCAACTCTTTGGCTGTGTTAATTCAAGAATCTTCTCTCTTTTGGTCCAGCTTGGTAGGCTTATGGATGTCCTATTTAGTGTTCTGGTTTAGCACTCCATGGCACAACTTAAACCAAAATAGATAGTTAAATGTTAAAAAAACCCAACCCTCTAAGTACAAAGTGGGTAAGGATTTGAGGCAGAAGGCAGAAGAATGTCACAATTTTTTGGTTATGAGTAAAGTCAAATTGGTATTTGTTCAATCATTACCAAATTAGCGTCCTCTCTTCTCCCTTCTCCAGTCTGACAGACCTATCCTCAGTCAGGGAATCAGGATCTTGCCCAGAGAAGTAGCTCACTCAGGACCATGGACCTAGAGGAAGGAAGAAGAAAGGAGGTCTGGGAAGCTTTGCTCTTGCCCTTTTCCCTGGACCATGTACCTGCCAGTAAAACAGCAGAAACATCAGGAAGCAAAGCCTCCCAATATCTGAAAAGCTCTAGCCAAACATCCTTCCTGTTCACACATCTTTCTGTTCATGCTGCCTGGCACAGCTGCCAGTTGTTCTCAAACAGCCATGTAACCTCCTACCCTCACCTGACTGAGGCTGCTCCTGACAGGACACTTTGCTGTCTTGATGAATGTAAAAAACATGGAGAAAAGTTAAAGGGCAGAGCTGTCACCCCAGAGCCAAGCAGCAGAGCCTTTTCAGCCAGTCTGTCCTTGGCAGCAGGGGATCCAGGGACCAGAACAACACGATCCCTGCTGTGTTTCCATGAGGCTGCTCCTCCAGCTGATGTTCCTTTCCCACTTGCCTGTGCAAGAGAGACCCCATAGCATCAGCCCTGAAATTCCTCAGACACCATGCTAACCACTCCATCATGGGGGAGGTTATAGCTGTTCCCCAGCAGACCACAACCAGAGGGAAAGAACATTCTGCCTCCACCTGCACTCCAGGAGGAGACATGAGGCTCAGACTGGCAAGGGGAACATTTTCCCTGAAGTGATTCCAGCTGAGACACTGCAGTCAGGCTGCTCTTTCTGAGCACGTGTATCACAAAGGCATGGAACAATCTACTGCTTGCTTCAAGTGCTGATTGGCAGGTGAATTATACTAATGCTGTTCTCTTGTAAAGATTGGCTGCTCAAGTGCAACACCTGTGGCCCAGCTCATATGAATTCCAGTGGTCCACTTGCCAGTGAGTAGGGCTCATAAAGCTGGTCAAATAGTTTTGCATGATACTTTTGTTAATACACGTTTGTAAATACACCTAAAGTGTGTTTTTTTCTCCCCCTAAAACAAAGCTTTTCCTGAGAAATGGTATTGTCATCAACAGTTCCACTGTCCCTTTTTAGCCCAGTGCACCTCTCCCCAACCCTGTGGGACAAAGGGCCTCCTTATTTCCCCCACAGCTCTATTAAACCCCACTATCAATGCAATTTGCATTCCTGATAGAAGAGCAGAGGGGCAGCCAAGGGCTCTTCCAGGCCAGGGGAGAGGCATGTCTAACAGGGCTGCAGGGAACTACTCATTCCACCAGGGCCAGCATCAGATAATTTGTGGCTGCTGAAGGACTTGGGAGCGAGGACTTGAGATGGTAATATTGTCTTAAAGTGGATGGGAGCACATAATTATGATCAAAGGAGAAAGGAGTCTTCTTCTAAGGAAGAATAATCTATCTGTGAAAAATCATACACAGACTCCGCTTTTAAAGGGAGCAGGTTCATACCATTGTAAAGAAAGAAAGATAATCAGGTTTTTCTTTGTATTCATGTGAAGAGAGGCTCTCAGCCATGACCTTTCCAAAACACCTGTCAATGTTCAGCTGTGAAACAAGAGATCCCAGTAATATTTTTTCTAATGCAGAGTAAAGAGCAGCCAACTTCCCATAGGAAGGGTTTTCTCCAGTTAATTTTATTTCCTTATCTTTAGTCATCTGTTGAAAAGAAAACACTAAATATATTTCTCAGTCTACTCCTTCCAGTGATAGCTCGAAGGAGTAAAGAACCATATGGTCCTTCAGCTGATCTCTACTGTCTCCATGACAATGCACATTCGCAAAGTTTCCTTCTAACAACTCGGTAGTAGGAGATCCAACTGCTTGTAAGTGAAGGCAGGAGAAGCCTTTTGGGAGGGAGGGGCTGCTTGCTGCTGAGCCTGGGCTCTGCTCCCACCCCTGCAGGGGCACAGGGCTTTGCTAAGGCCCCTGTGCACTTCTGTGCAGAAATTCCCAGCACTTCAGCTGGAGGAAATTAGTTTATCTTCAGCCATGTCAGTCCAGTTTCAGCCAAGAAGCTGACACACTTAAATCCTTCAAGTTCTGTACAATTTTTAACTCATAGGACACCTTGAAAGAGCTTTTGTTCCTCAGGAAATCTGGGGTTTTCAGAGTCTCCTCTTTGCTAATGCTCCTGCATTGGTTTAACCCAGTGAAACCAGATTTCCCACAAGTTCTCCACTGTGGGCTGCAGAGGGGTCTGCACCTCCAGGAGCAGGAGAGAAGAGGGGCTCAGCAGGGGGACCCTGCATGTGGGCACCCACCACAGCTGAGACACAGCCAGGGGAAAGGTGGGACCTGCTTGGCAGGGCAAAGAAGCAGCACACCAGAAAATCAAAGGGCATGATATTCTAGACATAGACATATTTTAAACTAGGAAAAAATTAAAAATCCTTGTTTGATCATCTTCCCTTTACTTAAGGCAGAGTGAAAGTCAGAGAGCCCTGTATTTAAGGATTTTACTCCTCTCTCTGGGCCAGCCCAGTGGGCCAGCGTTTCTCCCCAGGCTCAGGGGAATGCCAGGAGAGCTGTTCCTAGCCTGGGAAGCAGGTGCCACCATCCCAGGGGAAGGACACTGCCTGCCCTGCAGGGACTGGGTGCTGTGAGCATGGCTTGGGCTCCTGCCCCTGCCTGCTCAGCACCCAGATCCCAGCAGTGTCCTGAGCTCTGTGGCACTGCCAACTCACCCCAGGGTGGGTTTGTGTGGTGCTGCATTTTCCTGCTGTGCTCTGTGATGTGCAAAGGCTGGGGAGCCACCCAGCCCGGCACTCAGGCTGGGGCACCTCCTAAATGTAAGGACCTTTCCAAAAACAGCCTTTGGGGTGGCCAGCTGTCACTTTACAGCTCCAAACACATCATATCAGGCATGTCCTGTCAGTAAATACATAACCTGTCAGTAAATACAGTCAGCTTTTTGCATATAAAATAAATACAGTTTGCCCTTTGCAAAGCACCTGTTGTGGAATATCTGGGAGCTATCCAGGAAAGACAACAGCCAACAAAAAGTCAGCCACCAGCACTCCTCCGGCCCCACAGCTCTGTCAGGGCAGTGCCAGGAGAAGCACACGAGAGGTGATGGTGCAGAGGCAGATTGTACATTTTGACCCCTTAGATCTTTTATATCTGTCTTAACAAGAGTAAAGAAAGGATCTGAAATGCCAGCAGGTGGGCATGAGAGTGACTGATGCCATGTTGGTGGGCACAAAGGAGCACAGTGCCCACCATGGGAGCCACTGCACGTGGAGGTGCAGGTGAGCCAGCTGAAACAAGGTCTCACCACCAAAAGGGTGGTGGATCTCCTCATTCTCCTTTAAACCCATAATATTTATGTTTTTCCTGACTTTCTTGGGTTTTCTTCTTTTTTAAAAAAGTAGTAATAATTTAAATAATGTAAATAATATAAATTTAAATAATATAAATAAACACAATATTAAATAATACAAATAAATAGAATTTAAGTAATAGAAATAAATATAATTTAAAGAATAGAAATAAATATAATTTAAAGACTTTAGATATAAAGCAATAAACAATAGTTTGTTTTATATTTTTCATCTACATTATGAGGGTTTTTTCCCTATCACAACTGCAAAATTAGCTTCCAGTTGAATACATCATTTGCCAGAAAGTGTTGATGTATTCCAATACTTACAGAAGCCACTTCACATACCCAACAGTGCACAGTAGTTTGGATTTACTTCTACCCGAGCAAGCCAGGATGTCCCACTACTTTAATGGACAAAAATAACCTTACACAGCAATACAAGAGCAGAAGAGAGTTCAGGCTGCATCTGGGCCACAGGCTGTCCACAGAGATATTGCTATATTGTTATTTCCAGAGCCTCTTGTTTCACTATTCCTCAGTTGGTACAATAGCTGTCAACAACCTTGTTTTGAATTTCACACATTTGCTTATCAGAAACCAATAAAAATACTCAACCACTTGAAGTGGTGCACAAGGCAAGTATTAATTTTTAAAATCAAGGAGTGGCCTAAAATATGAGTTGCAGATCAGGTTTAACCCACATAGTTTCAAATGGACCTATAGCACATATTTCAACTCAATAAAAACTCCAGCTGGCTAAGATGTGACTGTAATAATAAAAAAGTATTCAAGGATAATGATACATTTATTTTGAAACAAACCTGACACACTTATTTGTCAGAAAGACAAAAAGCTCCAAATGTTTCATTCTGTAATTTGCATGCCCATAAACTGACCCAGGCAGCAAATTCCCAGGAATTTATGAGGTATCTGGATTTTTTTCTAGATTGGTGGCATTCACTAGGAAAGCCCTAGCATTAACATTTTCACTGTTTGTATATCACATTTAAACACAAACAGGACTTGAAAGCCCTGCTCCTCTGAGCAGCTCCCTGCTGACCTTTGATGAGTCACAGGGGTCCCAGCACGAGGGGAGAGATGAGAACCTTGACTCCAGGTTCCAGAAGGCTGATTTATTATTTTATGATATATATTATATTAAAAGTAAACGATATACTAAAACTATACTAAAAGAATAGAAGAAAGGATTTCATCAGAAGGTTTGAAAGGAAAAGAATGAAATGATAACAAAATCTTGTGACTGACCAGAGTCCGAGCCAGCTGGACTGTGATTGGCCATTAATTAGAAACAACCACATGGACCAATCACAGATGCACCTGTTGCATTCCAGAGCAGCAGATAATTATTGTTTTTATTTTCCTCTGAGGCCTTTCAGCTTCTCAGGAGAAAAAATCCTAACGAAAGGATTTTTCATAAAACGTGTCTGTGACAGACCTGCTGCTCCTCCCAGCTCTAACCCCAACCCAGCTCTAGCCCCAACCCTGCTCCTGTGAGCAGCTCCCTGCTGACCTGCTCCTCCCAGAGGTCAGGCCACTGCTCACAGAGCATCCCCACATCCCCTGGACCCCTGGAACTACATGTCAAGATCTACATATGCATAACAACCCTCTGGAAATTCAGATTTTTTTTTTTTTTGCCTGCCAGGTTCCTCCTGCAGCCTATTTTGGGGTGAAACTGAAGTTTTTCTAAGGAGAGCAGAGCCTGCAGTTCTGTCTTCACCCCACACACCAGGAGGGAAGGGAGACCTGCCAAGAGGAGTCACCTCCAGACGAGTCTACCATCATTATGCAATGGAAGGAGGCGTGCTGAGCAAGGAGGGAGAGACAGCTCAGAGGCACAGCTTCCTCCTGAAGGCTCCAAAGCTCACCAAGAGTTGGTTTCTCTGGTCAAAAACGCCCCTCTTTTGGGGAAAAGCACAGCCTTGCATGGGCCTTGCTGGTCTGCCCCTTCAGTGGGACAGCACACGAGGCGCCAGGAGCTGAGGGAGCAGCACTCAGAGCTGTTTGGTGCCTCTGGAGCTCCCTGGTGAAAGACAACCTAAGGGATTCAATGTGTGCCTCCAATATGCTGCCTGTTAAAGGCTCCAAGGACAGGAAATGCTTTCCAGACACACCAGCCAGTTCCGAGGGAATTGCTACCCTGTAGGATGTCAGACACTTCATGCCAATGCCATAAGTGTGACCAGACAGCAGTTTTCATTCAGAAAACAGATGACTGATGTCAAGAAAATCCAAAGAAACACATCTCCCTTTTAATTCCTCTTACCCCCTGTAATTTTTTTTTTCTGGGGATTTGGGAAACAGGCTTCAGGAGAAGCTTGGAGGAGTCATGCAAAATCAATTGTCTCCAGCTTTCAGAGGGTGGGAAACAGCTAAAAACTTGCCACATCTTTGGTGAGCACCAAGAAAGGGGTGCAGAGCTAGCACAGAGCTCCAGCACAGGCTTGGTGCTGGTGCCCTGGGCCCCTGATCCCCACAGAGCTGCCAGCACAGCCCCGGCAATGAGGAGCTGCTGTCCCAGGGACACAGCAGAGCTCTTCTGCCAGGAAGGATTTCAAAGCAGAAACCTGTCAGGGAAAAACAGTGAAGGCAGAAGAGTTGCTTACTTCTTGCAAGATTATTGTACTTTAGCAAACAAAAAAAAAAAAAAACCAAATAAAAAGGTATTTTTTCCTATCCTGTTTGGGGCACACATACAACAAAGAGCGGATGGAGCCAGGGGCATCCTACAAGGCTGTGGTGAGACAAACCCCAAGGAATGCAGGGATGGCAGCAAACCCTGACCCCTGGGCTCAGCAGCATCTCTGCTCCTATAACTCTGACTTCACCCTGGCACTGGGATGCTTCTCCTCCCCTTCTTCAGCTTCAGGAACCCCCTTCCATTCCCTTTCCCACTTTAGGAGAGGTAACCAATTTTTCTTATTCCTATTTCCTATTTGTTCACTTTGCATTTCCCTAAACCCAAAAGCACTGCTGTATTTGTTGGTTTTGGTGCCAGAGGAGCTCCCCTGGAGGGGCAGGGCAGGTGGCCTTGCATGGGAGCACTCCTCTGTGCAGGGAGGCTCAGAGCTTGGCTATGTTCATTTAAATGCCTCCAGCTTTATCAGTAGGCAAAGCCAGCCAGCTCCAGGGGTGAGCCCAGCCCAGAGGGACTGAACACCATGGAGGTGAGGCTGTGCAAGGCCTTACAGCAATGACCCTCCTGCTTTAGATGTGCTGGACAAGGGGGGGGTTGGTTCAGGCTGGCTCAGGGCTGCATCCAGGCTTGGCCTCAAGCTGGAAGAGGAGCTGTGCCCATATCCTTGAGGGCTCAGACCCAGGTCTGACCTGAATTGTCACTCAGTCCCTACTTTTTACTGTTCCTGTTGCATTTTACAGTCACTTTGTAAAGGTGACTTTCTCCCCGCTCAGTTCCCAAGATGTGACTCCCCAAAGTGGGCTGCTTGTCCCCCCAGCAGAAAATAGTCACAGCAGCAGCAGAGGGTGTGGGGGCAGATGCTTTTTGGGCATAAGAACTGGCAGTTTTTAGAGCCTCCAAATGAGTAGGTGACTGTGCTGAGGCTCTTTCTCCCACCATAAATCACGAAGCCAAATATCTCAGTTGCACTGCATGTCTGCAGCAGTTCCATCTCCAGGGCTGGCTAGTGTGGGAAGGAAGGGCTCTGTTGGCACACAGCTTGCCCAATCTCTTGCCTGTGTGTGGACAAACTTGAGGACACCATGTGTTCAAGATGCACATGTGGGCAGGGCCCTTCTGCCACTTCTAGCCTGCTTGGCTTCATCAGGGACACCCAGAGCAAACATGGACCTGCCTGCTGCCAGGCAAATCCTGCAGGGGTCTGGGCACTCGGAGAGCCCTGCTTAGGCAGGGCAGATTCTTGTCTGCATCCCTCAGGGATCCTGCATCCTCCTTGTCTGCTTCCTAGAGAAGGGAGGGAAACCAGTCAGCTGCAGGCAATAGGAGTAGCTGAACCCGTGTGCCCTGTAACCTACAAGAGAAAGGCCTTTTCCAGTGGAACAGATGGGTTTAGGTGCCATTTAAAGCAGCTCCTGCTTTACCCAAGAAAGCCTCACAAACTTTCAGTGTGGATTACACAAGCAGTTTATAAAACAGAGAGTCTGGCAACATGTCTCCAACACCAGAGAAAGCCTTTTTAAGCAAAGCTGAACAAAAGGAGTCCAAACCAGCCCGTGTCCTTGAAATTCAAGCAGTGCTACTGCCTTAAGCTACCTGTGGCTGAACTTGAGTCTGAAACTGCTGCTTCTCCTTCTGTTCCTCTGCTCCCACTCGTGGTAGCTCAGTCAGTGGAGACTTTTTGGGAATGTGTAACAGCATGGCTCCATTGCTCCTCATGAGCTGTAAAGACAAAAAGTGCAAAGGCAAAAGGTGAAGGGATTTCAGAATAGCAATCACACAAGCAGAAGTTGCCATTGGTGTCATGACTTTAAACCTTTCAGAGTCTAGCCACTGATTTAGCATGCGCTGCCTCAGCCCCTTAGCACCTTCCTGTACATTATTTTCTTCAGGGACCTGAGCAATGAGAGCTAACAACAGCTGTCAGAGACTCTTCCTCCTTTCTTTGGCAGTCATATGAACACCAGAGTTACAACCAACATTGCATTAGAGGTGCGAATGGTCACAAGTTTGCAGAAGACAGCCAGTTCCTCACCATGTTTAGTGAAAAGGCCCTACACACAGAAAAAAAAAAAAGTAATTATTTGTTCCCTTCCAGTCAAAAAATCAAAGCAGTGAAAGTGATAAGACAGTCAGACTTTGTTAGAATAATCAGTATGGACAGAGGAAAGATTGGCTTGAATGAAATTTAGAGAGAAAAATGTCGTCCCATCCTTTCTCCATGCAGAGTTGTACAACCACTGCTGCCATTGCAGAGGTGATAGCTTTGAGAAGAGCCAGGGCTGGCTTTCAATGCTCAGCTGATGAAAACACATGCATGCAACAGAGGAGCACAAAAATTCGCAGGAAATGAAAATGTTTTCAAAAGGAAAAAAAAAATAAACCCAGGAGTACAAACCAGAGTGGAGGAAATAGAGCAGAGTCCAGGCAAAAGGCTGCCAGCAGTGAAAGGAAGGCCACAGTTTTGGCTCACTGCTTAAACCAGGGCTTAAGAAAGTCTCGTTCTGACAAAGGGACATCTTCAACTACACCAGGTTGCCCCAAGCCCCACCCAACCTGGACTTGAATGTTTCTGGGGATGGGGCATCTCCCCCCTACCCTGGGCAATCTGGGCCAGTTTTTCACCACCCCCACTGTAAGAACTTCTTCCTCATACCTAATCTAGTTCAACTGCCTTTCAGTTTAAAACCATTATCTCTTGTCCTGTCATAGCGGGCCGTGCTAAAAAGTTTGTCCTCATCTTTCTGTGATGCTGAAAGGACATGATGAGGTCTCTGCAGAGGCTTTGCTGGGTGAGTGCAAAGCACTGGAGTAAACATGGATAAGTCAGCAAAACTGATGGAGCAAAGTGTTCTCACACATCTGAAAGCAAAGTGACTGAAATGTAGCTGCTGTTATAGGATGGGACTGCATGCTATGAGGGTATTCTCATATCTGAAGGTATTTCCACAGGATAACAAATTTGTACAAATTTTCAGTCTCTGTATTTCCCATTTCTCAGATCAGATTTCTGGCGGCTCTTTCTGCATGGAATGTTTCCACAGGTGTTCCTTATCTTTCCAACCTTCCTGCTAATAAACAGAAGGAAAACAGAGGGAAATAATGACAAATAAAGGATTTGCAGGGGTTTAACTCTTCTTACCTCAGCGTGGCCCCTTCTGTCTTGTACCCTGGTGACAGTAAGCCAGGGTTAGAGCCTGCTGGGTTTGGTCAGTGCTGTGGACAAGGCTCTGAACAGCCCTGCCTCCTTCCCAGAGAGCAGGAGCTGAGTCCTTTCCATGCCTGTGCCTCATGCCACACCATTCAGAAAGGCATGCAGAAGTGCAAATACCCAACCAGCACTTAAACAGCCTGAAGGACCATTCCTGAGGAGATAAAGGGTGAGAGAAAAGCGTCAAGATGAGGGCAGTGAGTTTTGTGAGTGCAGCCTTAAAGTAAATATTTGAACAGCAAGCTGGAATTCAGCCAGCTGGAGCATTTTATTCAAAGGAAGCATCTTAGGGATAGCTGAAGCTGGCATCAGAGTGGTACAGAGGAATTAACCACGTCCTGGCCACAACCAGAACTGAAGGGTTTGGGCAAAGCAAGGGAATGACTGAAACTACAACATTAGGAAGGAAGATACAGTCATAATTGGACATCATTTCAGCATGATGCTGGTTTTCAAACCAAAAATAAAACCAACAAATCTTCCAATTGAGTATGCACGGAGCATAAAAACATTAGAAAGATGTTTAGAACATGTTGTTCATCATTTAGAAAGATGTTTAGATGTTTAGATCTTTAGCAACAAAAAGCTGTATGAAGGCAAAAGAGGACTTCATGACCAAAGAAATCTGTTTCTCTGAGGGCGGTTGTACAGCACCCAGTGGTTTCAGTGGAGCAGGCATTCAGGCTGTTTGTTGTAGCCTCAGACTCCGCATAAACAGGAGGATGTGGTTTTCATGTCAGGGATGATGAATGGGGAATCTGTTCCTAGAGCCAATTCACCCCATCCCTTCTAGGGAGTCAAAGAGAGCAAAATTGGCTTTTTTACAGCTGAATTGGAAAAAGTGCCAGCTTTGGGCCATTGGGATGGTGCTGGTTTGTGTGCTTGCTCTCCCCTGTTTGGGAAATGCTGGGGAAACAACATTCCTTGGTTTCTGGGTGCATTCCTTTAGAGGTGGAGAAGGATGGAGCTTGCAGCCTTTGACAAGGAAAACAGAACAGAATCTACAACACAAGAAGGAAACACTTCTAGGTGTTTTTCCTTCCAGATGCCCATTCAAACATTTCAGCTAACATTAAAAAAAAAAAAGCTTAAAACAGACTAACCAAAATCACTTTTAATCAGGTTTTGTTTCCATGGCACCTTTGATGTCATAAGCTTAATGGCTCTTTGGTGATCTATAGAGTCTTCCAGGAAAAAAAAAAAAGAAAAAAAAGGCTAGACAACCTGAATGCCAAATATTGAATACACCTTTAAAAATACCCTTTCTGAAAAGTTTTCAGGTCTCCCTTCTCTTTTAAGAGCCAAGAAAAACCAAAGAATCCAACCAGGAATTTCCACCTCGCAGAAGCCCCCACCCTGCACATCAATGGAAATCTTTGCAGAGAAGTAGGGATATATATGGAGACCCACAAATACACTATTAAACTGCAATGGAAATGCATAAAAGACTGCTATAAAAATAGCCATAAACCATTGCTTTTTTTTTTGGTTTTTTTTTTTTTTTTTGTTTTTTTTTTTTTTTTTTTTTTTTTTTTTTTTTTTTGTTCTACAGATGCAAACTCTCAAGAAACATCTTTCTGTCAAAACTGAAACAGATTGTGGTGTTCAGCAGCACATTTCCCTGCTAGGGAAACATTCTTGGTACAGTATTTTTGCTCTTTGTCTGATGTTTTTTCCAAGGATTTTCTGATTAAACATGGTGATGATGGATGACAGCAGTCACACTACGGCTGCTACTAACACACACAAGCCTTGCCAGAGGTGAAGTAGATGTAATTTGCTTTTATTTAAAAGCTTGTGCTCAATAATACTTTCACTGCCTGATCTGGCACTTGCCATCAAGCAACATTCCCAGTTCCATCAGCCCTTAAGGTCCTGTTTGATTTTGTATGAAAAAAAAAAAAAGGGGCAGACCTTTGGCTTGATTGTTTCTGGGATCTCTGCCACAGTTTGGAGAGCAGCATATTCCCCTTCCTGGTGGTTTTGGTGTGTGTAGGAAAGGAAATAAATCTTCTGATGACTTGCTGCTGGACACTGGCAGTATCATGGAATGTACTAAAAAATAAGAAAAATCCTAATCCTGATTGCTTCTTTGAAGGGTAGAGGGTAATGATTTTTACATGCTGACAGTAAAATACACAGCAAAGGTACATTGTGCTAACTTCAGTGGAAAGGACAACTTAAAAATTCTAATCTGAAAAGGAAAACTTGATAAAACTCTGAGTAAGAGATGTAAAACATGCATATCAAATGATATTTGTACAACATATAAACAAAATAAAATAGTCCTTGGAAATGGCCAGTGGGGGAAACAGGGCCAGCAATTCCCTGATGTGGAACCTGGACAGGATCAACCTCTGGGTGCTGTGGGAGCCCACAAGGATTTTGGATTAGTGGAACTCCTTGGCAATGGCACCTAGGGCCAGCAGATACTCTCAGAGTCAGAGGAGAGGAGGAAGTGAGGGAAAACAACTTGGTGAGACCAAGGGCAGCAGAAGAAAAGGAAGGGAGGAGGTGCTCCAGTCAAGGTTGCTCTGCAGACTGGGGTGAGTACCGTGAAACAAACTGTCCTGCTGTGAGGCATGAGGCCCAGGGGGATGCAGGGATCCCTAGGGGATGCAGGAATCCCTAGGGGATGCAGGGATCCCTAGGGGATGCAGGGATCCACTCACAGCCCTGGGGATCCATGGGGGATGCAGGGACCCACTGCAGCCTGTGGGAAAAGTGCTCACAGTGGAGCAGGTGGATGCCAGAGCAAGCTGGATTCTTCTAGAGAGAAAGGGCCCTGCTTCCAGGGACAGAGAGAGACAGGGAGCCCTTCCTTCCAAAGCAGAGCAGGTCAGCCTTGGAGGACTGCACCCCACGGGCCAGTGGCTCGCTCCGCAGCAGTTTTGGGGTGGTTTTTTGCCCGTGGGAGGGACTCACATTGCAGCAGTTTGGGCAGGACTGCTGCTGCTGAGATTGGAGCCACACTGGAGAAGTTCATGGAGAACTGGCTCCCATGGGAGGGACCCTGTGGCACAGCAGAGAAACAACTCCACAGTCAGAATGAACAGAAGATCTCGAGCGATGAACTGCCCCAAACCCCCTGCCCTGTCTCCCTGTGCTGTTGGTGGGAAGGAGGGAGAGGCTGAGGGGGAAAAAAGGTATTTTAAAGGCTTATTTCACTTCTCATTATCCTCCTTTGAATCTGTTAATAATAAATCTACTTTACATCTTTACATTTGAACCTGCTTTGCCCTTAGAGTGTTGTTTCCCAGTCCTCATCTCGACTCATGAGTCCTGTGTTCAATTTTTCCCTCTCCTCTGCCCAGCTGAGAACAAGAGAGGGTGAGAGAACAGCTTTTGTGGGTGCTTGGCATTTGGCCAGTGTCAAACCATGAGATCATCTCCCTAACCTTGTGGCATTATGGAAAAAAAAGAAGCATGGAGCTACAATGTATTGAAAGACAGAAAGAAACCCTCCTTATATTTTGATAACACTTCTTTCTTTGAGATTTTGTGTGGCTTGTGTTTTGCACAATGGGACAGATTTGTTTATATAAATATATTATTTATATAAATATATAAAAATGTATAAATATATAAATAACACATATATAAATACATTATTTATGTATGTTTATATACTCATGTATATATAAGCCCTTATTGAGAATTATGTTCTTTAAGAAACCTCACATGACACTTTTCTCACTGGGAACTCTTCTAGGTAAGAGTTCCATGATTAAAATGCAGACATTAATGTTCATCCATGTTCGTGTGCATGAATGTGCAGAGCCATGGTCAGGTTTTAAAATGTTCCTATTTATCCTGTTTCAAACCAAATATTTCCAGGCAAAAGAGATTAACAGACACACTAAAGTCCCAATCAATGCAGCTATATGAGGTATCTTGTCAACTGGAGCATGCTTAAGTCACACTGCAGAAAGCCTTCGAGGGGTGCTTTCCTAAATACTCTTGGATATGAGAACATGTCTTATAAATGACTTTATAAGAGAAGGATAAGGAAAAATTATTTCATCTCTGTACCTGATATTGGGAAGCACTGACAGCTGAGCTGGGTGAAAGCTGGTTGCTGATATGCCTTAAAGCTCTGTTAGATATGGCACTTACAAGGCAAAGCCAAGCAAAACATGCCTCCCTGTTAAGTTAATAAGAAGTGCATATAACTATAAATCTTGTGAAGTTATACATATCTGTCTTCTATTTGGAAAATGAGTCCCTGATTAAAGACAGGGGGCGGGACCCTGTAGGAATCCAGATCCATGACTGGAGCAAGTGGAAGCCCCATATAATTCAGAATTTTCAAGAGTATGTTGTTATCATCATTTCACACACCCACATCTGCACACACTGACTTATACTAACTTTTTTGGGGGTTTTTTGGTAATTGTAAGTAAAATAAGAGTCTTTTAAAAGGAAAAAAAAGTCTTACTGAAAGCTGCAAGTTAACTTTTCCATCTTGAAAGTATTATCTTCCTTTTTTTCTTC
>NW_005054429.1:1549937-1575208 GCF_000277835.1 Geospiza fortis | reverse complement strand
TCCCTCCTGCTTTCTTTCTGTCTTGGAGATGAATGGGTTTCAGGAATGAACTTCAGAGCAGTCTGAAAGAAAAAAAATCCCTTCCAGATTGGCTATTTTTCAATTAAATCCAACAAATGCATATTGCAGGCAGTTCAGCAAACTGGCCATAAAAGACTCAGTCTTTCATCTCTGTGCTACCTTTCCAGCTGCACTTTCAGCCAGATCAGAAGCAGTTGGCAGACTTCAGTCAGCACCCCTCTCTTGAGGAGCCAGGACTTTTTGCAGCACAAATTCACTTTTGTTAAAGATGAATATCCAAAGGTGTCCTTACAAACATGCCACTTTTCCCCATTCTTCCATCACTTATTTGTTTCTGCTGATACTCTGGTTTTTCCCTTAAGGGCATATTAATTTTCTTCTTGTTTAAATCTTCTCTTGAACAGAACAGAGTCAACCACCCTCTGGTTTCATGATCAGTGGAGGGATTCCTGCATCTTTTCTCTCTGCACCCCTCACGCAGCAGCACTTTTTGTCTCCCATAGCACGTTCTTTTGAAGATCCCAACTCGGGCTGCAGCAATACTTTGCCTTAAAAAAAACCCTCCTTTCCTCATATCCATTCTCCACCCCTGCCTCCCTTCCACCCAATCAGGACAGTATTAAAAGTAGTAATTTTTTCCTCAAACCCACTCAGCATTTCTGCCCAAGTTAGATAAAGAATATAAGTTTTCTATTCCCATTTTAAAGTTTTCCTTTTAAACTACTATTTCAGAACCTTTTTCCTTTGCCTGTTCTAGAGATACAATTTCTCTTATGTTTAATTGTCCTCTGTCCTAAAGTTCAGTGTAAGATCAAATATTCAAAGGTTCAGCATAAGATCAAATATTCACTTTAAGTGCCATATTTATTCAAAGCTACCAAGTAGCTCCCAGTTCTCCCAGATTTACATCACACTAACAGAGAAAATCTGGACTCAAAGCCCCAGAGAGATGTCAGTGCCACAGATGTCATTGTTGTTTGCATGTACTCCAGTGCCCTGATAAAAACCACGTGGCTCTGACTTACACAGTGACCTCAGAGCCAGCTTTTTCCTCCCCAGACACATAAAATGCACATAAGGAGAAATTAAGGGCATGGCTAACATAGAGGCAAGCTGAACAGCAGCAGCTTCAGGCTGAGCAGTTTTGTTTGCTCCACTTCTGTAGGAGATCCAGAAGGGGCCAGGTGGAAGACAGAACATACCAACTGCACCACAGCCCAGCCAGGAGCTTGGGAGTGCCAGACTGCCATGCAGATTTTTGCTTGTTTCTTTAGAAATTAAACCCAAGAGAGCAATAAATACTCAGCTTGGTACACCTCAGATCAAATCCTTCACTGTCCTCCACATGTATCATTTCAGAGCTGATCCCATCACCTTTAGAAGAGCAGCTTGTGTAATGATTACAGTAAGGAAAGAGGAGCTGAGAGCCCTAGGTTGTGGTCTTAGCTCTGTTTGAAATTGCTCCACAAAAAGGGAAATAAAAGAGTTTGCAGATTTGGCTGGCAGGCACTACACTGACTCCTGGAGCAGGCTGTGATTTGCACTAGCTGGTGTGACCAAGGCTCCACTGCTCCTGCCTCACAAGCCCTGTTCTATTTGCTTTCCTAGGAAGAAGAATGTCTGTGCTTCTTTGCTTAAACCTGCTAGTTTGAGAAAAGGTACAGGCTGGCCACTCTCCTGGAGGAATGAGACCACGAGCTGCTGAGAGGAGAGGGGTCAGTCTGTGCTTCCAGCTCATGCCTGCAGTGTTTGTCAGGATGAGGAACAGCATGATACATCCTGCAGGGAGCTTCTTTTTAATCATGGATCTCGAGCACGCTGACAGAGCTCTTCTGAGAGAGACCTTTACACAGGTACTCAAAACCAGCCATTAATAATGGACTAAATTGAATTGAACATTGGCTGGTGTACTGCTACTAGTTTCACCCTCCCAATACTTTCCAAAAGCTAGAGTTTATAGAAATCCTCTTTATCTGACTCATGATTGCTTCAGATCGATTCCAACAGCCTTTACAATATTTGAATGCTCTGTAATTTCATTAGTCTGGCTTTTTTCACAGATGTTTTTGCTGTGTTCTGATGATATTAGAGTAAATCATGCAACCTTGCGCTGGCTTTTTGGTGATGACCATCCAGCAAGTAAAACAACAATAACAAAAAGAAAAACTAGAAGTCAAGAGACTGTGATTGCTGCTTTTTAACGTTTTTCTGTACCCAGGATGTCAGCCACATAATTTCTCCCCATTTTAATGGCCTTATGTAACCAAAGCCCTTTTCACATGTTTGGGGTAGTACTTACAGCACTGTAATGTATTTGTGGGACTGCTTGTCCACACAACAAACATTCCCTAAAATGTGCTCAGGGGTCTGAATCACAAAGGGGAATGGTTTATTTTATGATCCTTTTTGTGGCTGCTGCCTCCAGTTGTCCTTTGAACATCTCTGCAGAGCTGCCTCAGTCACCAGTTTGCAGTGAAGGAAATCCAGGCTTGGTACAACTTCACCTCAGTGCAAAGCACAGACTGTGAGCAGCTGCCATGTGGAGAAATGAGGCAACACTACAGCAAGTGTGGGAAGAAGGGCAGTGTGGACCTCTGCCTGAGAAATCACTGCTCGTCATGGACTGAGTCATCTGTGCTTATCAGCCACAGCCCCAAAGGTCGAAGTTGGCATTTAACACATTTTTACACAGGTCCAGGGGTCTTGGGGTAACTATAAATAGGCATTGGAGCTATGGTAAAGCCCCCTTACTTTGAGGTTTACTGTAAATAAATATTCAGGTGAAAGCTTTTCAAAAAGGCATGGTCTTTGAGATTTGTGACAAGAGATATAATTTAAATAAAGTGAGTATTTTGAAACCACATTATCTTGTTCTCTGGGTAAGGGCCATGCAAAACATGAATAGGTCACTGAATAATGGTAGATTTGGTGGAATTTGCTTTTTTTGGACAGGTGCCCAAGTAGTCTAAATCATGTATACACATGCTGACATCACTGGATGCGAGATTACAGAAATGGAGACTTAGATCTGCCTTTTTAGTAATTAAAATTTCTATTGCATTAGGTGTCCTTATTAGGAGTCCCTGATCCCTTTTAATTCCCATTGTTAGAGTCCCTGTTGCCTATATTTAATATTCCTGCAATGTAAATACATTTTCACGTTTCTTTAAGGACCTTATGTGAAGAATACCCAAATAAACAGCAAACAGTGAACCACATAATTTCTGGATGTACCACATGCAAGTAGTAAGAATTCAGGTCATGGAGAACAGTGAATTTATGGGGATGCTACACTGGCTTGTAAGACCAATTAAAGAAAAAGGTAGAGTAGATTGCTTTAGCTAGTTTGCAAAGAAAGCTTTGAATATTTCATTTGCATTTTGTTTACCAGCAGCTCCAAGTGAGTTTCAGGCAGATGCGTGTCCTCAGGAGCTGGGCCACCCATTTGCATTTCAGCACTGCCACGCTGCTGTGGTGGCACAAGCAGAAGGAAGAGACCATTGCTGTGAAAAGGCAGAATTCAGCGTTGTGAGAGAGGGCAGACTCTGTCCCCTGCCCCACTGCAGAGGGGCACCTGCACCCCCTGGGTGAGGGCACCAGCAAGGGACTGACAGGGTGAATAATGCACACCGTGCTTGCACCTTCTTACCTTGGCAAACTGTCCGTACATCCAGCTGTCCGTGCGTCCCAATGCCTGCGCCTCCCACTGTCCATGCATCCAACTGTCTGTGTGTCCCAATGCCTGTGCCTCCCACTGTCCATGTATCCAACTGTCCGTGTGTCCCAATGCCTGTGCCTCCCACTGTCCATGTATCCAACTGTCCGTGTGTCCCAATGCCTGTGCCTCCCACTGTCCATGTATCCAACTGTCCGTGTGTCCCACTGTCCTTGCATCCAACTGTCTGTGCATTGACGTGTCCGTGTGTCCCAATGCCTGTGCCTCCCACTGTCCATGTATCCAACTGTCTGTGTGTCCCACTGTCCGTGCATCCAACTGTCTGTGCATTGACGTGTCCGTGTGTCCCACTGTCTGTGCAAACTGTCCATGCTTCCCACTGTCTGTGCATCCTGCTGTCTGTCCATCCCGCTGTCCCCGTGCCCAACTGTCCATGCATCCCACTGTCCATGCATCCCACTGTCCATCCATCCTGCTGTCCCTGTGTCCAACTGTCCGTGTGTCTCACTGTCCGTGCGTCCCACTGTCCCTGTGCCCAACTGTCCGTGCGTCCCACTGTCCATGCAAACTGTCTGTGCGTCCCACTGTCCGTGCAAACTGTCCGTGCGTCCCGCCGTCTGTGCAAACTGTCCGTGCGTCCCGCTGTCCGTGCAAACTGTCCGTGCGTCCCGCTGTCTGTGCAATCCCACAGCAAGGCTGCTCTGTGCTCCTCCTTCTTCTGGGACTGAACAATGTTCCTGGCTTGGTGGTAACTACACTGGATGCCATTTTAATATTAATATTAATATTTTAATATTATTTTAATATTTTATCAAATTAAGTAATACTATTAATTAATTTTATTAATTAATTTAGTATTTTAATGTTTAAATTTCTATATTTCAAACTGACATAAGTCCAAGATCTCACAATATAACAGAAGATAGGATGTTTGGGTAGGTAAGAAAGGAGGAGGAGCAAGAACTTTGTACATACTCCAACTGCATATCCAGCTGTACCTAATACTAAGTTCAAATTAAGTTCAAATTAAATATCACTGTTAGCTAACACAAGTGAAGTGTTTCACTGATATTATGTATTTAAACTCAATTTCTCTCACATTTTGCTTGGCAGATATCTGGAATGTCCATCAGACTAATTTGGTTTTGCCCTGCACTACTCATTATGGTGTTTTTACCAGCAGAAGAACTGTCGTTGCCATAGTAAATCCACCCTGTACTAGCTCTGGGAAAGGCCAGTCCTAGTTTATATTTTACCTTTACCTCGAGAGATGTCCTGCGAGGGGGGTACTGGGACACTTTTCCCTGCAGTTTTAGGAGCAGGTGCTCTTCTGGATCTTGGCAGTTCCCAGCAAGGTGGGGCAGGCTCAGTGCTTTCTCTTGGCTTCAAGGCAGGACAGAAGTTTTAGCCCAATGAGCAGGACACACCTACAAACAGAGATGTGACATCATATATTTCTCTTCTAGAAAAAAGGTCCATTCTCTACGTTGAACAATAACTCCTGAAAGCTAACATATTAATGTGAAAATCAATTGTCTTGCCTGGTTTATAGATTCCCCCAAATACGCTGTATGTATGCCTCAACAATGAGTACAAAATTTCAGTTACCGAAAAACCAATTCAGAATATTGGATGAAAGCGAAGACATTGAGAAAAAAAATCCTGTAATATTTTCTTCTTTTGATCAAATCAAAAGTATTTTGAGGGACGTTATTTTAAATAACATGGGGAAAAAATAGGTTACTAAAATCTCCAATATGCAAAACTTTTTTTCTGCCCCCAAACAGTTGAATTTCTTTTGGCATTGGCTTCCTTTCCAAAAGAGTTAGAAGCAATACCAAGCAATGTGAGTATATGTTGAACATATTTTTCCAGGTCTCTACAGACACAACATCATCTTGCAAAAGGTTTTGCTGGGGAGGTTTCAACACTGCATGTTTCTGCAACAATTACAAGCATCTGGATACAGAACATTCCTGGGTAATTCCTGGTACTTCCATTGGTACAAACTGCCGAGCAGTGTCCACATAAGGCTTGCAGATGACTCTCACTTTGGTCAGATTTTTCATCCAAGTTCTAAAGAAACTTTTGCAGGGTCAGAGAATTTTATTAGTACAGGCTTTAGAAAGCTCAAAATACAAATGAAAATTTTCTTGTTGAGAGAAATATTGTGTCCAGTATGAAACATATTAATTATTAACTTTGCAGTCCTTTGATTTTTAACGTTTTTTTCCTTGTGAGTGAGCCAGCAACTCTAGAATCAACCTCCTGAAGGTAAAACTTGCCCTTTCCAAAAGGACTTGAGAGGCAGAGAGGCAAATCAAGTGTTCCCAGATCACTGAAGTGACCTAGCAGCAGTATTATTTTCCTTCACCTCAGGCAAAAATGCACACCAAAACACCTGCATGTGTGCCTTTGCATACCATGCAAACGCTCTGGGGGCAGGTGGGGGCTCTCCACAGGGACAACAAAGCATTTTCCCCAAGCCCTTTTCTTTGTCTTCCTGCCTCACCTGTACCTCTCTGGTCCCCCCAGAGAGGGAGAGGTGCTGCTGGACCTGGGGTCCTCCTGAGCAACCTGTGTTCTGATCCAGTTTATGAAATACATTTCCACACTCCTCGAATATTCAAAAATAGGGGAAGGAATCAGCTTCCTGTTACAGAGATTTTTATAGAATAGAAGACTGTCCAGCCTTAGTCACTCCCTGCCCTTCAGTGTGACAGCTCACCATGGAAATGAGAAGCGCCCAGCACAGGTGGCAGCTGTTCCTGTTCCTGCCTCACAAGATGAAGCTGCCCACTGGTGGAGTCTCTGCTCCTCACACAGGAAAAAGCAGATTCAGGAATAATGCTGACCCAGAGCTGTCAGTAAAGAAGAACAGAGAAGCATGGTGACCCAAGGCCATAATAAGTGCATTGCTTACACCACCTGCTCACCAAGCTTCAGCAGTGGCTTCCCATGTTGTTAACCAAACTGGAAGTGTCAGAGCTCCAAGAAACATCTCCCAAATTGTGGTAAAGGACAAGACAGTGTCACAGTTTCAAAGCAACAGCACATTCACCTCCCTCCATCTCCTTTTCTCTATTCAACTCCTACATTTACTCACAGCTGCTGTGGAAGCAAGATTGTGCATTAAGCAAATTCCCTTGGCTGTGTACACAGACTTTCCCTATTTCAGATATTACACTCAATTAGTCCCTTTTCACTGGCCAGCAGGAGCAGGGAGGTCATTGCTCCCCTGTTGGGCAGCACTTTGACTGCTGTGTCCAGTTCTGGGCCTTCATTTCAGGAAGGACATTGAGATGTTGGAGCATGTCCAGAGAAGGGCAGCAAGGCTGTAGAGGGGCTTGGAACACAAGTCCTCTGCAGAGCAGCTCAGATGTGTAGCCTGGAGAGAAGGGGCTCAGGGGTGAGCTCATCACTCTCCACAGCTCCCTGAAAGGAGGCTGTGGCCCAGTGAGGGTTGGGCTCTGCTCCCAGACAACCAGTGACAGAACAAGAGCACACAGACTAAAGATGCGCCAGGAAGGTTCAGGCTGGACCTCAGGAAGAATTTCTTCCCAGAAAGGGAGACTAGGCATTGGGACGGGTGGCCCAGGGGGGTGGTGGAGTCACTGTGCTGGAGATGTTTAAGAAAGGCTGGAGGTGGCACTCAGTGCCATGGTTTAGTTGACAAGGTGGTGCCAGGTCAAGGGGTGGACTTGAATTTTAAGGGTCTTTTTCAGCCCAGTTAATTCTGTGATTTTCAGATTTGTGTCCCTTACCTATTGCCATGACATCTGATGAGATAATCCAGCGGGCAAACCTGGTCCAAGCTCAGGTTTTTCCCTTCCCCCAGCACAGGGGCAAAAGCAAATATAACTGCTTCCATTTCATTCACAAACAAAAAAGCCAAACATTTTACATATAGGCTCTGGAACCATAATTTTCTAATGTCAGAATTCACATGAAATACCTCTCATGTTGTCTCAGTCCGTTTCCTGGCAGAGAGCTGTAATCTCCGAGAACACATAAATGTTTCAGTATTAGTACTAAGAAGCCACATGAGGGAGCATTTGGAGAATTGAAATGCTTTCCTTGTATCATTGTAAATAAGGGAGGGAATCAAACCTGATCCCTCTGGGATATATGGAATTCAGACAAATCTAGATGTTATTATTCATTTCTCCACTCGCACTGGGATGCGGAAATTGTGATTCCCACTGAAGACAGAGGGTTTTGGTTTTTTTTGAAAAGCCCATTAGTGTCTGAAACAGACAATTTCTTACTCTGGTCAAGGTATGCTGTGACTGGTATACCTGAAAGGGAGCGCAGATAAATGGGTTTACATTTCAGCTAAATGGAATTATGGGACACTCTGTAGAGGTTATTCCAGGCTGAGTGTGACAGCAGCACCAATTTTCCCAGATTATCAGCAGCCTTGGCTGCCAGTGGCAGGGAGTGGTAATTTCTGCAATATTCTGACTGGGCAAATAGCTCAGCCTACATGCTTCTAAATGATTTTTACTTTTATATCTTAGAGCTTACTAAAAAGCCAAAATCCACAGGTGTGTAAAGTTAAATTAATCCCACTGTTCTTATAAACTAACTCACAATTTTTTTGAATATTTGGGGTTGGCAATAATGAAAGCAGTCAAAATGGGAAATAAAAACTTGTCCACATGAACTGTAAAGGGAAATACGCATAAATTGTGTTCTGTATTCTTATATCAGAAAAAAACCAGTCAGCTGCCACTTGGGCTATCCTTATTGACAGCTCAGTTAAATAACATCATGTGACTTTACCAAAAACATTTTTGTCAGTAGTGCTAAACAGGTGTTCAATAAATAAAACATTTAGCTCTCTACTTCAAAAGTCAACATTCATAGGACTTGTTGTCAATCAAAGAAACTCCTATTAAAGGTAATTTTGAAATCAGTAGAAAAGGACTCCACCAAGATCCTATTTTTCCCTCATTATTTATACCTAAAATCGGCCAAAGAACAAGTAACTAATGAACTGCATAAAAATCAGGTTGCAGCTATGACCTCACATGGCTGTGAGCATTTGACTGCAAAATTTGCAACTCTTTTAGGGGCAGAAGTTCCATTATTCTCTTTCTGCCTAAATTATATAATAACCAACTCCAGGCGTGGCACAGAGGTGGAAGGGAAACGAAAAAAAAGAAAGAGAAGCACAAAATTTTAGCTTTTAAGTGTGTTTGCTGGGAGCTGCTGGAGGAGGCTGGGTGTGCTGTCACTGCAGTTTTGGGGGAAGGGGTGGTGGGTGCCAGCTGAGCCATGCCAGGAGCCCAGTGGCCACCTCCAAGGGGCTTGGCTGCCTGCCTGCAGGGTGGCCCTACAAATCCCAGTGGGAAACTGATCCTGCCTGAAATAATCCCTGTTTTTCAAGGGATTAAGCCTAACCCAGATGGCTGCAGGCAGTGGCTGGGGCTCAGTCCCCCCCAGGCCCTGTGGCTGCAGCACACGGGGGTGCTCAGGGGGCTGCAGCTGGGGCAGAGCTCTGCAGGTCCCCTCTGCTGCCAGCCCCAAAATCCTGCCCAGGCACGGCCTGATGGGGCAGGACACTCAGCCCCTCTCATTCCCACCCTCTCACTGCCTGCTGCTCTCCTTGCATGAAGTCATCTGACCCTTCTCATCAAGCCAGAGCAGCTCTGGAAGTCGGGCGCTTGCCGATATCCTCATCTCCAGAGAACAATTCTTTCCAGCTCCAGTAAATAGGACTTTAAAGGTAAATGGTATTATAGTGTTAATTTCAAAGTGAATTATTCAAAAAGTGCTCCATATATCAGCAAGCACCATTTTGTGGAACTATATTAATGTCTTAAATACAGTTCTCCCTTTCTAAAAGCTGTTTTATAGATCCAGGAAATATGTCTGGTATGAAGAAGTGCTTATTGTAAAGGATGTTTCAGCAGTTGTGTCCAATTAATGAGCAAGGCAGGATGTAGTCCTATATAAGAAATAGCACAACAGCAATAATTCCTTGGGGCTTAAGAATCTTCACACTTTCAGATCCTGCACAGTTATCAATTCATTCAAGATAGTAGATCAGTTTTGTTTCATATTCTTATTTTAACTCATTAAAAAAAAAAGAAAAAAACAAAAAGAAAAGAAGTAAGCTCTCCTTTCAACAAAGGCTCCCTGTAAAGAACTGAGAAACTGAAAATAAGAAACTATTGCTTTTCAGCAGAGATGCCTCCAAGTAAATGACTCAAAAAGAACCTTGAAGCTTCCAGGATTAGCTGAAAAAAGCAGAAAACTCCCAATGCTGACAGCAATGGCCATTCAATAAGGAAAGGACCAGACTGCAAAATTCCATTTTATCCCTGTGATTCAACCATCAGCCCCCTTACTTGATTTATCAACTTTGAAAGGTGAAAAGAAGACATATGAGGTGCAGAAGGCCCCTTCCTAGATTTCTCCATATTGACATGTTACTGAACATGTCTCAGCAAACAAACTATAGCCTTACTTTAAGGGACAATGTATGTTCTTTGAAATTGTACAGCAATAGGAATCTGAGCAGAAATCTTGCTTTTCTGGATTTTTCCCAGTCAGATGAAAGGGTCAAAACTTCCCATCTCTTATGCCCTACATCCATTACATGAACTCCATGGCACTGAGGATTAAAAACAAATAAATGCAAATATTAAGAGGATTTAAAATGTCTGTGAGGTGGCTGTGTCTCTGTTGTCTTTAGTAAATAATGGCTGAATCTATCTTTATTTGTGTTACCAAATTGCTTAGGGGCTCAGCCAGGCTTGGAATCCTACAGTGAGGGCCAGGGCAGACTGGGACTGGAGGTGACAGCAGGCAAGGATTGTTCTCATCCCTATTGTGCTGAGATAATTGTGGCATGGGGAGATTACACCCAACTGAGCACCAGCAGCAGTTGCTGCCCTTGGGAGCTCGAGGGACGTGGCAGAAAACTGGAACTGCTCCCTCTGAGTCTAAACAGGGCCATGGCTCACACTGTAAACACCAAAAGGCCCTCCTTAAAAAGCAACCTGCCCCCTTGAACTCATGATTAACTCCCTGAGCCTCTGCAAAGCCCTTCCTGTTCTTCACAGAAGAGCTGGTGACTGTGGTCTAAGTGCTGGGAGCTCCAGTTCACTGGGGAGGCTGGATCTGAGAGCCAGGGATTGGTCTTTCCAGCTCTTGCTATGCAGGTGAAAAATCTAGTCAGAGTTTATTTATATTTTATGTAGGATTATATTTGTATCAAATACTACCTGGATTATTGCATTGTATTACAGGATGAATGCTATTATTCTGCTCCTTACTCTCAAACCTTCCTCTCCTGAAGTGATGAGTTCATCTACACTGTTCATACTTAAAATATAGAGGAGAGAACATTTGTGGTGACACTTTTCACATCAATTGGAAGCCCTGTAATATTCAGCTGTCTTGCACACTGCACACACCTGCAACAAGGAACTCCTGCAAATCACACTGGCTGCTTGTGGTGGGAAACAAAAGAATGAGATATCTCCCATGCAGTGGGTTTCAGATTTTTTCTTTTCAGAGTGAGTTTGACATCTTATGCATTTGAACTGACCACAGTGTTGTCTTTTTACATTGACAGTTAGTATATATAAGATATTAGTGCAATATTTTTTATCAGGGATGACTCGGCTTTAAATCCTCAGGTTTATTACAAAAACATAAAATAATCCCTCTCAAAACTCATGGTAAAGAAAATAAATCTTAAACTGCTCTTTGTGAAAAATCTCCATTGGCATTCAGCTATCTTGTGAAAATCACCTGCATGGCGAGCAGCCAGAAAGAAACAAAATCTTAAAACATTTTCTTATGGACAACTGAAGGATGAGAGCTTTAAATCCAAAGCTCATCTTGTTGGCTAGCAAATGAAACTGGTTCAGGCAAGCACTTGTGCCACACATTCAGCTCTGGGCCATGCTAGCATTATGGTCTTGACCATATTTTAATGCCATACTGCCAAAGCCTAACTATTACTACTACTACTACTACTTTACTACTACTAATTCTGGAGATTCAAAAGAAGGAGAACTTGATGGGGGAAAACTGGAGGACAGCCCACCACAACCCTGCCCAGAGCTACAGGTGCAGCAGAGAATTTCACCACTGCTCACATATGGTGCTGAGCACAAGCAAACAGAAATTTTTTCCCTGGGATTTACAAGTTGGCCAAGTTTCAGCAGATTTTCATGAGGCTGGCTAAAAGAACATCATCAACATGAGGCTGACAGACCTGCTTACTTACCAAATAACACTTAGCCAATTTTTGAATTCCTGTTGTCAAGCAGGAAGGCACCATAAATGAAACAAGTTTTCCCAGAACAAAAATAAAGTACTAAACTAAAATATTTCTCGCTATCTTTACTCCAAAGGTTATTCTGATTTCTTTCTCACACATACACAAATCATCTTTACACCATCTTCAGCAGAGAAAATGCCATTCCCAGAAACAAAACTCTACTGAAGTTGAAAAACAGATCAAGATGGTCCTTACTGGGCCATGTCAGGCAGCTTTCATCATGGTGCTACAAGCTGAGCCAAAAAAAAGATGCATGGTTAAACAGAGCAAGAGAGACAACCAGCAGGAGAAACATATCTGAGGCATGTCTGAAATTTGCACAAGAGAGGTTTGCAAAGAGCTTTGGCTCTAAAGGTAATGTGTGGGGTGAATGATGTTTGCTATAATCATACCTTTCTTTGCTTTTTTTCTTAACCCACATGTGCTCCTCCTTATAAGCCAATTTCTGTGGAATGAGAGCTGTTCCAAACACAATTCTCCCAGTCTGCAGTGGTGCAGGTATTTGTAAGTGCCACCCTGCCTGTTCTGTCTGACTGGAGAGAGGTGTCTGCTTCACAGGCAGACTATTTATACAGCTATTTACACCAAAACAAGCATTATTACAGCTCATTTGGACATAGCCAGACACTAGTGCAGCTCTTGCTGTCCCTCCCACCCTGGCACACCTGGGGAGGGCTGCAGGAAGGAGGGGTTCTGAGTGCCAGGGCTCATGGCTTGTGCCACTTCCATGGCTTTGCTGGCAGGCTGGGGGCCACAGCCACCTTGAGAGTGGCCAGCAGAAGGCACAGACTGCAGGGGAGCCAGCTGGTGCAGGGAGGGACTGGCTCTCAGGCTTTCAAAGTGCATCCACTGTGCTCAGGAACAGCTTTCTCAGGGGCACTCTCTGTGCACTGCCACTGCCCAGGCTGAAATTCTATAGAGAGGCTGTGGTACTTCTCTCTTTGTGCCTTCTTTCATGGGAGCATTAGAACGGGTCTGAGGAAAGATTTACTCCTTTCCCCCAGCTTTCTTGGCCCCTCCTGCAGTCAGAGGGGCTTGGAGCCTGTTTTCTGTCTCCTGAGCACCATCCCCAAAGCTTTGCTCCCATCCACCTTTCATTCTCCCAGCTCTCCAACTGCTGGGAATCGAGTGACTGGGCTTTGTCACAGCCCTTGGCTGGGAGTCACAAACCAGACTGGCCCAGCTGGACCTGCTCAGCACAGGTTTGCTCCCTCCCCACTAGATGCAGTCATTTTCATGGAATGGAAAACCTCTCTTCCCTTCTCCTGGAGGGAAAATAGGTTTTCCATGGTGTTACCTGCAGTTTTTCCACCCAAGCAGGAACGTGTGACCTTGGCACCAGCCCGGCCACCACCACTGGAGAAAGCTGCACTGACCTGCTTAACCTGTGTCACAGGCTCTGCTCCTCACTCCCACCACAATCTCTCTTTGAGCACAGGAGACAATGGATAACAGCAAAGCAGAAGGAAGGATAACATGTGCTGCAGTCTTCAGTTTCCATCTTCTCTCTCCCCTGCAAAATAAATCAGTTTCTGTGTGGCCTGCTCAGCAGAGGCACTCTCTGCCCTGGGTGTTCTGCATGAAACATGGTTTGAGTTCACATTTACTGCATGTGAATTTACATTTTGAAATGAATTCACAAACTTGTGCCCTTACAGTACCAAAACCAACCACATCAAGTAAACATCTGTCCCAACAGCTGAATACCAGTGCCAGAATTGTAACTGCAGTTGTGTTTTCAGTTGCCAAACCCCAGAGAATTGGGAGTTTTGTAGGTGCTGAAATTGCCATGCATGTCCCACAGCAAGGGCAGGTGTTCAGGGATTTCCTACCATGCATGGCTTGTTCACAGAACAGCAACCTTAACTGGAATTCATCTAGGAGCTGCTTAAGGGATGGAACAAAATGACTGCGCAGCACAATGGCAGCTGATCAAAAATGTGCCAGCTGATAAGATCATTCTCCACTCTGTTATAAACATATAAACCCTGTGGGCTCACTGGGATGAAAACCTTAAGACCCTTACAATGGTTTTTCCTAGATAGTGCAGATGGATCAGTTCTATTTATCTGTTCTCCATCTATCTGTCAATGTCTATGTTCTGGAAGGGCACATTTCCTTGCATTTTTTTTCCTTAGATTTCCAGCTTCTAATTAATGGAAAGTTGGCAGGAATTTTGTGACACTTTTGTTTGTTTGTTTTTGTTAGCTATCTCCTCTTCTCTTCTGACTTCAGAACTGCATACCACCAAGGCAGCCCAGCTGCCATTCTAAATGCACTGTAAGGCACTGCAAGATGCTGCTATGTCAGTTCTAGATTAATTTGGTTTTGTCTCAAAGTCCATCATTTCCCTCTTTCATATCTCAATCACTTCTACTTCAGCTGTCTCTTTAATCACATTTGGTGTGGTGACAAGAAATAAAAACGGCCCTTTCGAAAAAAAAAAAAAGGAACTGACTGATTTCTAAAATAAAATCATATATTTATACTTTCCCCCCACATGATTTATATTGCCTGCTTTTCTCATCCCTTTTGGGCACAACTTGCCAGGTTTAGATTTAGAGCAGGTTCTAATTTTTGGCCACTAGCCTCTTTCAACTCAACAGCACTTTACCTCTCATTTCATGCTTTCTCTACTCCCTTAACAGTCATTTGTGGATATAAAAAATCAAGATATTAAGGAGGCACATCTTCCCTCCAGGAAGAGGCTCCTTTTCCTTTCAGTTCATGTTCCCTGCTAAACATTTTGAACATCCAAGTGATTGGTTTTACAGGTTTTCCTAGAGGTAACAAACAGCAAATTGTGCCTCATTGGGGTCATCATTCCTTTTACATGACACTGAAAACCACTGCCTTAAATTCCCTATAATTGAATATATTATATCCCTATAATCATATATATTGTATAATTGTACTCTATGCACCTACTACATGTAGATAGATTTAGTACAACATATGTACAATATGCATCCAATACATATTGGTATCTCCATGTTTTAAGTTTTTACACCCAGGCTTCTCTGGAGCCCAAGTCCTCAGTTATTTAATTGACTAAATTTGGTGTTTTGTTATCCACAGCTGATTACTTTTTTTCCAAAATGCATTAAAGCAGCATCTCAGCCCCAGAATGTGTCATCCTTGTTGCCTGAGGAAAACTGGTGCCTCTCCAGAGCCTCCCCAGAGGAGACTGACAGAAGCACATCTGTGAGGTCCTCAGCAATATTCCTTAATTACCTCTCACCTTTATTTTCTGGTAACCTACTTGTTACTATATCATCTTTACTTTTCTCTTCCAAAGAGTTCCTTGTTTGCTTTCACACTTTGACCTCCTATTTTCCAAATCTGCCCTTATATCTCTCAGAATTTAGACTCTTTATTGGCTTCACAGTCTGCCCAAAGTACTTTTGTTATTTAATCATGAGAAAGTTTTGGTTTGTTTGGTTTTGTTTGTTTGGTGGTTTTTTTTTTTTTGTTTTGTTTTTTTTTTTGTTTTTTTTTTATGTGCCCAAATACATGTGAGGGCCAATTAGCTGCTAAACATTTGTGTTGATAACTGCTTTACTCTCCCATCTTCTCTGGTTTTTGTTCATCTTTCCCATTCTTTGTGGCTTTCTTTCTGATGTTTGCAGATTATTTTTAGACTGGAATTCCTGGCTCACACCCAAAAATGAAAAGATTGACCTATTTTTGCCTGCCCCAATACTCTCACACTGATTGCTCCCCTCCTGTTTTCTGAAGATACTCAATATCCAACATTGTGTAGTTCAAACACTTCCACACCTGCTGCCTTAGACATCCAAGTTTCACACCCACTGACAAAAACCTTTACAGGGGGATTAACACCTCATAACAAACTCCCAGGAACGGACCTGTCCCACCCTTGGAGGGACCTTCTCCCCCCTCCACAGTGGTGAAATGTTTAAAATGATGCTAACATTTAAATGGCACATTTGGAGTCACAAATGAGACAAAGACAACGTTGTGCATGGCTTGATTGAGGGGTTTCTGAATAAATAATAAAGTTGTGGGATATATTATATAAAGATCAAAATCACGGAAGTTTTCTCATTCAAAAAACCAGGAGCAAATACTAAGCTCATCCAAGTGCAGTAAAATTTTCTCTGCTTCTGAAAATAAAGAGCTAATCAAGACTGATTAAGAATCTACATGATTTCCAAAGGATTTAGGGAGTTCTCAAAATATGGTCCAGGCATAATGGATATCCAATTCTATTCAGTGTTCATCATAAACAAAGTAAATTAATGTCTTGAGTTACATATAGACAGAAGCTGGTCTCCTAAATGTTTTTACCACGTAAGATTTACAGGAAGTGTTCATATTAGACTGGGTAAGAGAGGCCCTGGTATTTAAGATATATTTCTAGGTTGAAAGACAGTCTAGAATCTGAAAATTTGATTTGTTTTCAGGCCAACCAGAAACCAGTGGAATTGTTTTAATGCTTTAGTAATTTCCCCTGACATAATTTGATCCATGGGAAGTTTTGCAGAGTAAATTGCATGGGAAGAAGAGTAAATGATGGCGTTAATTAAGAGGGACAGGGACATGGATTATGCTGGCTGTTGTGTATAGATCACTGTGCCATGTACATTAGCTGAAGCACCTACAGTTACCAATAGGTGGCAGAATATTAAAAAAAAAAATTAAACTCATCTTTAAGTAGAAATTCAAATTTAAGCCCTTTTTCCTCCATCTATCCCACATCTGCATGGTATTATATGCAAAGAGAAAAATATTTGTGAAGGTGGCAGATTACTTGCTAGGATTTCCTGTATTTTAAAATAATCCCAGCAATTTCCCTGGAGCGTGTGAAAGCCCACAGTGCAAATGATTTGATCCTTGTCAGTGTTTATATAATAAGCCATAAATACCTCTGAACTATTGGGTATATTGGGGTAGCAAAGTACAGTGGCTCTACAGTTCTCTACCTTCTCACATCAGCCAAGAGATCAAGAAAATTTTTTTAAAAAGGAGGAAAACTGTAGTTAATGAAACTTAGGTCCATAAGTATTTATGGTTTATTTGTTTCCAAAAAAGTAATTACCATGACCAAGGCCTTCATTTCATTAGTGGTAGCTATTAAATTTGCACAAAAGAAGCAGAGCCAGATGTACTGATGAGAGAGGTCTAGGATATCTAGTTGCAGGTAAAATTGCTAATGCAACATTTTTAGCACTAAAATGCATTTATTAAAGTTCTTCTCACATCTCCTATCTGTTCCCATCACAGTCAAATGGAGAAAAAAAGAGATTGAGCTAATAGGATTTAACCTTCATTCCATCAGGGACATTACCATCAACTGTAAAACTAAATGAAAATATTTATACCCACAAATGTAGGCTGCATGTTCTTTTTTTTTTCCCCGCAGAAGAAAAAGGCAGATCTGAAATTTCCAGTACTTTGCATGTCTGAGCAGAAGTGGACCACGTGGTTCTGTCAGCTGTCGGAAATCACAGCACAGACCCATGAGGAGCGAAGGAAGGAATGGGAGCTGCTCTGAGCACAGACCCATGAGGAGTGAAGGAAGGAATGGGATCTGCTCTGAGCACAGCACAGACCCATGAGGAGCGAAGGAAGGAATGGGATCTGCTCTGAGCACAGCACAGATCCATGAGGAGCGAAGGAAGGAATGGGAGCTGCTCTGAGCACAGACCCATGAGGAGTGAAGGAATGGGAGCTGCTCTGAGCACAGACCCATGAGGAGTGAAGGAAGGAATGGGAGGTGCTCTGAGCACAGACCCATGAGGAGTGAAGGAAGGAATGGGAGCTGCTCTGAGCCCAGCACAGACCCATGAGGAGCGAAGGAATGGGAGCTGCTCTGAGCACAGACCCATGAGGAGTGAAGGAAGGAATGGGATCTGCTCTGAGCACAGCACAGACCCATGAGGAGTGAAGGAATGGGAGCTGCTCTGAGCTCAGATCCATGAGGAGTGAAGGAATGGGAGCTGCTCTGAGCACAGATCCATGAGGAGTGAAGGAATGGGAGGTGCTCTGAGCCCAGCACTCAGGGCTGCCTGCCCTTGGACCCCAGGATGTGTCCCAGCCTTCACATGCACCCAGAGCCAATCTGAACAACTCCTGCTTTAAGGCACCCTGGACCAAACGGGTGCTCCCCAGGAGAGCTCAGATCAGGGATTTAAACATTAGTGATGTGCACACCCAGTGATGTCTGCACTCACCAAGGACACAGCCCAGGCCCCTCTGCCTCCCTGCAGCTCCAGGAGAGCCTTTCCTGCCCCTTTCCTGTAGTGAATTCCTGCACATCTCATGCCTTGGCTGCAGATGGAAGCGTGCCATGCACCCGGCCGCCTGAGAGGACAAAAAAGAAAAATTGCAATGTTACAGAATTTAAAATCATTATTTTCATACTCAAAACAGTTGAAGAAAACCCTGGTTTTTCTATCTGCTTCCATGTCTAATGGGGGACTTTTTCTATTTCATAGAAACAACAACTCATCTTTAAAACAATACCCCATAAACTAACATAGCCTATAAACACAATTACAAATTATAAATTTCACAATTGCACAAATTTTTGATAATTACAAATTTCCCCAAACAACTACTAATTGTAAAAAATTAAAACCCATACAAAACCTATTTTCTTACGAAAAAATCTCCATAACATTAAATACAAAAACCCTTCTCTCTCTAAATAAACAAAAAACCCTATTCTATAAGCAGTAAATTAGCTAAAATTTTGTCTCTTTAAATTATCAATAAAATAGTTATAAAAATAAAAGAAAATCTAAAAATTTTATTCTAATTCTGATTACTCTTTCTTTTAATTAGCATTAATAATTTTTCTTTATACCCTTTTAAAATTTTAAACCTACTTTACCTTTCTTCTAATCCTACCTCAAAACGAAAAATAAATAAGTATATTCTAATAAGTACACTAATAATTAACCAACACTAAACCCACCATACTCATTAATGCATTAACCAAAAAATCTCAAATTCACAAAGCAAAACCACTACATCTACCTAATTGCTTAACAGCTAACCAAAGAAACATGACAAATGCTAAAGGAAAAGCATATTTCACTCTCTTCTAAAGTTGGGGTTCTCTGACGGTGGTTTTTGTCTTTTATTTGTTTGGGTTTTTTTCTTGGTTTCTTTTTTGTTCTGTAAATTAAAAAAAAATTAATAGAAAGAGAATGTTCTCCCCAGGACTGTTTTTCTAAACTCATGCTGCTCTGTTACTCACGAAAAAGAAAATAAATAGGATAATTCATAACATCATCACGTCTAGAGTGAAATAATGCCAGAAGATTTTCCTCTGCGTGGCTTCATGCCCATTCAAAGACCTAAAGCCAAATAAATGTCAGGCAGCTGGCACTAAATAACCCCTCAGGAGCTGATGGGTGACAGACATGCCTACACCGCCTAGTAAGCATGGGAAGAAGGGAGATGAGAGCACTTGTCAGCTCCAAAAGTCTTCCCGTAAGCCCAAGCACAGAGAGGTTTAATGATCTTGGAGTAGAGCACAGTCAGCCCTACCTGATGCCTCAGGTTTCAGCTTTTCTATTTTTCACATGCTGTGCTGCTTTAGTGTGTGGGTCTGAGCTCCACATTCAGGGATGGTGAGCTCTGTGCACAGAGCAGGGAGACAAAACAATTCCTGCTCCAGCTGGGCACCAAGGACAAATGACCCAAATCTCAGCCCCAGAGCACAAACCCCGTGGGCTGGAGAGAGAAAAACAAGCAGGGTGGGACTGCAGGGGCTAAAGCTGGAATGGGACAATGAAGTGCAAGATGCAAATGGAGCAGAACTGATCCCAGGGAGAGACCCCGGGAGCGCTCGTGCATTTTGGGGCCATTTTGGTTCCTCTTGGGTGCAGCCCTGGCTGGGCTCTGGTGCTGCCCAAGGTGGATCCATGGAGGAGATGCTTGGAATCAATCCCTGCTTTATTCTTTAGCTCTGTCCAGCCTCTGCTCTAGGGCAGAATTCCCAAGGGATCACATCTAGCACTCAGGCAGGGCCCACCCTTCTCCTGGCCACCAGAGCCACAGGGTGCCAAGGGGTGACCCGAGTCCAGAGCAGGGTCTTGGGATTCATTCTCAATTTATGGGGCTTGATGTGGGAATCCATAAAATCAGAGGGTTTTGTGAAAGCTGCAAAAGGCAGACCTCAGAGACAGCAGAACTGTGATTAGAGCTAAGCAGCAGCCATGAGATTGGTCAGCAGAAAAATTATGTAAGAAATAGAAAAGCAAGGACAAATAGAACAATGGTCTGTGTATTAACGCTTGTCTAGAATAATTCCCTAAGCTACAGCAAAGTTTATCTAGCCAGATATTAGGATGTTCTAAGCTTAATAATGGAGCTCTGTGCATTTTGTTTTAAGGTTTACAAGCAGATATTGTATTCAAAATAAGCAAGCATTGTTTTAACCAAAGGTATGTGTGCTTATAGTGGTTGGATGGAACTACTGTCAATGTGCTTTTGCTTTGTGTGATTGGTCAAAAACCTTTAATGTGAGTTGTAACATTAAGTTCTTGGTCTGTTGCCTGGGATGTGAGCTGGTGGCATCTTCCCATTGTCATCACCATGGAATGAGACTGATGCTGGAAAATAAAACAGCTCAAGGCACGTTCCCAGCAGTCCTGTCCTGTTTGTGACTTGTACACAGCCCCCAGCCAGCAACAGCTTGAGTACGAAGCTGAGCCAAAAATTGCTGGTGAACCTCTGTTGGTGCCCTGTCCCAGGTTTCCCTTTTCCCTCTGAAGGGTTTGGGTGTGAGCACTGAGTGAGAGTGTGGAGCTGGCATGAACACTGTAGGTGAGCAGTGCCAGCCCAGAAAACACACACTAAAACAGAGGGGCAGATGACACCCTGTCAGTCTCATTCTGACATTTTTATTTCTCAAACTTTTCTCTTAAGGTCAGCAGGTTAATAATGTAGTACTCATTTCTGAATGAGCAGGTCAGCAATTTACTCTAGGATCTGAAGTTTCCTCCATCTATAACTTTCCAAGCCATTAAGAGTTATTGGGCTACATTTAGTTTCTTTGGATATGCTCAATTGTTTAATCTGATTCATCAGATTGGGGCATTAGACATTTATTCTTCATTATTGTCTTGTTAAAGCAGTCTGGAGGTTGCTCTTGAGGGGGGAAGCAGCAATCTGCTGCTCCAGGAATGGTAATATTCCCAGGCAGGCACTGAAAGCAAGTGCAGATGGAAAGATGGAAAACAAGAGTTCTGAGGGGAATGAGAGATGAAGGGTGCCACAAGTCAGACAATAATGGCTCTCCACATGCTTGCAATATTCAATTTCAGGAGCAAAATGCTATCATTCTGAGGAGCTGTTTTAACTGACAAACCTTTAAAGGTAAGGAAGTGGGCTGGGAACCATGCAGGGCAGTTTTTAGCCCCATTGGCAGGCAGCTGGATTTCAGCTCAGGATCATGTCGTACAACAAGGTTAAAGCTGCCACGGGTGGCAAGAGGAGGCTGTAAATAGCTAATAGGTGTGCTTGATAGAACAGCAGCATACCTGGAGGAAGGACATTAAAATACTGCTAGGAAGTTCTCTCTCCAAGTGTCTGCAACTCTCCCCCCAGCTCCTGATGCTCTCGTCTAAGTTCCAAGTCATGCTTCTGAGGCCTTAGCATCCTTTTGCAAATGTCAAAGTCGGATTTTCTGTCTGCAGAAGAGAAAGGCACTACATTTGAGAGTACTGCAATGTTTTTGGGTAGTACCACTGAAGCATGGACGTTACCACAAAATAATAACAACAACAATAATAATAGAATATACTTATAACTTATATAACTTAATTTATGATTATATTTATATTCATAATTCATAATGATAATACAATTTATAGTTATAATAAGACATATATAAAATATTTATAGAAATAATAACATAAAATAATAATATACAAATAAAATAAAAATGTTAACTTATAAAATCAATAATGTTAATTTCTGTTACCTGCAGCACCAAATTTCCAAGTACACATGTAGCTCATAATACCTGAGCTCATGTATACTTGGATAAAATATAATACATAATAGGAGAGGTTTTACAGCTTTTCAGAAAAATGTGTACAAATCCCAAGGCGAAGCAAAGTGTGAAGGCAAGAGCTCTCAAACCAGGATTTTTAAATAGTATTCACCAGGCGCACCATTATTATGTGGGTTTGGCATAGGCAGCCTCTTGTGTCTAAAAAAAAATTGAATTTCCAAGATTCTTCCCACCCAGTGAAATTATTGTGCCAGAGAAGTTTCTATCTTGTGTGTGGTTGTGACAAAGACACTCAGAGCATGTAGGTAGTTACAGCAGCAAGGCAATAACAAAGTCTATCTTCACCTCTATTTAATCACAGCACTAAGGAGCCAAGCCTGCTCAGAGGAGAACTTTCCCTGTATTAGTCAAAAGCAATAAACAGTAACAAGCATTTAATTTCTTTACAAGGCACAGACAATCTCTGAGCCAGTCTCTGTTTCTACCAGCTTACACAACGGTGTCCCAGCTAGATAATAAAAATTTTAGGGGTAAATTCCTGCAGGTGAAATAGTTTCCCAATAAATCAAAGAATGTATACCCAGATGATATTTCACTTTATCACTGATCAACACAAAGACATTTCCTCCAATCCTCCTTCCATTTTGCCTGCTCAAATTCCAGATGATTATTTTTCCTACATCGCAGTGTGGGGCTCTTTCCTTGTCATCCTCCCCCTCCATTTGACTTAGCACTATGTATTTAAATTTAACGGTAAAAAACAGTAAAATGACCTAGAATAGAATTGGACTTTCCTCCTTAAATATAGACTTTTTGGGCTGGACAAAGCTATAGCTAGAGGCTTTTTGGTTTGGTTTTTGGATTTATCATTACACTTTTGATGATTTCCACAGTTTGCTGTGGACTTTGGCAGTTTGATTCAAAGAGCCCAGCTGAGGAGAGGGGGCCTCTTTCCTGCTGTTCTGGAGCAAGAGAAATAAAAATGTTTCCTTCAGTTATCAGCACCATCTTGGGGGTTCTCCTCCACTGGTGGAGCACAAGCTGGGAGATGAGACTAAGACATTTCACCCCTTCCTTTTACCAGTCATTATGTTTTCTCAAGGCAGTTTATGTCACCTGCCACCTCTAGGAAAGATGGATCCACAGAAGCAAGAAGCAAGCCCAACCCAAGGCCACAGCTGCATTTTCAGGATAAAGCCATTTTGGATATTTAAGCCAATTTTTTTGGTCAGCTAAATTAATAATATCCAAAGCAAAATAATTTATGCTTAGCTCTTGTGAGGTCCTTGAGCAATCAAGAAAATTAGTGATATTCTATGTTGAGCTGTGGATTTGATCTGCAAGTAGGCTAAAGAATAACTAAAAGGGAAGTCATCAAGTACTACTTTTTCATGCTGCATAGATCTCTTTTCCACAAAATCACAACCCTCTACACTATTCCTGTTTAGCAGGAATAATTTATGATTTATATTACGTTACCAGCTCGTTAGCTTGCTTCAACCACAGCAAAGTTTTATTGAGCAGGGCATTGCACAAATATATATAAATGACATAAATATATAAAAATGACATTTCCTGGAGCTGTGCGTGACACAGACCATCAGGCACAGGGTACACATGGGAGTGGGATTACATCCAGCTGAAAGCACAGGGGCTGACACTGGTCTCAGCAGAGGTGGAACTTCACTCACATAAATTAAGGCACCAAAAATTAGTGGACTTGCTTCCTTGAGGTGGGGCAGGATGGGTGGCAAAGCACAGTGAGGGGCGTTTTGTTTTCATTCTTAGGTTGAATCCAATGAACCATGGATCAGACCAAACATTCAGTTTTATATATTCTCATTGGATCAAAGCCTGGGATTATCCATGCAGTATAAATTTTCACTCAGAAGCACAGGACCCTATTACACCACCCAGCAATGGAAAACACTTTCTGTGTTCACCTTCATTGCACACACATAAACAAAAATATACAAAATGTAATTAGTCTATTGAAAAAATTGTTTTTGATGATGAATGTATTTATTTGGTGTTTGATGCTTGCTAATGAATATATTCATGTTGCCCCTTAGGGATAGCTTAGAAATTCTGGCCATTTGTTGCTTGCATGTCATAAGTGTGTCACACATGGAATACTGTGCAACAATCCAATAAACCTCTTAGGCTAACACTACACAAGACTAATAAATAATTTTCTGCGCTTATACTTAGAATAAAACACATTGTTATATAAAAGAAACATTTTTATGTGTTCTGTTATTTTTTAATTTTTTCTGTTATTCTTTTATTATTGAGAATATAATAAAATAGATAAGCTTTTAAAAATACAAAACCTATATATTATAAAATATATTTATATATTAGATATATAATATATACATAATATAATATATATACTATAAATATAAATAATATATATTTATATATTATAAAATATATAAGCTTTACAAAATATATTAGCTTTTTGCTAATAAGCCTGCATTCCAGCCCTGTACCTTTGTTCCAGTGTCTTGCATTTGAAAAAAAGAAGATCAAGGCAGGAATTCCAGTGCAGTAGGCTTACCTGCTGTTCTGCTGGGCTGCAGCCCCTGAAGATGTGCTGTGTGAGACACCCATATTAAAATGATTAATGCACATGACAGAAAAATTCAGGCTTTACAAAAAAAGACCCCAAACCCACAACTTCAAATCCTGTTTAAGCTTTCTGTTGTGGTGCGATGGTACGAAGAGGTGAGATGCATTTTTGGTTGGTTTGCTTTGTGCTGGTATTGGCTCAAAACACAGCAGCGTGCTCCTAGAGAAGGAGGCCTGTGGCGGGAAGGAGTTTGCACATCACCAAACCCAAAAGTCAGCTTTGAGTCACAAAACCGAAAAATCCCACGTGTAGGAGTCTGCTGGGTGACCTCTGGTACATCCAGGGCTGAGATGAAAAATCCTGGCAGGAGGAATAGTGCCAGGGTCCCCTGTCAAGATTGAAATTGCAAAGAAAACAAAAGTTCCATCTGTAATCCACATGCAATTGTCATAGCACGGGGGGAAAGTCTCATGCTATGAATATTTCAGTACCAAAGTGAGAAAGCATTTTCCCCTCAAGCAGATTTTGTTAGTTAGCACTTTTCATCTCTAGCCTTTGCAGCAAAATCCCAGGTTGAATTGCATGCTCCCTGAAATATGTTGAAGGAATTCCCCTCTGCTCACCACAAAGTCATTTTCTGTGGCAGAGCAGGGAAAGAAAGATAGAGAAAGAAAAATCAAAGACAATTAGAAGGGGGAAAATG
>NW_005054429.1:1534302-1549890 GCF_000277835.1 Geospiza fortis | reverse complement strand
GGGAAAAAAAGGAGGAAATTAGTACCTCAAAGACCTCTTTTTCAGCCTAGATTCTTCCTTATGAAGAAAATATATAGCCAGCAACCCATGGACTGGAAGTAAATGACTGAATATAACATGCAAATATAAAAATAATACTTATTTTTACCATTGATACCTGAAGAATTCAAAACCGTTTCTTACATTTTTTCTCTCTCTCCTACTTTCACACAAGCAATATGCAATATTAAAAATGCCAACGAGCATTGTCAGAAGAAGGAATGAAAACATTTGGCCAGTTGTACTCTCTCCTATTTTACCCACAATTGTATGAGCACTGTCAGTGCACAGATGTCCCAAAACTTTTGACTGACTGCATTGTGCAGAATTTTAAAGGGAATTTTTTAAATGGGCCAAGCTTAGATTGCTCCAGCCACTAAAGGGTACAAGAGTTTTTTCGCTTAGACATCAAAATTATGAATAACTCATATCAACCTTTTTTTCCTCTAGACAGAGGCTTTTTCAATAATCATAAACCAGTAGTTGTTTTTTTTTTTTAAGTTTGATTTGCTTTCTTATATGTAGGCTTAAGAAAATGTTTGTATAAGTTTGAAATGCAAAGTTACTGTATGAGATGTGGAGGGAACAATCCTAATTAAATTATAGGGGTTTTTATCTATAAGGTATGTGCTCTGAGATAAAACTTACACTGCATAAATAATGTAATCATCTATTGTTTTGTAATTATATGCTTATTTTTTAATCTACAGTGCAATGCTCATCATTTAGGGCTGTTTTACTTTTTTATTTATAAAACTTTCCAAGTCTTAAACATTAACAATAGGGTCAAACGGAAAAAATAAAATTGAAAGAATAAAAATGAAGGGTGGCTATTAACACAAAATAAATTTCAAGGAAAAAAAAACCATTCAGGAGGTGTAGCCTCCTCTGGAAATGTAGATTTCTGTATGCAACACACATGGGAGAAAAGGGAACCAACAGTGCTTCCTTCTCTGATTTGCAAGTCATGATAAGGCCATGGGGAGCAGCCAGTTTTTGGAACATCCCTGTATAATTACATTAACCTCATCTGGTGAAATCTGAATGTAAATTACTTATTCACTCAATAAGAGGATTTAATTGAAGTTGTTCTCAGTCATTGTGGCAGATTTCTTAGGGAAGGTTTGATATAATACACATTAAAAATGGTTCTTGGGTTTTAAAAAAAGCCTGTTGAAAAGGAATTTTACATCTCAGTGATTTTTAAGAATGAACTTCAAAGAAAGCAGGAAATATCAGTATTCTTGTCCTCACTGCAGCTATAAATGGTTGGGATCTTGAGTCACAGTAAATGAGAACAGGGGATTTATGAATTAAAGTATCAGGCAGCCAATTAGCTGCAGAAATAACATCCTTCCCCTCAGGATGGAGTCATCTCCTCCCAGTCACAGCAGCTCAAATGTCAAATACGTAGTAAATGTTGTGAATGAGAAAACCTCAACACCTCCTTGCCTCATTGCAAACAAAACCAGTTCAGTTTTTGGTTTTGTAGGGTTTTTAAAAAGTAATTATATTTTTTGATCACCCAGCCCAGTTTGATGCCTCCTCTGACATTGTCAGAGGTGGCAACAGGGGAGGGGGCCAAAACACTTTTCCAAATGGGTAAAAAACACTGTAATGATTGGCTACTAATTTTCTTCTGCCACCACTGAAACTTTAGGTGCCTTTTATTACACTTTATTACTGAATACATTTAGTGATATTTATTCCCCTTAATAAGGCTCGAGGTGATGACAGACAAGAGAGAAAACTAAAACAGAATTTTCTCTTGCTCAACACTTTTAGCCTCACAGAAAATATAAAATATCTTTTTTAAAAATAACAATATAAAAATATAAAATATCTTTTATATTAATTTTTAATACATTTTAATTTTTATTTATTTCTGAGCTGAACAAAACTGTCAATAACTTCTTCCACAGATTATTTTTTATCAAACAAATTTTCTTTTTGCTAGAAGATACTTACATATTCTTAATATGGAATTTTCCACCCTTGTTTTGTGAAATATTGCAAAAAAAAAAGGAAGACATGTAAGAAGTAATTTCTTGTTAAACTGACTACTTAACAGTTGGTCACAAAAACCTCTTGGCATCTCAGGGAGGGCTTATGGGTTCAGTTTTTTGTTCCATATCTCCACCTTTTTCCTCCCCAGTCTGGATCAGCTGGTCTAATAAAACATATGAACATACTCTAGGATCCTTATGTCTCTTATGCCTTTGGATTATCAAAGCCAAATCATTACCACTCTTTTAAAAAATACAATATTATAAAATGCTTTAACAATTCCAAAATGCTTCTTTACTGTAAAAAGAAGCATTCTGAATGGGAAAAAACAGTGCTCTGGTGAAAAGATTGGTGACGTTAGCACTAAAATCTTACTGAAGGAAAAAAATAAAAAAGCATGTTTAATTTCAAAACCTCCAAAGTAAAAAGAGCTTGCTGAAAAAACAACACCAAGATAATAAGCTATAACTGGAATCTGACACTAGATGACTTTCAGCTAGAAATAAGATGCAAATGTTTAACAGTAAGAGTAATTAACCATTGCAATAAGCACATTAAAAGGAAGACAGGATGTTTCTTAAGAGGTATCACTTACTTTAGCCATATTTATGGAACTGGAAGCAGGAATTAATTCAGGGAAGTGCATCCATTAGATGCCATGGGTGAGTCAGCAACCTCTCAGAAAAGGCAGCATCAATCTTCCCATGAAAATACCATGTAGCACTTTGTCTGCCACAGGCAGGTCCTTGGGCACAGGCATCAGTATCTGCCTTGCTCCTGCTGGAAAATGCCCTGAAACTGAGCTGGTAACCACCAAAGGACCTCAGCTGGGCTCTGAACCATCTCCACCATGGGCTCTCCTAGCTGGGGGCACTAATGAGAAACGGGTTTGGTGGAGTTCTCTGCATTAACAAACCTCTCTTATTTAAGGGGAGCTGGCTGCCCCAGGATGAGGCATCAGTAATGCCATAGCAAAAACCCCAAACCAAAGTAGAAAAGCATATTCAAAAAGGAGAAATGGAGAAAAATCCATCCTCCCCATGCCCTGTTACACTGGCACAAGCACAGACCAAAAGCATGTGCCGGAACTACTCAATATAATATCTTTGGGAACCATTTGTGTGCCAGAGCTGATCCATGTCTTGAGGGCAGCAACAAGGAGTTTTCTAGGTGGCCAGCTGTGGGATGAGCCATGATTTCCCTTCTGAACTCTGCCTGTGAATTCAGCTTGTCAGATAAAGCCCAAGTGTCCTTTTTGCTGCACAGTGGCAGCTATCAGGTGTTTAAAAACAAAGGTGTGGTGGCACAGGTGCAGCTGCTGAGACACCAGGTTTTCAGTGAACATCTCTGCAGAATCACACACCCCTGTTCTTCATCCCTCCTGCCACCCCTGGGGGTTTCCTATCACATTTTGCATTGTCTCCTTCACTGCAACAAAGTCAAAAACATCTCCAAAGTGGAGTCATCCAGCAAATGATATAATAAATCAGCATAACCAGATCCCTTTAAAATAATGCTTCTCTTCAGAGTGAGCCTTCCTGTCTCACCCACAGAAGCCTGGTTCCACGGATGAGCTTAAATAAGTGGGTTTTTTTAAGAGTTGGGATGAAAAAGTTTTGTTAAAATGGAATTTAAATAAACTACCAACCAAAAAACTCATGCAAAGCATATGAGCAATGGCTTTAACTTTTTTTCCTCAATGTAAACTTCTTCATATCTGTGCAGAAACACAGTATGAATCAAATGCCACTCAAAAGAAATAATATAAAACTGACTGCACCCCTTTTCCAGACATCTTTATCCAAGACCTGTGGCTCCCCTGTAAAATGAGAATTTAATGCGCTGACAAAAACATGAGAGCTGCCCCTTCCTTTACCATCAGTGGAAATCATCCTGCAGGATGTGGCACTACATCTGCTGGCCACTGGTAAAGCCAGGTTCCCTTTGCTGCAAGTGAGAACCTGTGAAACACCCATCTAATTACCACTGGTTTTGGTTTTTGACAATGCATTTAGATACAAAAAGTCTGAAGCAGCACCTTCAAATTCCTTCTGTTCACTGCAGAGGGATTATTTTATATTCAGGTACATCATTAATGTTGTTAATTTAGGAATAAAATGACTTGAAGACTTTAGCAGCAATATTGATGCTTTCTTTTTTTTCCTTCTTGCAATCAGACAACTGAATTCCAACTACAGCAATATGTGCAACTAAACAAGATTATGTTTGCAATTTCTGAAATTATTGATAAGTCTGAGTCTTTGGTATGATACTTATGACATTTATTCACATTATTTCATTACCTGTAATGGAGGAAAACCATAAACAGGGACAAATAGATTTTTATTCTTTTTTAAACAAGACTTTATCATGATAGTCACTTCATTTTAACATCATCCTCTGCCATGAGATCACTGTGCTGAACATTACAGAGAAGTGCCTTGTGAAGGAGCAATTACCCTGACTAAATGGATTTCTAAGCAGATTCAAAAAGAAAGATATCAACAAGCAACAAAATGTACATTAGTGAAATAAAGCTAAATCAAATAAGAATTTGAAGATGCTGCTAAATGATCCTCAAACAATACAGTACTCTAACTGCTTAATTAAAAAATGGTTTTCATGTTCAAAAGACTCTGTTCCATTGGGGTGCAGCCATAGGGTGCTCAGAATTGGCTGAGGGAGCTCCTCTGTGCCTGCCTTCTCCAGCTGTAACAAACAATCAAAGGAGAGGCCACTGTAACAGCACAAGAATTGCAGTTGTGGCCCATGTGCTGTCACCTGAGGATAAATCAGAGAACTGGGGACCCTGTCTCACAGCCCCCTGTGCAGGGAGTGTCCAACCTGGCCTTGGACACTGAGAGATGGGGCAGCCACAGCTTCTCTGGGCAGCCTGTGGCAGTGCCTCCCCGCCTCACAGGAAAGAATTTCTTCCCAATATCTATTCTAAAGCTGCCCTCTGTCATTTCAAAATGACAAAAATTGTCACTGTCATATTTTCTGGAAAATCCCTTTGCCCAGGATTTATCTCCTGGGAAGCTGAGAAGCCTCAGAGAAGAAGGAAAACAATAATTATCTGATTTGCTTCTCCTGTGTTGTGCTCACATGTGGAATGTGTTTGGAGATTGTTTATTCAACAGGTGATTGTTTCATTGGTTTAATGTGAATTGTTTTGACTCTTTAGCCAATCAGTGCCAAGCTGTGTCAGGGCGCTGGAAAGAGTAACGAGTTTTCATTATTATCTTTTTAGCCTTCTGTCTGTATCCTTTCTCTATTCTTTAGTACAGTATAATTTACTATTCTTTAATATAATATAGCATCATAAAATACTAAATCAGCCTTCTGAGAACATGGAGTCACATTCATCATTCCTTCCTGCCAGGGGGGACCCCAAAAATACAATAAAAATATCAAAATTCCCTCTTGATTCTTTGAGAGGAAACATTTCCTCTCCAGGTGTTTTGGAGGCCCCCTCTGGGTACTGAGAGACCCCAGTGAGGTCACCTCAGACCCTCCCCTTCTCCAGCTGATGCTCAGCTCTCTCTCCTGATGAAATGAAATGCTCAATATGATCAACTTTATTGTCATGTGCAAGTTCCAAAGCTGTGGAACTTGATGGAATATATTGTAATGTTTAGCAAGCACTTGTAGAAGTGTCATACTGCTGAAGAAAGGCCTGCAAAGTTTCTTTCAGCTGTTCTAGGAGCAGTGTTATCACTGCACAAACCATTGCACTTGTTTCCCTAGAAATTTGTCTCTTTACTGATGGGGAAAGCTTTGCTTTTGACACTACCACATTTTTCAGTATATATATTACCATGATGTTTATTACCTTAAAGAGGTAAAGGAAAAGAACTCCTTGGTAGGAGTTTCTATATCCAGTTCATGAATTTTGATCAGACTAGCCCAAGGTGGACAATCCAATTGTTCTGATCACAGATTCAACACCAAATCCTGCTTTCCTCCATCATTTGAGAAGCCCCACTGCCCAAAGTGAGGCAAACTTGGGCTCTACACACAGCAGCTTAGGTTGATGAGGGGATTTTGCTTTGGCAGGTTAGTGGCTGAAATGTTGAGGATAAAATACAGATTTTAAAGCCAATTTAAGGAGCCTTGTACCTCCCTGCTTCTCTCAGGCTTTTCTTTTTCTTTGCCATTCCTCAAAAGAGAAAGAGAGAAATGTAGCATGAATTTTAGTGAAAAGGAGGGCTAGGTGGCCAGCCTGGGAAAGCTGAGCCTCCTGGAATAAAATATCCAGGTGACAAATCAGGAATTGGGAATTTAAGCTCCAAGACCAAGTAAAGAGTAACACTGATTTATCTGATCTTGTTTTGACTCACCAGCTACTCTAAGAGAGGAAGACTGCTGGCTCCACAGCCACCTCTGTCATGAGAACTTTTGTTGGAGAGGTTCTCAAAAGACTGCAGGATTTCACTGAGGTTGCAAGAAGTTGGCAGACTACGTAATGCCTGTGTGACCCGAGTCCAGATTTAGCAGAGGAGAAAATGTCAAGAGCCCCTCCATAGTCACTGACCTCACTGCAGGTTTAGAGCCTGATTTGTTATTAGAACTGATGGAATGAAATTCTCAAACTGAAGCAGCACAAGAGATTTATGCAGCTGACTTGAATCAGGGCTAGGCTTTTGCACATGCTGTTAATTCACACAAAACAGCTGTTCTATAGTCCCAATCAGGATGCATTTATAAAATGAGACTTTGGAATACATTGCAAAACCTCAGAAGCAAACACTCAAAACACCAATTATTCAATCACTGTGAAACTGTGCTCATTTTCAAGAGAGAACATTTTGTTTGACGTGCCAGCTCAAGGCTTCTGTGTGCTTGACTGTGTTGATCCTTGAGAAATTACATACATTAGGGGTTTGAATAACATACAACAGATTAGCTAGAAATTGGAAAGCATTGTTTGGAAATGAATTTCAGACTACAAAAGGCTGAGTGGCGTTGGCAGGCATCCTTGATTCTGACAGCTGATGCACAGAGAGCAGGAACAATACACATTTTTTTTTTTTTGGGGGGGGGGAAATTCTCTCAGGGCGTTCTCCAAGAAAGTGTTACAGGGAGTACAATAGTGACAAAGTTGTAACTACATCTTGTTATCAGTGTGAAAGGCAGGAGAGAATTAATTAGAGTCTCTGTTGTTGATGTCACAGTGGCTCATAGAGTCTCACATCCACAGTGCCTGTGGCACTGCACAGACACAACGTGGGATGGGGAAAGGAGGAGAGGAAAGAAAGGAAGAAAGGAGAGGAAAGAAAGGGGGAGGAAGGGAGTGGCAGAAGGAAGGGAGTGGCGGAAGGAAGGGAGTGGCGGAAGGAAGGGAGGAAAGGGTTTGTTCACCACCTCCTCAGCATCCTGCAAGACCTGACTCAAGATTTTTACCTGAAGTGCCATCCTTCAAACACTGTGACGCTCTTTTTGTATCTGAGTACTGATACCAAAAGTTGACTCTAAAATATTTGCATTTGTCTATTCAAAATTAATTTTGAATATGGAAACCACATTTTGCAGCTGTCATGTTAGCTTAAAGGGGTTTGATGGGAGAGAGGAAAGACAGGATGATGGAGGAATGGGATAGATTTTTTTGTCTACTACATCCCAAAATGATTGCAAACATCTTCCTCTGCAGACCTCATTCCTTCACTTAACCCTCCCATATTAGCAACCAATCCCCTGAGAAATGGAGACTTCTGTAGCATATATTAAAAAATGTTTGAAATCTACAGAACCATTTAATATCCCAAATTCCTTGAAAGACCACTGACCTCCTGAAAGATATTTTCCTACCTTATTGATTGTCTCAGCTTTTGGTGGGGTAATAGAATGAATATGAGTTTAAACTCTATTTTAAATTTAGCAAATTGTTGAGTCTACAAAGGTAGTGTTCTAAATTTTAACTGCTTAAACTCCATTCTGTAAACTCTTTTCTTCCAGCCAGTTTCAGGGCACCTTCTCAAATTAACCCCTGCATTGCTTGTCATCACGCCATTCAATTTCTCTTCTGAAGCATTACCTTCTAATCAAATGGTGTTCTCATGGATGGGCAGTAAATCATCTTCCCACCTCGTTCCACTGCAAAACATAGTCACCCACTGTGACAGAACATGTCACAGGTGAGACAGCCACAATACCCAGAGTGTCACCATACAGTATCAGAAAGCTTCAATCCATAAAAATAACATTTTACCTCTTGAGAAGGCTTCAAGTGTCTGTCCATACAGTCACATCATCTCACTTCAGAAGACTGCAAACACCTGCCCCTCCTGTCCTTCAGCCTTTTATGCCCTCCTGTCGATGCCCTGCCCCTGTGTGCCCTCTGCTCCCTGTGTGATTGCTCAGCACCCCTGGGCACTCCATGGCTCCTCACCTTCAATAGCATTCCCCTGTCCTGCACAGCTGCAGCCACTGGGGATCAGCCACAGCCCCACTCCCAACCACCACAAACTCTGTGCCTACAAACCACTATATAAGAATTCTTAAACAGATTAATTCAATAAACTTCTTCTTATTAGCCATATGTAAAGGTTTCAATAAATTCAAGGAGAAACCTTTGCTTTAGAAACCTTTCCTTGAGAAACCTTTAAAGGATAACCAGAGGAAAAAAGAAATTGATATTTTAACATTATTAATAAGGCATTGATAGGTGTTTGCTATTTTGAAATATTTTACATATGCATATACATTAGAAGCACTGGTAATCTCTGCTCTTCAGTGACTTCTGGTATCCAAGGAAAAGTAGTTACCATGATAATTCATTGCCCTGTGCTTAACCCACACACAGAGTAGGTTCAGTAATAATACCAAGGGGTGATAATGAATCAAATAAACTGAAAAGGAAAAGTTGTTGACTTGTACATCTTAGTTCTGCTTAAGTATTGTTGGATTTGCTAAACCTAAGACGGCAATTCTCAAAGGTTTCATTTTATTCTGTCAGTCCTTACCCTATTAAGATTTCATCCTTTCAGCTCATTTATGACCCACTTCTGCTTTTCTCTAGACCTTTTCTCTGTTCATGAGCAGCTCTGGTGAGGAGGAGATGGGTAGAACATCCCAACTGCCAGAGCAATCACTGGATGTGCGTAAGAGATCCGGCCCATGAGTTCCAGAGCAATCACTGGATGTGCGTAAGAGATCCGGCCCATGAGTTCCAGAGCAATCACTGGATGTGCGTAAGAGATCCGGCCCATGAGTTCCAGAGCAACCAGCTTACAGGCTCCAGACACAGACACTCACCCTCCAGTCCTTCTGCTGAAGCTTTCTCTTCAATAATGAAGACCTGGGAAACAAAAGGTGCAGGAGCAGCGTGGAGCAAACCTCCACAGCTCCAGCCCTGTCACAGGGTGATGCCTCAGGGTTCAGCTTTTATATTTTTCACATTCTGTGCTGCTTCAGTGTGTGGGTCTGAGCTCCATATTCAGGGATGGTGAGCTCTGTGCACAGAGCAGGGAGACAAAACAATTCCTGCTCCAGCTGGGCACCAAGGACAAATGACCCAAATCTCAGCCCCAGAGCACAAACCCCGTGGGCTGCAGAGAGAAAAACAAGCAGGGTGGGACTGCAGGGGCTAAAGCTGGAATGGGACAATGAAGTGCAAGATGCAAATGGAGCAGAACTGATCCCAGGGAGAGACCCCGGGAGCGCTCGTGCATTTTGGGGCCATTTTGGTTCCTCTTGGGTGCAGCCCTGGCTGGGCTCTGGTGCTGCCCAAGGTGGATCCATGGAGGAGATGCTTGGAATCAATCCCTGCTTTATTCTGTAGCTCTGTCCAGCCTCTGCTCTAGGGCAGCCTGCACAAGGCATGGAGGGAGCAGTTCCTGGCTTTCTTTCCAAAACCCAAGTGCTGTCTAAGATGAGGGACCCTCAAGCAGACACCACCTGTGCCCAGCCACAGGGCTGAACTCCACCTGTCCTCTTCTCCAAGCTCACATGTTCAAGGACACCAAAACAGATCTGATACTGGCATTTTTCATAACGCACATCATCAGCAGTGGTATTTCTTTTTCAGCATTCAGTCACTACCATTCCTTTTGGAAGCGGTGACTAATAGGAAATAGACATCAATGTGAATTAACTTGAAATTAAAGCAGCTCTCAAGTGGGACTCTGGAAGTGTTCCTTACAGATACAGCAGGATTGAGACATTAAGGCAAGTCATCCTTGTTTTAAAGCAATGTGACATCCCATTCACTCTGCTTGTTACATCACCTCGTGTTCTTTCAACATGGAACTCAACAGAACCATTAAAAGAAAGAAAAGAAAGGTTTTTCTTACACAAATTTCCCTGGTTTTCAGAATTTATCTCAGAGATATTTTTCACATAATGAGATGTTAATTCTCTGCATCAAGATCACTTTTACAACCAAACTGGGGACAAGATCCTTTTCTCTCAGTAGACACCACTCCAGCAGCTTAGCCTGTAGGAATTACATCCCCAGATTGTCTACATGCTCTCACATTACACTCTGCCATGTTTTACAGTGACACTGGGATGGATTTTATTACCTTTTTGGGCGAAGTATCACTTGCTTAAGTCTTTCTAGAATTGCAACAGAACAACTTCAGAGAAATTCATATGGTATAGCACAACCAAATAATAAGGTTTTTTGATACCATAATATTTTAAATAATTTATGTCAAAAGCACAGCATGTACAGCTGGGGTTAAATTCTCAAAAGAGCTCAATTGTCCCTTTGGGTGCACAGATTACCCTGGTTTTTTTTATTCTGCCTCCTTTTTCAGACAGGTTTTAAAACACTGGTCCTTGGTACTGTGTTTTTGGAATATATTTGGCATATTGAATACTTAAGAGCATAATATCCACTAAGAAATACATTTGGACCTGACAGTTGTGAAAAAGATGAACTTGGGGCAGCAGCAGAGTCATGTTTAGCTATTTGTTTTGAAATAGGAAATAATACAAATTCTAAGACTGAAGTTGAAGGTGTGAAAATGAGGCAGGACATAGGATAGGACAGAATGAGTTAAGTTAGGAAACATCCATTTTTTTCCTAGCTAAAATGACATTTCAAACTCAGTTATGTGTATAAATCACATCATTTGTTTCATACGAATTAAGCAAAGAATCTCAGTGAGAGTAGTCATGAAAACTTCTCTGTAATTACCATAGAAAAATACAGCCTGCCAATTTACATTAAAGGGCCAAAAATCTTTCGCATATCTGATAAATTAGCTTAGTTGTTAAATCCAGTTTTGAGGGGGTTCCTTTTTCCCTTGCTATTTTATATTACTATAAATTACACTTCAGTGGAACTCTTTCAACTACTGCTGGTATTGGCACATAGCCATTTGAAATCAGAGGAGCTGGAAGGAGATTGGCATCCCTTCACAGGCAGGTCCAATCTTCTAGAAATACAAACACGCAGAGTTCAGAATAAAATATGAAATGACAGTGTCTCCCACAGGATAAGTTCCAAGAATTTTTTAATATAATTTAGAAATATTTCATATGGATGTCCAAAGTAAAAGACTGAAGATACACATTTGTCCAGTGTAGGTAATATTAAACTTAATTCTTTTTAAAATCGTGCTTGTCATAATGGAATTAATGAACAGGATTACCTTAAAGTCTGTATCATTTCTTAAAACTTTTTTAAAACACTTATTCTAGGACATAATTATGACAAATAAGTATGGGTTTTTTCTCAACAAAAAAGGAAGCACAGTGAGTCAGAAAATCTGGCTCTGGCCCCAGATACATCCTGTGATTAATTGCTCTGAATGCATTCTCTGTGTATCAAGGTTCTTTTTCTCTAAAATGGGAATAGTTACCTAACTCTGAATCGTTCAGGTTTTGGACAGCAGTTCAAATTGTTGGTGAGCAGAAGCTGAGGGAATACCTTTGCACATTCCCTGAGCATTGTTTGTGATGCACAGTGATAAACCTAAAATAATGCATTTTTTAAATGGTGTGAAATGATTTTTCATTCAGATTTACTCTTTGGGCACATCAGTATACATCAGGAGACAAGAAGTTCTCAGTTCTCTGCAGAAAGAAACAAGAATGTCCTGAGCATGCCTTACAAATATACTTACATGTCTCTCACATTCTGGTTCAGGGCACACTTTTCTGAGAGATTTTCTTTCACAGCTTTTCATCTGCTCAAGCCATCCCCCCCAGCATCACCCTTGGACCTGGCACACACACCCCAGGGAGGAGAGCAGGGGGCTGCACCCTGAGTCCAGCCAGGGGGGACTGCTCTGAACACAGATGTTCTGTCTGCTGGCTCCATTCCACACAGCTTCCCGACCCACTGGGAACTCCTCCTCTTGTGTGCCCACACATTTCTGGGAGGTGGCACAGACCAGGAAGGAGCCCTACTAGAATAGAGAGTGCTGCCACCAAACACACAGCCCTAGCTGTGGCACCGGGGAAACACATTCCACTTGGGAAACACATGGAAACACATTCCATTTCTGAGCCATATTCCATTTCTGAGCCATATTCCACTTCTGAACCATATTTATTCCATTTCTAAAACACATCCAAGCACTGGCAGCAATGAAGCAAGGCAGGTATAAACCCCCCCAAAATAAAACTTTACCTAAGGTTTTATGCAGCCTGGGGCAAGGGGCATACAAGGAGAAGGAGCTCCATAAGGGGCTTATGGAAAAGAGGGAGAAGGATTTCCTCACAGGCAGACTGTGGCAGGGGAGTGTGACAGCAGTCACTGGGGTTTTCAGGTGAGGTGAGAGACGAGAATGTTGACTCCATGTTCAGAAGGCTTGATTTATTATGTTATGATATATATATTACATTATCACTATACTAAAAAGAAAGACAAGGAAAGGTTTCCAGAAGGCTAGCTAAGCTAAGAATAGAAAAGTAAAGAATGATAACAAAAGCAGCTCTCTTGGACTCTGTCCGAGAGAACTCGGTCCTTGACTGGCCATTAATTATAGACGGACCTGTTGCATTCCACAGCAGCAGATAACCTATTGTTTACATCTGTTTCTGAGGCCACAGCTTCTCAGAAGGAAAAGTCCTAAAGAAAAGATTTTTCACAAAGAGATGTCTGTGACAGGGGAGGGGAGAAGAGTTTCAAACTAACTGAGGAGAGGTTTAGATTAGATGTAGGAAGAAGTTCTTGGCTCAGAGGGTGGTGAGGCACAGGGTGCCCAGAGAAGGCGTGGAGGGCCCATCCCTGGCAATGTCCAAGGCCAGGCTGGATGGGGTTTGAGCAAACTGCCCTAGTGAAAGGTGCCCCTGCCCATGGCAGGGGGTTGGAACTGGACGGGCTTTGAGGTCCCTCCCAACCTGGTCTGTAGTTCTACGAAGGAGAAAGACCCCGTGGAAGAGCAAAAGGGCAATCACAGTCTCCTGCATCTGCAGGATCTGGTGTCCTGCCAGCTTCATGGGAGCTGTGCATGCAGCAGGTACTTTTCACACATTTATATTGCAGCCATGGGATTGGGATCACACACACAGAAGCTTATACACTTTATCACATCCTAAATGCAGTGGCATAAGATGATGACTTCTGGGGTAATATATTTCTTCTCACGTCCAGTGTTGGTTGACTGGCAGCAAAGAATGTAAGATCTGGTATTAGCTATTATTTGAAGACAAGACTCTTTTTGGTTGATGTTGAATTAAGTATAAGTGGGAATTAGAGCTTTTTGTAACTAAGAGAGGATTTGATTTAAAATACAGGATGTGTATAAAGGTCATAAGAGAAAAAAGAGGCAACTGTAGATTATGTATTATTTATGGATATAGAGAGGAATAAATATTCATAATTCAAGGAAAACAGATAACATGGGGCTAAGTTATTGAGTGTTGTCTACCAAGAAAAAGAAGAAGTCCTTTTAAATGAAGAGAGATTATTCCTTCCCGTATGTGTAAAGACAGTCAGAAAAGTGTGATTTGTTTGACTGTGACTCATCCTTCCAACATTTGACGGATATGAATCAGATGACCTTCCCCTGGGAGCATATGCTGAAAACAAACCCAAGTTTCTGATTGTTTAGAACTCTTCAAACATAGTTCTAGCAGTCAACAGGATCATCTTCATTTAGTGCTCATTTTTGTGGCTTTTTCACTCTCCCATCAGGCACAGCCAAAGGGCATTATTCCCTGATGGTGACTTGTTTCTCCAGCACAGAGTGAGCAAGGTGCTCACACAGGTCATGTGCTGGACCAGAGGATGGGAGACGTGGAAGGACTCCAGCTGGACGTGTTGATGGTTGGTTTGACACCCCTGTGCCACACGAGAAACATCTGGGGGCACCAAGTCTGAGTGAGAACACTTGAGCAAATCAGTAAATTGGCCTGTGAAAAGGTCTGGTCTTCAATTCGTGGACAAGTCACGTACTGAGAAGGTCTCCCTGAAAACCTATTTTAATTTTTATGAAATGTTCTCCATCCACCCAATGGACAATGACAAAGCTGGTTTGTAACCACTCCAGTTCCTCTGAGGCATTTAATTAACCTTGGGAAGAGGTCAAAGGGTCAAAGCAAGGAAGCTGCCAGTAATGAAAAAATATTCCTTCTATTCCCACAGTAACTGGTTTTTTTCTATGGCACTTTCTGAAAGTCAGCCTACCATAGCTGATAAATCTGATTAAAAAGCAACCACAGAAAATTTGATGCTCAGGTTGGGATCTCCCACAGCTGTGGGACTGGAGAAGCCCATGAGAAGAACAGTTTACATTCAGTAGGTACAGACACTCCCAAGCACTCCCATAGGGTTACTCACAGCCCCGTGGCTCTGGATATATACCTTGCACTGGAGGAACTCAATCCCAGCTGTCCTGTCAGCTGCAGAAGGCTTCCCAGCTCCACCAGTGACATTTTATATCCTCTTGGTCATAAAACACAAAGAGCTCTTCTGCCTTGGTTCTCCTAATTTAAAAATGAAGGTGTCCAGAGACTGAAGCACAGCCTGAACAAATTTCATTACTGTGAATGAGTCCAAAACAGCAAAGTACTGACATTTTTCTCAAGAGGCTGGAGGGGAATTTGAAAGCAGTAATCATGAATCAGACCTAAGAGAAATATGGAGGGCTGATGGAATGGGACTTCACAAAGGAATGTAGCCAGGAAATGTCTCCATTTCCTGTTTGCACTTGCCTCTGCCAAGGCACACTGCACAGGACAGGGGCTCCACAGGGCTTTTGGGAATGCTCCCATTCGACGTTAGTGCTTGTTAGTTCTGGTTGTAGGATGTCCTGATCCAACATCGAGGTCGTAAACCTCCCCGTCGATACGGACTCTCGGGGGAGATTGCGCTGTTATCCCTGGGGTAGCTTGGTCCATTGATCAATTGTATTGGGTCTGGGTGCTATTAGCACGTTGAGAGGTTGCTCTCAGTCTAGAGGTGTGGTCTAATTTTTGGAGGTTTTGTTTTGCTCCAAGGTCACCCCAACCAAAAAAACACGGACCAGTGGCTTATGTGTCAGTGAACCCGGTGGGTGAGTATGTGATTTAAGGTGGTCGCTGGTTTTGAAGTTCCACGGGGTCTTCTCGTCTTATGGGTTTATCCCTGCTTTTGTACAGGGAGAT
>NW_005054429.1:1525356-1534233 GCF_000277835.1 Geospiza fortis | reverse complement strand
CTGAAGGCTATGTTTTTGGTAAACAGTAGGGCCTTGACGGGTTTGCCTAGTTCCTTTTACAGGTTTTAATCTTTCTTAATGGACGCTCCTCTGTCGGGTTAACAATACATTTAATACTGGGCTTGATTGATCGTATATTGGGGGTTTGTTAATAATGTACGGATGTAAGCTTCCCCATCAGCTCCTCCATGGAGCTGATGGGGATGCTGCACCACCTAATCTTGGCTAAGTTTGGCAAAATCACAGGTGCCAAATAACAGCCTCTCTTGTCTGAGTGTCTGAAAGGAGAAATACAGTGAAAGCAGAAGAATTGGGATGTATGCAGCCCTATCTGGAACAGGATGCAAAGAAGAGAGCACTATTTTGCCTAATTGCACAGGGAAAATAGACCTAACAGTGAATGCACCTAACACAGGAAAATATACCTAAGAGTGAGGTGCTCTGTGTCACCAGCTCTGAAAGACACAGGATCTCTCTTACTTGAGACATTTTAAATGGAATGGAACAAAATACCAACAGAGATATTAGGGAAGTAGATTTCTTCAAGCAGGAAGATGTATAAATGTAAGAGTTCTTCACTAAGTTTGAGGATAAAAAGAGAGATCCGTAAGATTTAACAACAAAGGGCAAAAATGCTGGTTAATGAATGATTCTAACAAAATTTAGGGATTTTCCACAGCTCCTCAGAAGTGAGAAAACACATCATTAGTTATTCATCTTTGACGATTCATTCTAATACAAATCCTAGAGAATCACCCCTTAGCCCTGTCTCCCTTCCTTTTTGACAGCAGTGCCTCAGCATGTTGCTAGAAGGTGATGAGATCTTGCAGGGAGCCCGGAAACAGAGCATCATAAAAGATGGGGAAACATAAATAACTTACAGCCAAAATAATGCTAAAGAGATTTCTGAAATTAAGATTCAGGAAATTCAAAGGCAACAATTTAAGACATAAAGATAAAATATTAAATGACTGTTTTCCTCTGCCTTTCAGATCCCGTTGTCCTTTCTACATTGCCTTTTGCTCCCTCCCACAGCAATAGTAGCTTGAAATTAGGGTGAAAGAATCAAGATTATTTCTGCTTTATCAATAAGAAACTGATTAACCTCTCACTTTAGTGGTTATAAAAGTTGGCATCTCTACTGCCAAGCAGCGCTGGACAAGAACAGCAGCTTTATTTCGGACCTACCAAATGAGGCCCAGCTCACAGGTAGTCTCTGCTGATGTCAGGTTGAAATGCTACATTAGTTTCAATTGCTTCAAGACATCAATCATCATTGTTTACACGTGGGAGCCACCTGAACAGCTAAACCCAGCTCTCCTCCACGGGCTTTGCCTTAGTAATTCTGTTTCAAACTGGTCTAATGACAGGTATCCCTGCCCAAGGCAGGAGGCTGGAACAGGATGCTCTTTAAGGTCCCTTTCAACCCAACCCTTTCTATGATTCTATGACTTATTTTGAATTATAGGAGGAATAATAATAATTGAATATGAGCACAGCTGGTGAAAACTGAACCAAGTCCAGAGTGAAAGAGAGGAAACGTGCACTGTTCCTATTCAGTCCCCTTGGAAAGTGAGAAAATGCCTGCACCTCTGCTGCCACTTCCTGTGCTAAATGAGCCAAGGAAAACAGCTCCTGAGGGGCTGTTCTCGAGGCAATGGGTAGGTTTGCTGGAGAGTAGAAGGCATTTTGGCAGAGGGCAGAGTTAAAGAGTGCAGCAGGAGAGCCCCTGCAGCTCCTGGCACTCTGGAGGGCAGTGTCAAACAGTGGTGATGGTGAACAATGCAGTTCAAGAGATTTACCAATGGACTGCAGTTTCAGCCATGAGAGCTTAGGGAGCACTCTGAATCCAGAGCCAGATAGAAATAGTATTGGATTAAGATTATATTGAATTTTTTTTAGAAGGAGGTTAGAGCAAGAGATGTGAAGTACATGAAAAAGCGATGTTTAATAAAGTAAAACCATGACCTCTGGTGGGATGCAATCACAAGCAGCTTCCAGAGGTCAAGGAGTGAGTTTACACAACCCAAGCCAGGCCTGCACTGCCCAGCAAAGGTGAACTCCTAACCGGAGTCAGTTGAGTAAATATCCTGGCAAAGGCAAGGCAGTCTAAAATTTCCCTGTGAATCACTGAGTAGAAGCAAAGTTTCTCATGCTGTGAGCTTTTGACTCAACCTGGTAAATCACACAAAAATTACACCATGCTTCATTGTCCACACGTTGTCTAACTGATGTTCAAACCCATCACTTCTCACAAAGTGAAGATAGGGCTGCCTGTGGAAGATGAAGAGGTGGCTTTTTCAGGGATCTAAATAAGTATTAATCGGTCTCATTTCTAAAATCTGGAGATTAAACCATAAATTCTTAACCAGATGTGAGAGCCCACACAAACACCTAAGTTTTGCATAAGCCTAGTTTTGGAAAAACCTGGGTTTTACTTTCAGTTTTGCTGTCAGCTCAGTGTAGAAATAAGCAGATTAATGAGATCATCAAGTAATTTGCAGTTTAATGGCTCATTGAAGATTAAGGTGCCCCAATCTACTAAATGCTAGTAAAGCCATTTCTTCAGGGATGAAGGAGCAGAAATATCTGGGGGAACATCCTACACTTGCTGAGCACAGAGACAGAAGGTTGGATATCAGGAGAAGGTTTCTCACCCAGAGGGGCTGGGACTGCCACAGCTCCCCAGGGAGTGCTCACAGCACCAAGCCTGGGGGAGTTCTAGAAGTGCTTGGAAAATGCTGGGATTTTTGGGCTATCCTGAACTGGGCCACGATCTGGACTCGATGATCCTGACGGGTCCCTTCCAACTCAGCATATTCTGAGATTCTGTGATACCATCTGTAGCTATATAGCACAGTATGAAGCTGCCAAACATTCTTTTAGGAGTCTGTATCTACAAAAAAATAGTATAAAGTAATACTGGCATGCTTGGCTAGAAAGCACTGATATTCATACCCTGACCTATTCTCCTAATCCTATCTCACAACAAAAAATAAATGCACTAATAATTAACCAACACTAAACTCACCACACTCAGTAATACATTAATAAAAAATTTCAAAATTAATAAAATTTCAAATTAACAAACCAAAACCACTACACCTTGCAAAAATAAAACTGTCACTGCAACAAGGCAAAAAAACAAACCCCGTTGGCAAATAATGGGGTTATATAGACAAATGTACAACGAGAAACAATGCTGGCCTCAAGTACTCAGAAATCCCACACAGTTGACAAAAGAAGTCACAAAAGTCACCTAAAAATTCAAGAGTTTCATCAAGGAATAAGTGCCCAATTCTAATTCACTTCTAATTTGCTGCACGATTTAGCAGTGTTTTTCAGCTTTTGGTGAAATTCTGAGTGCCAGAACTTCTAAAAAAATTATAGCTGATATTCATGTGAAGTTTCATGTTTCTGGCACCTCATTTGGAAGTTTAGACAGCAGTATTCTGAGTTTTGCCATAAAACTTAGTCTTGTCAAACCAACATGTTTAACCAAAACCAAAGTGATAATACAGTGGAATTGTGCTTTTTCAGCCTGAGGCTAGAAAACAAAATAAAATAACTCAGAAATATTTTTTAAAAAATTTAAAAATAGAGGTTACTGGGCTCTTCTGACAAAGGAAAGGAAGACTCATTATAATTTTGATGTTCAGTTAATGTAATGATATCTCTCTTTGTTTTCTGTGCAAGGACCCTGAAACTGGGGTTTATTCAAACAGACTGAGCTTTTATCCAAACTCTTTTGTTTCTCTCAAATACTGCAACCTCCCACCTTGACAAATGCAGCCTTGCCCCACTGATCTCCACCTTGAATGTTCCACCAAGGGAGCTTTTCTGACTCATCTGCCCATGCTGCTTCTTCTCTGCCTTACTCATGCTGGACACTGCTCTTCCCTCCAAGTGTCCAGCTGCTAAGTGTTGGAACCCAGGACATTCCTCTGGCTGGCCTGGAGGACTCGAGACCCTGGCAAGGGGCTCAAAAACCTTGGCATGGAGTCAAAGACACCTGTGCCTTTGATTTTAACCCATGGAGAAAATTGACAACTTTGTGTGAAGATTTACAAGCCACAAGAGTTTGAGTAGAATAATAGTTAATTTGTCACAAAGTAGAAAAGTAAAATTTTGGAAATTTAGAATGGAGGTTCAAGAGGCAAAATAGAAAAAACTGAGAGAGTCCTGTCCTTCTTCTTGTTCTTGTCCTCCATCTTCTGCTGGGATGGTGACACTTCTAAATTAGTTTAGAGACAGACTGTCTAACATAAGTGATAGGTATTTAAAAATTATTGTAAATAAAGTACACATAGTTCTTACTATAAAAAGCTAACACCACCCCAAGGGCAGTCAGTGTGCCACAAAGCAACCTGCTAGACAAATATCAACAAGTCAAAAAAGGAATGTAATAGATATGAGAAAATAAACAACCTTGAAAACCAGAACTGAAGAATCCCAACTTCTTCTTCAGTCCCAAAGCTGAGAGCCACAAGAGTTTGAGTCTTCAAAAGGACTCTTTAATACTTCAAAAGCCATTCCAATCACAGAAAACCCAAGAGCTAAGGACACCTGGTTCACCTCTCAGCCTCCATCCACTGGAGAATATCTGCTGCCATTCAGCAGCAGGCACACTCCTGGTCCTGGTGCCTACAAATGCAGAGTGTGGGCTGCTGATGTGCCCAGCTCCAGCCTGCTGTGCTGACCAGCACTGCCTGCTCTCCTGGTGTGTAAAACCACAGAACTACTCAGGGTGTGTGGTCACCAATTGTTGGGGTGTTGTGAGGGTCTCCAGGATGAGATGAGACATGAAAATTGACTCCAAGTTCTTAGAAGGCTGATTTATGATACGATACTACAAGAAAATGCTATACTAAAACTACTCTAAAGAGAGAGAAAGGAGACACCAGAAGGCTGGACAAGAATGACTAATAAAAACCCGTGACAGACTTGGAGAGTCCAACACAGCTGGACTGGGATTGGTCATTAATTAAAAACAATTCACATGGAACCAATCTGTTGGTAAGCAACCTCCAAACCACATTCCAAACAATCGCATAATTATTGTTTACATTTCTTTTCTGAGGCTTTTCAGGAGAAAAATTTTTCATAAAATATTACAATGACAAGGGTGGAGGAGACCTCCAGGGCTGTCCCGTCTCCTGCCTTCTCACCTCTCAGGCATTTTCAGGCAGGGCTTTTCTCTCTGTTGTCTATTACACTGCTTTTGGGTCTTGCTCCATGTTAAAACTCCCAAGCACTGCCTCCACAGATAAACACAGGCAATAGCAATAGTTAACCACGAGGTAAATGAGGAATTTCAGAACACAAAGTGACAATGGGCAGTGCTCTATCCTTTCCTGGAGACCAGGGCAGAATGCACTAAACCTCTACCAGCAGCCCAGCCCAGAGGGAGCAAGAGAAGCTTTCTGCAGAAATGCTTGTAAAGCTCAACGCTTCAAATTCTTGCAGAGAGCTCTGTAAGAGCTTATTAAGAACAGGTAGCAGCAGAAGTTATTAGTTTTTATGCTTTCTGTTTTCTGTCTGGAAATACGCATCCATGCAGAGTGCAAGGCCAGGCAGGATGTGCTGGGTCTCCCTGAGAAAGGCATGCACCAGAAACAGAGCCAAACTCTGCACAGCTGCTGTTTCTGTTCAGCAAATCCTAGTTTTCCAAAATGCACAAATATAGTACTTTAAAAATCATAATAGTGGGTACAAATCCATAATGAGATTTTGATGTTAAATTACTATCTAAATGCATAGTTAGTGCTTATCCTCTAAAGCTTGAAGTCTGTTGTTGCATCTGATTCTCTTTCCTCAGGGGATTTTTCATAATCATTAATATGAAAAAAAAATTTACAAAAAAAGGTCTTTTACAATTATAAAAACCCACATGTTCTTGTGATGAGACCAAACCTAGCGGGCACCAAAACATTGAAAGTTTTAATTGCAGCAAACTCCTTTGTTCTTATATTTACTTATCTTTGCAGGAGATGAAAATCACCTTACATGGCTTGTACACCTTACCCTTTTTTGACACTCTGAAGCCTATAAAATTGACTCCACTGCTTTGAGGGTGCATTAAAAAAAAAAAAAAAGGAAACCATACAACAAAGCTACAAAGAGCAGAAGCTGAAGTTCCAAAAATCCTAAGACTGAGCACTCAGGCTCATCTTTAACTTCTTAACTCACATTTAAGTTTTAAACATTCTTCATATTTCTGAGATGTTTGAACTCTGGGATTACAGAGTTAGTTAAGATTCAGCGTCTAAGGCTGAAAATTATTTCCCCTGGAAACACATTTACCTCAGAGTGTAATTTCTCCTAGGATGGAGCTTCTTGTTGAGCCTCTCCCTTCTGCTGTGCCAAATTGGAACTCCAGCAATGCTGTGATGATGATATTGTGATGAAGCTTTGCTTAATCTAGTTAGGGTAAATTAAATTTGAAAGGAGAGAGGTGGAGGATGCTGTGCCAAGTAATTTGCTCAAGTTACTGAGCGGAAAAATGAAGCACCTGTTAAAAATGTGTGGTGTAATCTTTGAATGGATGTGCAGGGTGTTCTGTTGCGGTGTGACCGCTCTCCAGTTCATAGTTGAGTTTATTATTCAAGTTATAATTCTAATGTTAAGATTGGCATGTTCTGTTCCCTCCATGTTACGTTAAAACGGTTCTGCCTTGGGCTCTCTCTCCACCTCCCCCTCACTGACATGTCAATCCTCTGGTTGCCTAGGGAACTCCCGCCATTTTGTATGTCAGTCTTTAGTCCCCTCCTCAGTTGCCATGGCTTCTTTGTAAGCCCCTCCCATGTTTCCCCGGTAACCTCCCTGTCCATCACTTTCTGCCCACACCCTGTACCTAGAATCTTCTACCGTGGGTGGAAGGTGATTTGAGCAGAAGTTGCTGCCCCTCCCCAACAAGCCTCCTATTTGTTACCATGTTAAATCAATCACTCAGTTCTGTTATGTTACTGGCCAGGAGGTGAGTTGCTCCTCCCCTCTGGAAGCTTTTATCACCCTGTGCAAGTTCCTGCCCCTGGGGCAGATCGCAGCAGCCATGCTCCTTTCCTGGATAAACCTGGTTCCTGCTGCTGATACCTGCGTGCCTCCTTGCCTTCTTTGTGCCTGTGCTTCGCTGCTGCGTCTGTCTTGCCTGTTCTACCAAGGTGCTGCAGTCCCCGCCATCAACGCAAAGGAGAGCGCCTGAGGCAGCCATACACCCCGCCTGTCTCCTGCCGGGAGCCAGGGCTGAGCGGCCACGTGGTTGCCACACCGAGGCTGCTGAAGTGCCTTTTCTGTGGGCTAGTTTCGGGCTTAGACTTTCACGCACAGCAGCAGTGTCCATGGAGGTGTTGCTGTATCCTCCCCAGGCTCAGGTAAAGCAGAGCCATGGTTTAGCAATGGCATTCCCCGGTTCAGCGCTCCTAGCACAAAGATCAGTGGAAGTCTCTCCTCCCCAGCACTCTCCAGCGGGAGGCACAGAAGGCAGGGAGCATGGGTTGAGATAAGAACAATTTACTGGAAACAGCAATGAGATAAGAAAAAGAACAGCAATATATGGAGGGGCTTGACAGCTGGCCTGCAAGCAAAGCTAAGAGAAAATATAACAATTGATGATTTTCATGTGTATCCATAGCAAGGAAGAAGACAAGGCTGTCAGCATGGAAACAGATTACAAAAGATACATGAAAATTGTTGTAAGCTAGACTGTGTGCTTAAGTAGATGTGTGTATGCGCCTTGTTAAATTTCTGTAAAACTTTTGCCAATTATATTGATGTTGTTTTGCACCAATGAATATAATCAGTTATTGTGATGTAGTAAATGAGAGAACACGCAGAATAAAAAACTTTTTTCTTCTTTGACCCTGATCACGTGTGTGTGTCACATCCAACCTAACAGTGACAGCAACAGCAACAATTGATAACAAAAGTATGCAAAAGAGAGGGTGATTCACATGAACAATCGCTCACTGAGAGCTCTGGGAGACAGTGAACTGTGGCAGTGGTCACAAGGGTTCTTGGGGTGAAGGAAGAGACATAGATCTGACTCCATGATCGGAAGGCTTTATTTATTATTTTATGATATATACATCTCTTATAACTATACTAATAGAAAAGGAAATAAGAGTTTTAACAAGCTGCTACCTAACCTAAGAATAGAAAAGTAAAGAATGATAACAAACTCCACTCTCTCAGCACAGTCCGAGATAGCTCTCATTCTGGATTGGCCATTATTTCTAAACATCTAATCTGGGCCAATCCAGACAGACCTGTTGCGTTCCACAGCAGCAGATAACCTATTGTTCACATTTGTTTCTGAGGCTACAGCTTCTCAGAAGGAAAAAATCCTAAAGAAAGGATTTTAGTGAAAAGGATGTCTGCAACAGTGAACAAATGGCAGATGGCTTCCCCTGCCCTTCTTTGTCCCCTGGAGGCCTTGCCCTTCTTATCAGTGGCAAGAGAGTCCCTTGTCCCCAGCAAGGATGTGGCGTGTGTGGGGTGTTATGAAACCCCACTGGGGTCTGGTCACACCCCCTTGGCCACTGCAAGGAACGAGCACTGTCCTTGCTGGAAACCAGGACGCTGAGTATGCTGTGCTAGGAGTGAGGCGAGGGAGCCACGGCCCCTGCTCTCTGCATGGAGTGCAATTGTCACTGCTCACACCTGTCTGCACTCAGTGACTTCTACTCATTTGTTGCCCGTGTCAGAGAGAATTTTGGAAGTCTTTGGCTATAAGACTGGAGTGTTAGAGCCTGTACTTGAAGGCAAGGTGGCAGAAGAATGAAGTGTGTGAGCTTGTGGGAATGCTGAATTCCTGAGCTGGAGAGGATGCTGACACCACAGGTGTGCAGAGTGGGGATCCCTGCACACAAGCTACAGAGT
>NW_005054429.1:1519839-1525298 GCF_000277835.1 Geospiza fortis | reverse complement strand
CCAGGCACCTCAGGCAGAAAGCCAGAGGAAGACCACAGCTCCTGACAACCAGGAGTCATTCATATTTCCACACTGGCAGCCAATATGTAGCTGCACTCCCCTGTAACTGAGGAAAAAAAATTAATCCCTTGCTAGGAAATAAGAGAGCAATTTCTCATGAAGAGATATCACACAGATCCCTTCCAGAGGGATCCAGATAGGCTGGAGCATTGGAACATCCAGTTGCACTAGAGGAGCGCTTTTGGTCTTTTCCAAATGAAATATTGTAATCTATTCTATCAAACTCATAAACCACAGAATAACAGAGCATTGCATATCTACAACTCTTGTGTCTACAACTGCCATGAACTATGAGTATTTCTTGAAATGAATACTCTGTGTAACACAGCCTTCAGTCATTTATCAGAAATAGAAATAAGGGCTTGCAGTCATTGCAGTTCCTCATGTCTTTTACTCAGATTCCTCTCTTTTCGTGTATGCAGACACAAATGCAGGTGCTCAGGCCCTACATTTACATGGAATCATGTTCCCACTCCCATCCAGCCCACAGCACTGCATCTCTGCATGGTAGGAGTCAGAGCAAGCCCTTTCAACCACACCACATCCTTTATCTCCCTTTATCTCCCAGAGCTTGTGCTATGTTGGCACTGGTGGAGGTGTCTGGCCACAGCTCTTTCTCCTGTCACATCCTATGGCCTCACTTCCAAGGGCACAGAAACCTTTTCTTCCGCGCACATGAGACTTGCAGAGACACTCCACGTCCCTACACTCCCTTCCCTAGACTTCCCTTCACTCCCCTAAATGTTACTGAAGTCACATTCCCTCATTGCCCATGTGATGGGTTTAAGGATTTTTCAGAGGATAAAATATTTTGCACGTGTCAAATCATGGCCCAGACCAGTGAGATAGTCTGTTATGACACATTTGACAGCAAACTCCAAATTTGAAACACATTTGTGTCTGCACAATTCGCCGTAGACAATCACCTAATGATTGAGCTGTGCAAGGAATCTTGTCTTGTGTTGCTGCTTTCATGTTATATTACCCAAAGTGTTCAATTATTACCTTACCAGATCGGGTTTCTCTCACTTTCATTATTTACAAAGGCTCAACCTGCATGGGAAAACAACCCCAACATAAAATTTGAGGAATCTGAGGCCTGAACCTGAAGCAGTACAAAGCAGCACCTCATCTGAGGCTGTCTCAGCCTCCTTCAGAGTGACCCACAGGGATCTCCAGGAGGCAGACAGAGATGCCGGCAGATAACATTTCACTGCTCCTTTGATGTTCCACGTGTCAGTAAACCATGGCAAATGGTCCAGAGGCAGCAGGACTGCAGCCCATTGCTGTCTTTTCTCACCAGCACGGGGAACACAGCACTCAGCAGGATAATGCAGTGGAATGCAGCCCCAGGATCAGCTCAGCAAGGAGAGCAGCAAGTGCAGTGCACACACACCCCCCCTCCTGTCCCCTGGGTTCATTGTCCCGTGGTGTGGCCCACAGAGAAAGGATCAAAGGAGCATTTGGAGCGCTCCTGTGGCCAGGCTGGGCTGTGCCAGGGAGCATTTGCTGCTGTGGAACAGGACACCAAGGAGCAGGCATACCTGCCATTGTGGGGATAACAGCACAGCCCAGCCCCTCCCAGCCAGGGCCTCTGGGCTCCCTTTGCTCACACTGGGTCACTGAAAAATCCCTTGGCCCAGGATTTTCTCCTGGGAAGCTGAGAAGCCTCAGAGAAAAAGGAAAACAAATTCTTATCTCATTTGCTTCTCCTGTGTTGTGCTCACATGTGGAATGTGTTTGGAGATTGTTTACCCACAGGTGATTGTTTTGTTGGCTTCATGTGAATTGTTTTGATTTAATGACCAATCAGGGCCAAGCTGTGTCAGGGCTCTGGAAAGAGTCACAAGTTTTCATTTTTATCTTTTTAGGCTTCTGTCTGTATCCTTTCTCTATTCTTTAGTGTACTATAGTTTAGTATTCTTTAATATAATATAGTGTCATAAAATGATACATTAGCCTTCTGAGAACATGGAGTCAGATTCATCATTCCTTCCTTTGCCTGGGAACCCCAAAAATACAACAGGTGCCACCTGAAGTGGGGAAGCAGAGCTCTTGCACAGCCACACAGGCAGCTTTCCTCCCCTGCCAGGGCCAGCCCAGCCCAAGTCACTCATGTCCTTGTGACTCCAGCTCCAATTACAGACCCGTCTGAGCTCAGGAGGGGAAGTGTGAAGCAGATGGACAGGCTATAGGTCACCTGAAAGTATTCCATGAACTGAATCCCTCCTCTAAACCAGAGTCTAATGCTGAGAAACATTTCTGCCCTCTGCTCTGCCATCAGACCCCTACGTGGTGATGCTCTGATCAGTGCTGAAAGCAAAACCCTTGCCATGGAGTGAGATCTGTCATCAGGACAACAAACACAACCTTAAAGCACATTCTGGCACAGCAGCTGTGCGTGCCAGGGGCTGAAGCTCCCTGATGTTTCTCCCTGAGCTATCACAGCCCCTGTGCATGCTTTGAGAGGCACAGGAGCTCCTGCTCCTCCCTTGCCCACACACTGAACCAAGCCTATCCCCAGGGCCGTTTCCATTGTTTTCCTCCAGGAGAATAAAGATAACTTGGGCAGAAACCCTGGCACTTGATGAGAACTAGGACTAGAGACCTTCCTTTAGGCCAGGAGCACTGTTCTGAGGCCAGCCCAGCCCAGCTGCTGGCACTGAGGAGCTGCCTTCACTGCAAAGGGTGTCTGTGCTGGAGAAAGTGCCACCCAGTGCTCATGGGGCAGGGGGAATGCACAAAACCTGCACACTGACATGATTTCAGTGTTATTTTGTCCATTACCTTCTAAAGATTGCTGCTGGTTAGCACACCTTCACCTTGTCTGCATTTAAATAAGAATTAAATTTGGTGTTGAGTACTAACCCTAAAAGAATGGAGATGATGTCTCTTCAGCCATGTTCAGAATATCAGATGCTAAGCCTGGCTTACCAGCAACACCTGCTATTTGATAAGATTGAAACCAAATCCACCAAGCTAAATCTGATCAATTATTTTTCAATGCAAATTTTAAAAAGCAAATTTTGACCACTCTAAACGGCATTTACATATCAACATTTGCTCTTATCATAATGGTTTTATAAAACAACCATGTTTGCAAACTAAGGCAAGGTCTTGGGTGACTTTTGAGAGATATGAACTCCCACACATATATATATATTTATATATATTCACACAAACACACCCTTCATTAGTTCTAGCAAGCCTGTACCATCAACCCTCATCTTCAAGGATCACATTTTCATTATCCATGTCAAAGCACCAGAAAAAAAAACAGAGAAGGGTGACATGGTATTAGAAACAAGATCTTGTGTTTTCAACATAAAATACTTTAACTTATATTTTGGATGTTGCCAGATCTACTCTGAGGCTTTAGCCAAGGCATTTAATACTTCAGTTTGTCACTGTGCATGAGTTTTTCCCATCTTCAAAAGAGAAATAATACATCCTTACCTTATGAGGTGCTTCTTTCTCATTCCATAGGGGAAAGCTTTGAGGTCTAAAGTAAATTCAAATTGAAAGACAGAAAAATATTTTCAACGAAAGTAAAAACCATCAAAGTCTACAAAGACACTATTTTTCCTCTTAAAAAAAAAAATCAAAAACAAAGTGAGAGGGAGGCTTTCTGTGCAGAATAAAACCCACTAAATCTTAGTCTCTCTGGGATGCCCTAGAGCTGCCCTCAGAAGTCTGGTTATTGGGTCCTTGGTGGGAATCTTTTGCCTCTCTTGCATCTCAATGGCTTTCTGAAAAAATGGCCTTGCTGTTTGCTTCCCCTGAAGGACAGAAAGGGATGGGCTTTCACTGCACTTGTGTCTCTTTATATGAAAAATCATAGAACCATAGAATGGCTTGAGTTGGAAGGGGTCTGAAAGGCTGCCTAGTTCCCACCTCTGCTGTGGGCAGGGATGGGCACATTTCACTAGACCAGGTTTCTCAGAGCCCCATCCCACCTGGCCTTGAGCACCTCCAGGGATGAGGCATCCACAGCTTCTCTGGGCAACCAGTGCCTCGCCACCCTCATGGGGAAGAATTCCTTCCCAACATCCAATGTAGACCTGCCCTGCTTCAGTTTGGAATTCCTGCTCCCAGCTGAGGTGTGGGGACATGCAGGTGGACCCACCAGGAAGCAGGTGGGTTTAATTCCAGTTTAGCTCCCACCCAGAGCTCTCTGCCTGCTCAGCAATCGCAAGGGTTCCCTTCCCTCTCTGCCTTCTGGGTGACAGCAGAATCAGCCAGCTGTCCTGGCAAGGCAGGAGGAGACAGCTCTGCTGGCCACTGAGTCACTGAAAGGTGCCAGGTGAAGAGCAGAAAGTCTTGTCACATCTGCCACATCACTGCAGCATTTAGTCATCATTTTGTGCCCTCTGACAGTATCAAGCTGTGGCTTGCGGAGGGATCAGACTTCTGCCCCCAGACTCAGTTGTACTGAAAAGCCACTGAAGTGATTAATGTCTATGCCAGCCATCATGAGCAGATATTCAGGTGTCTGTAGGGACCTCGTACACCTCTCATGCAACATCAGAAACCTGAACTGGTGACTAAGTTTGAATAACAAAATGTGTTGGACATTGTCACCGTGATATTTTATGAAAAATCCCTTCACCAGGATTTCTTGTCCTGGGAAGCTGGGAAGCTTCAGCTTCTCCCTGTTTTGCTGCTTTGGAATGTGATTTGGAGAATTGTTTACCCAGCATGCAAATTGTTTTTAATTAATGGCCAATCACAGCCAGCTGTGTCCGACTGTCTGAGTCTGTCATGGGTTTTTATTATTCATTCTTGTCCAGCCTTCTGCTGTCTCCTTTCTCTTTCTTTAGTATAGTTTTAGTATTTCAATATAGGATGAGATTGAGGAGGAGATTGAGGAGGAGGATGAAATTGAGATGAGATTGAGATGAGATTGAGGAGGAGGATGAGATGAGGATGAGATGAGATATGAGGGGATGATATATAATATAGTATATAATATACAATATAGTGTATAATAGATAATGTGAAATAATACAATGCAATATATTATAATATAATGATATCATAATAAATCAGCCTTCTGAGAACATGGAGTCAAATTCCCATCTCTCATCTCGGCTTGGGGACCTCACAAACACCACAAGGCATCACCCAGAGAAGTGAGGATCATCTGCATCCCTCCTGAAGCAATGAGCAACTGTCCTCAGACCTTATGAAAAGTCAACTCCTGAAAATACTGCTTATTTCTGTAATAGCTTGTGGCCAGTCTGAGCATCAAAAATGCAAAATAACAACACAAAACCATCTCTAGTTACACCGGTTCATTACAGAATAACATCATCTTAAACCAAGAACCCAAGAGAGTAAATGGCTTAACCAAGAATGTCAGTTAGTTTAGGAATGCTAAACTGGACAATTTACACTGG
>NW_005054429.1:1499276-1519829 GCF_000277835.1 Geospiza fortis | reverse complement strand
AGGAATGTGTTCAGCAATTGAAAGCCACAAAAGATTTGTTTTACTAATTTTTATGTGCTTGTTTTTCTCTGTTTTATGGACTGTTAATTACTTGTGCATGGTGTCAGTTGGCACATGCCAGTCAGGATTTTGTATTTTGGTAATTCTGCTGCCAAGCAAAGACCTTCAAATACTGCAATTGTTCCTCCTTTGGCCATTTAGTGACAGCAGATAAAATGAATGTGCTAACATTCCAAATGAGGGAGCCAGGACACCTTCAACAGTCTTTATTTGGCTGTGGAACTAAAGCTGACAGTAAACATGTAATATACTGGCACCTCAGCAATTACTCAGCACTTCGGCAAATTACTCAGTTGTTAATTGGAACACTGGAAATTAAGGGTCATCTGTGTTATGCTCCCACAGGTATTCCTCAAGACAAAGACCTGGGTTTTACACATCTCTGTGATGCATGATAAATTTGGGGCTAAGTAGGCCTGTTTTAGCTGTCTTACACAGGTTAGAAAGACTGAATTTATCCCTCATGGCCAAACTCAAAGCTAAGTATTCCTTTCCCAGCACTCAAAAGGCATCCTGAAAAGAAAATAGCAGATTTCCCTCAGCTCAGATGTTTCTCATTCTTGCCTCTTAATTGTCCATTTAAAGATGCAGTAATTTTTACTTTTATTCTGAAAAGAGTTACAGGCAGTGAATACATGTGTAATTAATACATTTGCCTAAATAAGGAGGGGGGAGAAAAAGGGAAAAAACTGCATACAACAGCTAGGCAGAGTAAGTTGAGTTCTGATGAACACCAAATTGCAAAAGTGGCCAGTACAGTTGTTCAGGTATCTGTCCACTAGAGTTGCCATTATTTACAGGTAATAGATACAATTTATAAATACCAAATTGATATATAAATACTTATTCATTTATTTATAGATAATTTATTTATAATATATATTTATTAACCTATTGATATTTAAATATTTATAAATACCAAATTTATACATTTGGTATTCTGGAATATACATTAAGCCTGAGTATGAGTAAGGGGAATACTGCGGTAAAAGACACAACAAAAGCATTGCCCAGAAAACCTTATCCTCCCACCAGGCTTTCATCCCATCTTTTGAAACACAGGAATCCTTGATGTGCTTCACTCCCTGTCCATCAAGTGTCTGCTTTCCCTTCATGCATCCCATATTCCCACCTTGGCCTTAGAAAAGGGAATACAAAACCCTTGGCATGTATTTGGCCATGGGTGAAGATCTCCTTCTCACAGAGCTTTTCCTGCTCCTGGGACAAGGCCTGGTGCTGAAAACAAATGAGGAAAATGCATTGTGGATGCACTAAAGGTCTGAACTTCTGTGGTGTCCTGCTAGCTTAGTCAAGCAAGGTTTCACCTCCAGAAATAACACGCATATATCCAGCTTCATTCCCATTAATAAGGTCTCCATGAAAATGAAAAGCAAAAACTTATTTTGTTTTAGAGGTTTATGGAACAGAATATCCTCTGGGGTGTGGAATATATCAGCCTCAGGAACAGGCAGCCCATGCTCCCCTCCTCTTCCCCTGAATAAAAAACCCCAACAGAAAGGCAGAGCCGCTAGGAAGGTATGGCAAAAGCAAGTGGTGTAATTTGTCCCAAAGTCACAGTCAGAGAAGTGACAGGAGGAGAAATCCTGCCAGGTGAGGACACAGCTGGGGCTGACCAAAGAGGCTGAAGCATCCCACTGTCACCATGATATTTTCTGAAAAATCCTCTTTGCCCAGGATTTTCTCCTGGGAAGCTGAGAAGCCTCAGAAAGGAATGAAAACAATAATTATGTGATTTCTGCTCCCGTGAGTGCTGCTTTGGAATGTGGTCTGGACATTGTTTACCAACAGGTGAATTTTTGATCGGTTCCATGTTAATTGTTTTACCCTAATGACCAATCACCATCAGCTGTGTCGGACTCTGAGCAGTCAGTCATGAACTTTCATTCTCATTCTTACCAAGCCTTCTGATGTATCCTTTCTCTTTCTTTAGTATAGTTTTAGTATAGCAATCATATCAATCATATAGAATATCAATCATATCATATCAATCATATCATTAATATCATATCATATCATATATTACCATATATTATCATATCTCATATCATAAAAGAATCAGCCTTCTGAGAACTTGAAGTCAAATTCTCATCTCTCACCTCCATCCTGGGGACCCTCACAAACACCACATTAAAGAATTACAAGTTTTAACTGACAGATGTCCTCCAAGGTTCTTCTATTCCCCACAAAATGAGCCAAGTGTAGTCCTTTTAATAAGTGTTAATGGATTAACATTCTGCCAACGATGTCAGGATGTAATTTTTCCAGAGTGTGATATCTTCAAATGGTTTACACATTGCTAAAGCCCAAACCCATAGAATTCAGTTCATTATACAAGCATACTGATAATGTATGTAGATTTCAGAAAAAAATCAGACCATAAAGGTCCATAATAACTCTTCTATATATGGAATTTGGTATCCCAATGAGCAGAAAAACTCACACTAAAGGATTAAAAAACTGTTAGTATTGATACCCAAGTTTTACTGCGGCATTCTCTCCTAAAGCTGAATGCATTTTATTCATGCCTACCTGCCCAAGATGAAACACTTTCCCACCTCTAAAAGTAGTCCAAAAGTGTAAATACTGTTTCATATTTTTTTAGTGATGTATCTTATCAGCAAATACATGTCAATGGATGCCCTATCAATCATAGGGAACGTTTCATCCAGTGTAAACAGTTCTATTGACTGGAATGCTGTTAGTGTAGCTGCAGCTTTGAAAAGGTTCCTGCCTTCAAGCACATGATTATGGGAAATGCTATGGGAAATGCACACTGTGTGTTCTTTCACACGTGTACACTAAGGGCTGATCAAAAACCAATAATAAAAAAAAAAAATTTCTAAAAAACGATTTCAGTACAAATGATCTGAAATTTTTGCATTCTCTTCTGTTGTTGCCTTAATTCTACACCTTTTAAATCTACACATGTTTTTATGAATATTACAAAATACATTTATAGACTCTGGCATATTGGAAATGTACTTTTTGGCAAATTAATTCTAAAATTATTTTAATTTAAAAAGAATTTCAGAAATTTTTTATTTGAAATATGGACAAATTTTATCTTCATAGAAAATAAATGGAAATTGAGGCTATTAATCCATACCCCCTCCTTTTGTTATACTTTTTTCAATAGGCCCATGCATTATTGAAGGGGTTTTGTAGAGATACACTTACATGAGTTCTGTATCACATTACAGCTGATGAATGCCCCACACACAGGTATGTTATGAAAGGTCATCAGTTACAAGTGAAGCTGCATAATGCATGCCTGCTGAATACATCTGCCACTTCTCTGTACTGCCTCTGTGCCTGCTCTGGCAGGGCAGCTGGGAGCACCAGTTTAACCCAGTTTCATTCTGGGGACCCACTGGGAGCTCTCATTCAGCACAGGCAGGCTTTGCTCCAGTGGCCATCTGGGCTTCTCTCAAAAGAACCACTGGAAGTGAATTCCAAAGTGCTCTAATGCCAAAAGGACCACCAGAGAAACACCCAAAGATTTCCATATTTATCTCAAAAATTTCCAGCCTCCTAAATTTTTCAGGTTTTCTTAATATGTAAAGAAGCAAGGAGCCATTCTGCATGTGGATGAGAATGGAAGGAGGGTGAAAAGCTCATGACTTCTGCTGAAATCCTGTCCCACAGCAATTCCTCTGTGCCCTGGTGATGAGAACACCTCATAGCTCACTCCTGACATCAGGGATGTGCTCTCTTGTGCTGTCCAACCCTGTTCAGAACAAAAAGCCATTGCCTGCACACTCTCCCCTGCCTCTTGCCTCTGCTAGCACTGCCACAAACATCTCCCAGCCTGACCCACTGCTTCAAGGAGCTCTTGGAGCCTTAGGGAGCTGCAATCACTCTTACTTTAGCTGGGAAGGGTTTCCACATGCCAAGAAGCATAAAAATATGCAAGTAAACACATCCTCCATCATTCATTAGCAGATCATGTTTGCACACAGTATTTAAAAGCTGGAATTTGATTCTGGAAAAGACCCCTGTATTCAGGAGAATGCTGGATGAGATGAAGTACTGTATGAAGCTCTCCTGGTTGTTCCAGGGAGCTTGTGCTTGTTTCAGGTGCTTGTGCAGCCCTCCCCAGAGCCCAGCCCGGGTCAGGTGAGGCTGAGCACGTGGGGAGAAGGGGAGGTGAAGCCAAGGCACCCTGGCTGCTGCCCATGCTCATCTTACCTGTGACACCCAGCAGCCCAGCAGGGTGCAAGGCAAGTTGCTCTTTTTCCAGCCTCTGTGGGCATCAATCCCATTAGGGCTGGGGAAGGCTGCTTCATTATCCAGACATCTATTTCATTATGAATATCTGTCTAGACGTGGCAGAGATCAGAGTACAGAGTGCTCCTGGTGCAGCACACGAGCAGGGAGCTGAGCAGTGCCCTGAGCTCACCCTGGCAGCTCCTCCTGCACAGGAACAGCAGCAGCACAGCAGCTGGGGACTGCTCCCATGAGGAATCCTCCTCCCAAACACCACGGGAAGGCCTGGCGGTCTGTCCCTGCACACCCTTGCACTCAGCCAGAGCAGGGGTGTAAGGGGTTTTCTCCCCAGAACAAGTGATGTGTTCTCAAAGGAGAAAAAATTAAAGTCAATTACAGAAGAGAGCAGATTTCGTTGCCATAATTCTTCAGTGCCTTTGGATTTCTGAAGGATAGAGAGGAAGACACAAGGGTTCACAGCTCAGCATCTGTCTGAGAGCACTGGCAGCTCCTCAGAGCAGTAGCTGTCAGCAGCAGGGACACTGAGAGTGGCAGTGTGTGACAGTGGCAATGTGCACAGTATGTTTGTGACACTGAGAGTGTCAGTGTGTGACACAGTGGCAGTGTGCACAGGGTGTGTGTGTGACACAGTGTCAGTGTGCACAGGGTGTGTGTGTGACACAGGGTGTGTGACACAGTGGCAGTGTGCACAGTGTGTGTGTGACACAGTGGCAGTGTGCACAGGGTGTGTGTGTGACACAGTGGCAGTGTGCACAGGGTGTGTGTGACACAGTGATGGTGTGTGTCACGCAGTGGCGGTGTGCACAGGGTGTGTGACACAGTGGCAGTGTGCACAGGGTGTGTGACACAGTGGCCGTGTGCACAGGGTGTGTGTGTGACACAGGGGCAGTGTGCACAGGGTGTGTGACACAGTGGCCGTGTGCACAGGGTGTGTGTGTGACACAGGGGCAGTGTGCACAGGGTGTGTGACACAGTGGCCGTGTGCACAGGGTGTGTGTGTGACACAGGGGCAGTGTGCACAGGGTGTGTGACACAGTGGCCGTGTGCACAGGGTGTGTGTGTGACACAGGGGCAGTGTGCACAGGGTGTGTGACACAGTGGCCGTGTGCACAGGGTGTGTGTGTGACACAGGGGCAGTGTGCACAGGGTGTGTGACACAGTGGCCGTGTGCACAGGGTGTGTGTGTGACACAGGGGCAGTGTGCACAGGGTGTGTGACACAGTGGCCGTGTGCACAGGGTGTGTGTGTGACACAGGGGCAGTGTGCACAGGGTGTGTGACACAGTGGCCGTGTGCACAGGGTGTGTGTGTGACACAGGGGCAGTGTGCACAGGGTGTGTGACACAGTGGCCGTGTGCACAGGGTGTGTGTGTGACACAGGGGCAGTGTGCACAGGGTGTGTGACACAGTGGCCGTGTGCACAGGGTGTGTGTGTGACACAGGGGCAGTGTGCACAGGGTGTGTGACACAGTGGCCGTGTGCACAGGGTGTGTGTGTGACACAGGGGCAGTGTGCACAGGGTGTGTGACACAGTGGCCGTGTGCACAGGGTGTGTGTGTGACACAGGGGCAGTGTGCACAGGGTGTGTGACACAGTGGCCGTGTGCACAGGGGGTGTGTGTGTCACAGTGGCAGTGTGCACAATTTGTTTGTGACAGTGGCAGTGTGCACAGTGACATTGACAATGTGCACAGTGTAGGAGCAGCTGTGGCTTTTGTCACCTTCATTGTCCCCAGCAGCCAGCCCAATGCCTTGTGTTGGTTCCTTGTTTTACCCCACAGGCTCCTTCCCAATTGTGTGTTCAAAATAATCCTGTGATAGCCTGGCAGCCTTGTTTTAATCTCTTGCTTCATTACCTTGTAGACATAATTGAAGCAAGTTAAGACAAATTTACTTTTTTCATCTACAAAATTTAGAAGCAAACTGTCATTGTTCCAAGTCTACTTTTAAAGTCACATCTGAACACTTCCAGAAATGCCTAGCCATGGATAGCTACCAATTCATTGCACACATTAAAGAATGCAAATTAATTATCCCTTTTTTACTTTTACTTCCAATTTAATTACCTTTTTAAAATTAGTTTGCTAGGTGATATATTTTGATGCTTGTTAGTTAATGAGTAAGACACTTCACAAAAGTCAAGTAACTGCCATCTAAACATAATTTCTGGGTAACTGAGGTGGCCTAGTGTGCAAAACCAAACACTAGAACACTTTTAGTAGATAACAATGATGCTGAGAGCAAAAAGACTAACTGCACATGAATCTGTAAGGGCAGTGTCTAACATGATCTAATTCTCTTCCTAAAACTGAACAAGGCCTAGAAAGCACATTCCCTTTTCTGCTCCAGGTTCCCCTTAGGAGCTGAGAGAGTTGAACTTTTTTTGGGCTAATCTTTTTATAACATAATTTAGTAAAACTTAAATAAAAATTTAAGCCCCCAAAGAGAAAATTAAATTAGGACACTTGGACTCCGAATTTTACTCTTTCAGTCCTGGGTTCAGATGCATTATACAGCTATTACTCTTATTGAGTGTAAAGTTTAAAGGAAAAAAATATTTTGTATTCAAGAAAAAAACCCTGGAATCATTGAGAAATAAATATTGCCACAAAACCCCTTGGTTTCAAATTTGTCCTTTTACTTCCCCCCTTATTTTTTTGACATTTCTGTTACTGAAAATTGGCAGGTGCAAACACCATTCTTCACAATCCTTAGCAATGAAAAATCCACTTGTTCTGCCACAATGCAGCACATTCCTCCTCCTGCCAGCGCCCACAAACACACCACAGAGCCTGGACCGCCCACAATTTGCCCAGTAAACAGGTATTTCTTAAATCCTCAAGTCAGTTTTGAGCACCTAATTGGCTAAATTGCCTAATGCAATAGTTCAAGAAATTAACCTAAATTTCCATATGAATGGCTGGTTTGACATCTTCATATAATTGCCAAATGATTTTGTGGTTTTTTGTTGTTTTTTTTTTTTTTCTTGTTTATTTCATTTGTTTGGCTGGTTTTTTTAGGTTGATTTTCAGTCCCTGTGTTGTCTTTACCCATGTATAGCCCAGAATGTCCCCACATGGGCCAGCTATTGCATTGTTTAATCACCTGATTTAATTACCTCATTTAATTACCTTTCCACTGGTAAAGATGCTTTCTTAACAGCTCTCCACGTGCTCACCACATGGATTAATACTACCCACCAGTTCCCACTGATTTTCATGTTTTCTGCCACTCTTCACTCTTGAAATGTACACATCTAAAGGAGATGCTGAATAAAGTCATGTTCCATCCACTTCTAGATTTCTACCAGCTGGACTGGAACCAGCACAGCTGTAAACTGGAGTTTCTGCTTAAATGTTCACAGCTCTGAATAGTTTGAACAATTCTGAGTGGCTCATGTATTTTTACTCCATGAAACAAAGAAGTTTGGTGTTTCCCAGTCTGTAAATGCCCAGATTATCTGACATAATGGGATTCTCAGGTTCATGACAGCAATTATAATGCACTTCCCAAGCTGTTCCTAGAAATGCTCATTCCTTGCTGTGTCTGTGTGCTGTGTAAAGCTCTCTGGCAGGTGCCTGAAATACCAGGTGTGAGCTTCAGAAGGTGTAGGGCTGCTTTTAAACCATATTAGCAGGATTCTCTCGGGATGATTAAACAAATACATCTCATTTACTTGAGCACATATTAAACAGCACTAGCTACATTTTATACTAGGAGAATGTTTAACTGTCCAATCAAAATCACATTTTTGAGGGTGCAATATGAGTGTGTCTGTGTGTCCACTCCTGCAGTACAGATGCCTTTCCCCTCAGCATTGCTTTCTGTGCTGCTCCTGGCACACAGAGTGGGCAGCACTCACAGAAGGGAAGAACACTTCCCAAAATAAGGGTTCTATTGATACCCCTCTCATGCAGTGCATAATCCTCTGTGTTATTGACTTACCATAACCCAAAGCCTACAATGAATACAGAATTATTAATTTCCTTATGGGATTTTGTATGGTGATTTCACTACAGCATCTGAATTCTTTGAAAACATTAATGAACAGATCCTCTCAACATCCTTTTGAAGTTCGAGGATATTTTTATCACTATTTTACACAAGGGGAACAGAATATTTAAGATAAAAGCCAAAATGTTCAGAGTGTCAGCTAATTTTGTTTGCCAATTTTGGAAGTCTCAGGTTCTGAGTTTTCCAAGAGCTAAGGGTTTTTTTTTTAAAGCTTTTTAGCTGCTCAGGGGAAAGAGCCTGATTCCACCAGTTGCTGCTGGGAACACAAAATGTTCCACATGTTCAACATTATTTGATACCAAGCTTCAACTGCCTCAAAACAAGCACACAAAGCAGAGGAGCTTTGCTGTGAATGGTGAGGCCATTTCATGAAAGGGGCCATCACTCTGGCCAAAAACTAAACCAGCATCCTTTCCCTCCCTTCCTTCCTTCGACTATTCAGAAGATTTCTTCCATCTTAAGCAAGAAATGAGATTTTTGGATAGAGCTCTGTCCTCTTCACTAAATGCTCCAGATCACGACCCAAGGAATTCCACCAAAAGGGCTGGGTATTGAAAAAAAACAACAAATAAAAACCCATCTCATCTGTTTAAACTGGAGACTGGGTAAGTCCTGGACTGACTTTATCCCCATTCCTCTGTGTGGCTCAGAAATAAGTTTTGCACCTTTGAGATTGGTTCTGAGAGCAAAGAGGGGGAAGAAGAGTTGGTTTTCAGAAAAAACTGCACTCTGTCATTCCTACTGCAAAACAACATTGTCCACAACACAAACAACAAGCCAGAGCTCCCCTTTGTTTTACTTAGTTTCAGCGAACTAAATCAGATAAGTTCCCTAAACTGTAGCTTTATTTCCTTTTCTTTAAACCTATTAAAACCTGCTCTAAACTAAAACACCCAAAAACCCACCAAAATCTCACACCTGCAACCTACCAAGCCAAGCCAAAGCCACAACATTTCCAGCACCAAAGAAATTAATAACAAACTGAGTAAACCAAGCTACAGCCCACAAAAAAACCCCCAGCTTTTCTGTGTTTGTAATCTCTTTGAGAGCAACAACAGGTTTGATTTTTTAATATTGTTCATTTTTTGTGCTAGTGAATGCTTTGCCTGTTAAATAAACAGTTTTTTCCACTTTTCTCCAGAAAATTATTTTTTTCTGAACCGGTTAAGGGAAGAGCCACTTAATTTTGCTTTCTAAAAGAAAAATCTCTAAAAGTTTTTCTCCCAAAATTACCCTAAGCCAGGACAAATATAATTTTTGGTGCCCAAAAATGTAGCTCAAGAAAGCAGAAAAAACCCTGTACTGATTGAATTTTAGTTTTGTTTACTCTGTTATGAAATAAAGCAGTTGTAACCATTTTAGATTCCTAATGTCTCTCAGAGTAAAAGTGTTTCTTCATGTGTTTCTAGTCCCTAAGGTTTTTTTAAGTTTTGATACCTTTCTAGTCACTAAAATTATTTTCTTATCCAAAAAGAATTCAAATATTATCCCTAACACATAGTTTTTACAGTAGAAAAGTACAGATTAAAATAGCCATTGCACTAAGCTCAGTGATAATAATTTATACAGTTTACAGAAGTACTAGTCTGTTCAAGATAAATTTATTATTTCATTGTCCTACCCTGTAACCCAATTCCAATATCATGTTTTAAGATGCTTTATTAATAATTGCACCCAGTTTGTTAAAAGAAAAGCAAAAAAATGAAGCTTTTCAGCCTTTCCTTTCCATCCTTTAAATCTATCACATCACTTTTTAAAAAGGGTCAGTTTCCCCTAAATGCTAAAGACACCACTTTCTAGTATTTAATCCAGTAAGCTTCCTCTACACAGCCTACAACCTCTCTAAAACAAAAGCTAAAATATCCAGAACTACTAATAAAACCCCTAATCCAAAAGTAAACCCAAGAGTAAAAAATCCTGAACAGCATAAAAAATAAAAAGATAAAAGCCAAACACTTAAAAAATTTTCTAACCTACAACTTTCCACAGAAACAAATTCAAAACCCAATTAAGTAGAGGAATACCTAAAAAAGTACCATAATGACTCTAAGGAAAAAAAAAATCATTACAATAAGCTAAGCCCAAACCTATACTTATCACACATTCCTAAACACTGTACAGCAACAAATAAAATCAAAAAGACAAAACAATAGATCAGCAGTTCCCCCAATCACTCAAGCTACAGCCAACAGCCCAGCCACTCAAGTTATAACTTGTCACGGACACATTTTATGAAAAATCCTTTTGCTAGGATCTTTTCTCCTGAGAAGCTGAGAGGCCTCAGAAACGAAATGTAAACAATGATTATCTGCTGCTGTGGAATGCAACAGGTGCATCTGTGATTGGTCTCATGTGGTTGTTTTTAATTAATGGCCAATCACAGTCAGCTGGCTCGGACTCTCTGGTCAGTCACGAGATTTTATTATAATTTCATTCTTTTCCTTGCTAGCCTTCTGATGAAATCCTTTCTTCTATTCTTTTAGTATAGTTTTAGTATATAATTTTATTTTAATATAATAAATATAATAAAATAATAAATCAGCCTCCTGAAACATGGAGTCAAGATTCTAATCTCTTCCCTTGTCCTGGGACCCCTGTGAACACCACCACAATAACTAAACCAATCAATAAGCCTAAGCCTGTAGCTAAACCAAACAATAAACATAAAACATGGCAGCCACTGCAAAAAAGCCCACACAAAAAACCCAACTGGCCAGTGACCAACAATCATAACCCAGGGCAAAGACCCTCCAAACCAAGCATGGAGACCAAAATTAAAGCAACTAACACAAAACCAAAAACCACTATTAAATGCCTATTCCCTAAAAAACCTTGGTAGCCTAAAAAGAAATTACACTCAAAGACCTAATAAACCTATAGTTAGTAAGGTAATCCCTCTTTAAAACTACAATTCTACATAGCACTAAAGCAAAACATTGAAAATCCCCATCACATAATCCAATTGTCAACCTAAGAACAATAAGGGGGGCCAACTCTCACCATCTCTGGGCACCAGTCCTAAGAAGCGCAACACAAAAATACCTATATACAAACCATCTCTAGATACAACAAACTCATTAAAAAAACAGAAACCAAAACATTCAATGCTTAAAAAAATGGCAGTAGCAGAAATTGTCTTCTCAAATAACCTACAGACTATAAATCCAGACTTAGTACCATGTACACCCATAATATAGTACACACCACAAAAATACACTTGTACTTTAACAATAATTAAAAAAACCCAAAGAAAATATAAGAAAACCCCAAAACCCAAACAAAATATAACAAAAAAGCTCCAAACATATACAAATACTGTACATAACCCAACACATACAAAAATCACAACTGTAAAAGCATGTCTACAAAAATTAAAAAATAAAACTAAAAAAATCACAAAAAACTGAAAAAAAAATTAAAAAATACCTTCTCCAAATCTCAGCAATACCAATCAAAAGTTCTTATACTAAATGTAAATGTCCCCCAAACAGGGAGAGAAGGTACCCTCACTACGTGATGGCAAAAAAATCCATAAAGAAATTAGATAAAAAATCTACTGCTACTCTAACGCAACAAGTGCCTAAATTAAAAAAAATCAAGACTCAAAGAAAAAGTTCCACCAAAAAAACCCAGCTCCATAACCAGCTCCAAAAAAAAACAGTGACCCATAACCAAACTACCAAATATAATAATACTAGTAACAACACATCCAATCCCCTTAAAAAAACCTCCAAAAGATACACCCAAAGAAAAAAGAAGAACCAAGATTAGAGTAGGTAAAAGTTAGAAAAAACTGGTTTTTAAACCGTATAAATTAATTAACCTAGCACATCAAAACCACAAAAATATAAAACCTTAATCAACAATAGCACACAATACCCATTAATCCCACCAAAACATATAAAGACAAAATCTGTTTCTATTACTAGAGTAACAAAAAGATCACAAAGTTTTGCTTTTAGTAAAAACTAAAGTAAATCTAACTAAAAGGAAGTAAAAAAGCCACTCTATTGTAACTAGCCCAAAACCCCCATCCATTTTAAGCATAGACTTCCTCCAGAGTCAGTTTTTCAAAAACCCAAAGAAAGTCAGGTAAACATTTAAAATAACAGCTGTAAAACCAAAAAGCATCAAACAATTAAACACCTGACCTTAACTATCAAAAAACCCATCTACAATAAGATTTCATTAAAAAAACCCCAACAAATACCAATTACCACCTCAACAATACACCACCAGCACAACACCAAACAACCCAAAATAGTGTAATTCCCACCCATAAAATACACCATAAACTAACCCACCAAAAAATAATCAACAAAACCCGCTCACCCTTCAACAAGCCCATTTAGCCTATACACAAATCTAAAACAAATAAAAATTAACTATAAACTATCAAACCTTAAATACCGGTGTATTAAACACTAATAGCACCATTAAACACTGCTGTAACAAACTTATTAAAACTCCAATACAAACTAAAATCCAAAACAACAAAATAACATTGTTAACATTACCAATACATTTTTCTTGTTTCCTCTAACAACGAAATACAAACTTGTTTACTCGCACATAAAAACAATACAACCATACATAAAAACCATACTCTCACATAAAAACCATACAACTACCCCAAAAATAAAAACACTGCCTCACCATCTACCATAAACTCATCCAAACTACACTAAGAAAGAGTAAAGCTCCAAACCATCTACAATACATCGATTACATCATTGAGTAAAAAAACGCAGCAACAAAAATGCTTAAAAAAAATCATCCAAATTCTCCTAAAACCAATTTCACCATCAGAGAAATTAAAAAGCCTACTCAAAAAATCCAGTTCCTAAAAATAAGATAGCAAAATAAACAGCATCAAATTCCCACCAATGTCATCAACAAAATCACAATATCTCCACCAACCAACAAAAAAATCCCCACAGACTTTTCCAAGCGCTATAAGCTTTGAAAAAATGCACATTCCTAAATACAACCAAATGATAAACCCTCTTCACCCAATCACCCACAAAAAGATCACTTTCCAATAAAACCCTAAAAACCAACAAACCTTGACCCCAGTTAAACAAAAAATCACAGATACAATAACCCTGAACAGAGTCCAAACACAACCAAACATAAAAAATGTACTCTGCAACCAAGAACCATCACCTGTCCTAAAACCTTTAAAGAAAGTGCCTAGAAAACTCAAGGCCAACCACGAAGATTTTAGAGTAAAAAATGAGAAAAAAATGAGTAAAAAGAACACCAAAAAATACCCACCCAAAAAAAAGAAAACCCACCAATGAGACATTCACAGTGTTTGTCTCCCAAGAAACAGAGTGTGCTTTCTCTCTAGCTCCGCCAATCCATGGGAAGATAAACAAAAGCAAAAATACAAAACAAGAACAACAACAAAAAAAACCACACCAAAAAAAAAAAAAAAAAAAAAGCAGCCTATAAAAAATCCAAACTTTCTCAGAAGTAATGAACATTAAACCACAACTCCTCCTGGCACCCCAACTACCAATGCCAAAGTAAATACTCAAAGCAAAAATTCCCTCTACCCACCATGCCACCAACTCCACATAATGCAGATTACCCTCATCACACAACACACCCATATTAAAACATTACATCACCCAAAGACTTTAAAATAATTTCAAATTAACCTAAAAGTAAAAAATTTAGTCTCACTAAAAAATCCCCAAAAAACCAAAAACCAAAAGTAACGCATACTAAAAAAACTGCACCATGTAACCAACTACCAACAAAAAACCATGTTACACTCTTTTCACTAATGATTCCTATCCCGTTGTGAAAATCAACCAAAAAAAACCCAGCCATATAAAACCCCATGCAACAAATCACAAAACTACTAAAAAAGTAAATCAAACCAACTCACTAAACTCAAAGCTATTCAACTAGCCCAAAACATTACTAAAAAAAACCCCAAAATTCTACCTCTACACTAATTTGTAAATAGTAACCAATACTCTATAAAATTAAGAAAAACTAATTAACTGTGTAAAAAACCCCCAATTTAACCTACTAATAAGTAAAAAACTATCACTATCAAAGTAAAAAAACTTTCTTATAAAAGTCCATCATATAAAGACCGATATTCTCAAAAATAAAGCTAATAAAAACCACCAGAACAACAAACAAGTAAATCAAGCTACAAAAGTACAAGTATCAAGACCAAATTTAAATTAGCAACACAAAAGTGATTCCTAACTAAATAAACTCAGAGTGCCTCCAGTCATCAAAATAAAAATACCACCTGTAAGTAAACACAAAATCAAAGAGTAAAGCTAACCATACACAGTATTTCTCAAGTTCTCCATAACTGTGAAACATTTACTAACATCAAACAAACCAAACCCCCTATGACATAATGAGCAATAATCCAAATATAAATATAAAGAACCTGGCAAATTAATTGCATTACCCTACCCCAAACACACCAAAACAAGCCCTATGTGCCCACAAGAGCAATAACCACCACGAAGTAACTAAAAAGCTACCCTATAATACCTCACACTACAGCCCATAACACCATGCTAAACCTTAAAAAACACATCCTTTAGCACAGAACCCTGAAAAAATTAAATCAAAGAACAGAACTCATTTCAAAACCAACCTTATCAACACCTAAACTAAAAAAATCTAACAGTAAATAAGTATACAAATAAGTATATACCATATCCTCTACCATACACCAACTACAAAGTAAAAAAGTACAATAGACTGTTAAAAACCACCTTAAAACATGGGGTGGGGGATCATTCAAAAATTAAGAACATCTAATAAAAGCCACCTAATTAATTAAGATCCAAAGTTCCACTAACCAAACAAACCCAACCAACCTAAACCCCTACATACAATAAACAAAAGCAAAGTCCTAATAATGCATGACAAAAGTTTATTAAAAAAGACAATTTAAATTAATTCTACCTCAAATACAAACATATTCATAAAGTTGTTTTTACTCAAAGACCAAGTGCCACATGGTAAATAATACAAAAATCCCCAAAACAACACAGTGTATGCCTCAAAAAAATCTAATTTTTAAGTAAGAACTATGGGTAAACATCACTGCTTGTTAAATGTTACTGCCATTGTCTATATATAACTGTATACTACGTATACCTATGTATAATAAATGTGTTTATAAAGTTAGAATATATAATAGTTTTAGTAATAAACCAACGATATAAAAATAAAAAGTAAAATATCCTAAAGTAACTTTATAATACTCGTATCCCCATTCACCTGTGTAACTCAAAAATAAGTTTTACACCTTTAAGATTAGTCCTAAAAACAAAAAAAAGAACAAAATCCCAGAGTTTGTTTTCAAGAAAGCTGCACTCTCACTCCTGCACATTCCTACTGCAAAACAATGCTGGCTATAACAACACAACACAGACAATAAACCTGTGCTCTCCTTTATTTTAGTTAAGTTTTAGCTAACTAAAGCAGATAAGTTCTCTAAACTAGAGCGTTTTTCCTTTTCTTCAAACCTACTCTAAACTAAAACACCCAAAAAATCACCAAAATCTCACACCTTTAACCCACCAAACCAAACCTAAACCACAACACTTTGAATTTCAGAAAAACTAATAACAGAGTACACCAAGCTACTGCCCACAAAAACCCCTGAGTTTATTATATCTTCTAAAGCAACAAGAAGTTTAATTTTTCAATATTGTTCATTATTTGTGCTAGTAAATGGTTTGCCTATTAAATAAACAACTTTTTCCACTTTTCTCCAAAAAAATTTTTTTCCAGACCATTAAGAATAAAGCAGCTTAAATTTACTTTGTAAAGAAAACCCCTTTAAAAGTATTTCTCCCAAAATTACCTGAAACCAAAACATATGCCTGTGTGCAAAGGGGAAGACTTAGAGAATACGCAAACTACCATGTGCAAACATTCTGATCATGTTGGAAAAGTCTTAGACCAGGGACTGAGGAATGGGAATTGATTCAGTAGGAAAATATTCTATAATCCCAATATATTTTATCATATTCAGATATATTTCTGTAAGCTTCCACAGTACCTTTAAATTCTGGATGCATGAGTTGTGTGAAGGCAATCCAGCTTCCAGAGCTTCCCACTGCTGCAAAACTTCTTCAGTGCTTAAAAATTTCTTTATCTTTTAACAGGTCAATGAACCTGAAATGAAGTATCCTAAAGCAACCACAAAATTAAGCCCCCCTGTATCAATGTCCAACATATATTTCCTCTTCTAGGTGAAGGAGAACAGAAAAGTGTCACAGAATAAAAGCCTGGGAAATGCATGATTTAAAGGTCAGCTGGAGGGAAGACAAACTGAGAACCAGAGAAAAAAACAAAGACAGACTATGCAATAAGATTACGATGCAAGATGAAAACCACTATTTCCAAGTTTTATAGCTATACTGGAATGTATGTGGATGCTGGGGTTTTGTTTTTGTTTGTTTGTGGTTGGTTTAGGTTGTTGCAGCTTTTTTTCTGTCATTCTCTGTGGTAGTTTTACATGGGAGGCATCTACAGATGTAATAAAAAAGCTTCTACATAACTAACAGTCTGTCCATCTCAAAATTAAAAAATTCTAAAATTAACAAACCAAAACCAGTACACTTTCCAAAATGGGAATTTCCTAATTTACACAAAGCCATTACCCTGCTGAGATCAGAAACAGCACTTGGTGCCCATTATGGTTTCTGGACCTCTTCACCTCCACAAGGGTGGACTCTCACCTACAACTCCCAATCTCAGAAAGATGCCCCAAACCAGGCCAAAAGGTCAGAAACTTTCATCCATTCCTCATCAGGGTGCATTATTATAAAGCCACATATATGGAATTATTATAAATCCACACAGATAAATATGGAGAGTAAACATAAAACTCATTTGGGAGGAGACATCCAGAACACCAAGCTGCAAGATCCTCTAGGAACAAGACTTACCTGCTTGGTGAGTGCATTTCCAAAAGAATCCAAGCCAGCTGCCCACTCTGAGCTGCCTTCTGGAAGAGTTTCTTCCACCCTTTTGCTCTCTGTTGACCACGAAGGCTGTCAGGAGGACTCTCCCCTCGTGTCACAGCACATGTCCCAGCTCAGACAGCCACCATACCCAGAGTGTCACCACACAATTTCAATTTCAGAAAGCTTCAGCCCATGCAGAGTGACACCATGGCACTTCAGGAGGCTGCAAGTGGCTGCTTTTTTGTCCCTCAGCCCAGGCTTTTATGCCCTCCTGTCGATGCCCTGCACCTGTGTGCCCTCTGTGGGATTGCCCAGCACACCTGGGCACTCCATGGCTCCTCACCTTCAACAGCATTCACCTGTCCTGCACAGCTGGAGCCACTGGGGATCAGCCACAGCCCCACTCCCAGTCACCACAAACTCTATGCCTACAACGTGCACACACTACAGTTATTTTGCAACCAAGCAAACTGAACCTTCATAAATAGCAGAACTGGCAGATGGCAATTAAGAGTTACATAAACACCTACCTAAATTATACAAATGGTTGCCTACAGTAAAAGTATCAAGCATTTATCCTTGCTTATGTCATCCCAACTCCCTGTGAGCCCATCCCCATCCATCCCATCCCCTCAGAAAGGTCTGACCTGGTGCTGTCATCTCTCTTTTCTGAGCACTTGTACATCTCCCAGTAATCTCTTCACTGAGTTGACTGCAGCTGGGACAGCTTTATTCAAATTCCACCTCTCAAAGTTCACCAATGACTCAAAAGCAGGGACCAGATACTCCATCATTTCGAGCTGCTCAGTCTGAGAGAATTACCCTCAAGAGATCTCACCGTTCTCTGGTAATCACATAATCCCCCACTATCACACCAGCCCCTCTCTCCCTGCTTTCAAACCACCACAGTAAGCAAGAGACAGCAGGGGATCAGTCAAGAGCTGAATAAACAGAAATAAGGAATGGGAAGGATATTCTATAAGGATAGTCTTTAAGGCTCTACAGAAACCCCTGTCTGACCATTCATGGCAGCATTTGGGAAGTTAGGCTAAATGATTAGTCTTAACACAAAGAAATTAAGACTTCAGGAAAACAGAACTAGTAAAAAATTAAATACTGGGTTCCTTCCATAATTCTCAACTGCCTTGGAACTCATTCACTGCGAACTTCAATTGTGAGCAGCTTTTCTTCTCTCATGGCCAAAGCAAAAATCTGGGCATACCTTTGCTTTAGTATCACAGAACATCACTGTACCACTCTTTCAGCCACCTCTGTGCTACAGGCTCTCTGCTGCCATGGCTATAATCAAAAACTAGCCCAGCAGCAATGCTGAGGGGCTCTCCTGACATCATGAAGGTGCCTGACATAGAGCACAGAAAAGTTTTCTTCTCTTCACATAGCTAAGGCGCTTTGCCATGAGACAAACATGTCACGTAGGAGTGTGATTTTATTTTTGTGTCTTCTTCTTCCACACTAACCAACTGAGCATCTCTGGCAAAACTACACATTGTCCAGTCCAAGCAGGTCAGAAGTGAGTTTTTTATTGTCTCCAAAACTGTCTTCTACATACCCTAAATTCTAGTGCCCTCATTAAAACAGAGACTGGTTAAGCTCAGAAGCACCAAGAAGCCATCAATTATTTTCCTTCTGTAAATAAGGAAGCAGGAACTGAATGCAAACAGGGATCAGAGTATCCTCCACTGCCACAGCACCAGATTCTTCTCAAGTTCAAGAAAGATTCTTCTCAAGTTTAAAGAGCATAAAATCAAAAGCTGCAAAAACTCATTCCAAAGCCCATTTCAGCATGCACAGGCCTCCTCTCACTTTTGCCATAAGTGTCACATTGCCTGTGTGAAATTTACCTGCGTAGTAAGGAGGAACTTACAAAGTTAAACTCTTCAGCAGTTTTATCTCTAACGGGTGTTGGCTATGGCAACTTGTTCCCATTAGACAACTTATGTCATGTTGCAGACACTCAGGGATGTACCAGTCCATTTTATAATTCAGCCAGACAATGTCGGAGCCATAAAATCTTATGCTTAAATGCAGCTTTTACCAGAGAGACTTCAAGCACCTTATTAATTTGGGTAACTTCTCTGTTTTATCTGTGAAGAGAAGACTGTTCAGCAGTAATTCCAAGGGTTCATGACGGCAGCGTCTAACTCTCTACCCCAAACACTCAGAAACCACCGTTTATGCCACACGAAAAACACCACAAAGCGGGGTCCCACTTAACACCTTATAAGCACAAAAAAAGGAACAAAATACTTAAGTACAGATAACAACTGAGACCAGATGCAACTTCTACCATTCATCAACTAGTACACAAGAAAAAAGGCTCAGTAATCTTTCTCCACCCAGCCCAAACAGCTAAAAGAAACAATCCAAATATGTAGGAGAAATTGGAAACCTCCTCAGTAAACTAAACACCCAGTAACTATGAATCAGACTCCCTCTGCATATTAAGCGTGGGCAAACAAAGACAAAGAAAAGAATGCAATTTTCCAAGGCATACACCTCTGCTGTATTCTGACAAAACACCAATTCAGTATCGATCTGAAACGTCACACTATCGTTTGCCGTAGTGTGCTGTATGACATGCTGTAAACACGGCAAAGCTTTAGTAATACCAGACTTGACCACTGGCCCATACTAGACCTTGCTCCACCCTGTGAAATCTGCGCTGAGAAGTGGGGCAAGACTGACAGGTTTTATTGTGAAACTTAACAGGTTTGTGGATTAGCAAAGCTACCGTATTGAAAGCTGCAAATCTCTCCACGGTCATGTCTCTACAGAACCGTGCTCATTCCTCAATTAAAATTTTATTATTAAAGTTACCAAAACGCCACACAAGACCTACCAGTTTCTGCCTGGTTTACAACATTATCATAGAATATGGGGGAAAATGTTGGACTTTTTAAAGAGTTTATGTTTTTCTTCATTCACAACAAAACTCGACAAACCCCCGATGTTTGGCTATGCTGTTTTTTTCCAAGGTTCCCCTGTTCTTTATGATCGTGAAGATTTTGTAAAAGCGAAGGCACCGTATTTAACCAGACTTACTTCGGCCTGAAAATGCCTTTAGCTTTTGGGAGCAAACTGACCAGCAATGGCAACCAGTTTCTGGAGAGGAACGAGGAGAAAGGCGACCCGGGGCGCGGACGCACGCTGAGGCGCACACACACACACACCCGAGCGAGGGCAGCAGCTCCCCCCCGCCTCAGGACGGCACCGGCATTGACTCGGGCCCCACCGAACCCCCGAGCC
>NW_005054429.1:1463735-1498546 GCF_000277835.1 Geospiza fortis | reverse complement strand
GAAAAAAACAAAGACAGACTATGCAATAAGATTACGATGCAAGATGAAAACCACTATTTCCAAGTTTTATAGCTATACTGGAATGTATGTGGATGCTGGGGTTTTGTTTTTGTTTGTTTGTGGTTGGTTTAGGTTGTTGCAGCTTTTTTTCTGTCATTCTCTGTGGTAGTTTTACATGGGAGGCATCTACAGATGTAATAAAAAAGCTTCTACATAACTAACAGTCTGTCCATCTCAAAATTAAAAAATTCTAAAATTAACAAACCAAAACCAGTACACTTTCCAAAATGGGAATTTCCTAATTTACACAAAGCCATTACCCTGCTGAGATCAGAAACAGCACTTGGTGCCCATTATGGTTTCTGGACCTCTTCATCTCCACAAGGGTGGACTCTCACCTACAACTCCCAATCTCAGAAAGATGCCCCAAACCAGGCCAAAAGGTCAGAAACTTTCATCCATTCCTCATCAGGGTGCATTATTATAAAGCCACATATATGGAATTATTATAAATCCACACAGATAAATATGGAGAGTAAACATAAAACTCATTTGGGAGGAGACATCCAGAACACCAAGCTGCAAGATCCTCTAGGAACAAGACTTACCTGCTTGGTGAGTGCATTTCCAAAAGAATCCAAGCCAGCTGCCCACTCTGAGCTGCCTTCTGGAAGAGTTTCTTCCACCCTTTTGCTCTCTGTTGACCACGAAGGCTGTCAGGAGGACTCTCCCCTCGTGTCACAGCACATGTCCCAGCTCAGACAGCCACCATACCCAGAGTGTCACCACACAATTTCAATTTCAGAAAGCTTCAGCCCATGCAGAGTGACACCATGGCACTTCAGGAGGCTGCAAGTGGCTGCTTTTTTGTCCCTCAGCCCAGGCTTTTATGCCCTCCTGTCGATGCCCTGCACCTGTGTGCCCTCTGTGGGATTGCCCAGCACACCTGGGCACTCCATGGCTCCTCACCTTCAACAGCATTCACCTGTCCTGCACAGCTGGAGCCAATCAGGGATCAGCCACAGCCCCACTCCCAACCACCACAAACTATTCCTACAACTGCATTCTAGTGAGCACACTAGTAATTAACCAACACTAAACCCACACTGTGCAGACATGCAATCTATTAAAGCAAAATAAAATAAAAGAAACTTAAATAATTAAAATACTTCAAATACGTGCTGTCTATATACTCAGCCCCACTCCCAATCACCACAAACTCTGTGCCCACAAATGATATTATACAGGTACAGCCCCCAACCTTCCCCCTGCAAGGGAGTCCTTCCATGACTGTTGTCAGGTGAAGGTACCACCGGGTGGAAAATAAAAATTCTCTCCCTTCCCCTTCTTTCAGGCTTCCATCAGCAGCTGCTGCTGGGCACTGCTGGTGCCTTGTGAAGGCTGGCCTAGAACAGAGGCTAGACACAGTTAAAGAACAAAGTATTCCACAGATCTGAGTAATCACTTTTGAACCCAACTCTTTTGACATCTATCACATTTTAAACTCCAGACTTCGTCATCACATATGCTATTCAGGGAGGAAATGTCGTGTGTTTGAACTTGCCATTTAGGTCTCATACAGCAAGAAGCAGTGAATAATTGTTGCCTAGTCCCTTTTTCCATGACTTGTTATTTCATACACTTTGAACAGAACTCCTCACTTTCAGGGTGAAGTGCTCCTAAACTGTTATTTGTATTCAGGCTGTTCACTGCTTTAATTGATCCTCTCATCCATTTTTATACCCTTTGTAATCCAACCACATTTATTTGAAATGTATAGGACAGCACCAGGACTCAGGCAAGGAATTTGCATAAGAGTTCGCTCCCCGTGAGTTTTTGTGCTATTTTGACCACAGAGATGATGTTTTCATGGCATTTTTACAATAACTCCAAGGTCTCTTTCCTGACTAGTAATGTCTGTTTGAGAACCCATTGCCACATGTGTAGTTTGGGCTGTTTTCCTTCTTGAGTTCCACTTGTTATTTTATTGCCCAGTCCTTCAGCACCTAACATGCTTCTCCACCTCTTCATAGTTAGCTTTTGTTCCAGCTAGCTGAATAATTCATTTTCAATAATTTTTGCCAGTTTACCCTGGAATCTCTTTTTGAAATGATTTGTGGCTCTATTAAAGCCTCTGAAGTGCCCCTGGAGCCCCAATCCCTGCCTGGCAGGGGTGCCAAGCACAGGCACAATGCTCCACTCTGCCCTAACCCAGCTCCTGAGTGCCAAAGGAGCACAAGCCCCAGCTGGGGAAAGGCACAGGCCTGTCTAAGGCCAAACATGAGGTGAAGCTTTCATCTTGACCTTGGCCTTCCTCTTGGAGTTTCCATCTGAACACTGCTGGGACCCAGAAGGGGGTAATGTTCTTTTCTATCCTTCTTCTTCTAATTCCCCCTTCTTGGAATTTCTTGAGGAACTAAAAATCAAATGGGCTTAAAGTTTGCTAAGTTGAATGGGCCGAGTTAATGGTCTGAGAAGCATTTTAGGTTGATTGAGTGTTGTTATAATAAGCAAGTAAATGAAAAATAGTACAAACCATAGCCTGCAGCCTTTGAATGTTTTTGTAAGAACTTCCCAGTGGGATGAGATCTTTAACAACCTTTTCACACTTGCAATACTGACACAACCCTGAGTGCTACAACAGTGAAATCAGCAAAATGTGTACTTCAGATAAATACTATTCCTTAATTAGTTTGTAAAGACAAGCCAGCAGGTAGCAGAGTAGATTGGCAATGAAATGAAATGGGCTATATCACACCTCCACTGCTCCCCAAACACACATTGCTTTCTACCTAACTGGCAATCTGACAGAAAAACTTCTTAGGCAATGAAAAGTTATGAGAAGTTTTGTGCCAGTAATGCGTGAGGAATGTGCTGGGAAGCACTTTCTGCCTATGAAGTCTAGATATGCTCACAGTAGGTAAGAAAACAAATGCATGTACAATGAATAGTGCAGAACATTACTCAATAGCAATATGAAATACAAAAACCTCCCTTCAATCTGCTGTATCTCTGGAAACAATTTATGCTAGTTATAAATGGTAAATATGTACCTAGCTAACAAATCTATGATCAACTTCTGATTGAATCACTCTCAAATCACAAGTTTTAATTTTCTCAATAAATTTTTTTTGGTCCCTGCAAGTGTTGCAATTGAACCAAGCGATTCCACTCATGCCAAAGCCATTAAGAAAACATGGGATTCATTGATGTTTTGACTATCAAAATGGTCCATGCACAAGCTTGTCTAAAAACTTTTCAAGATTGCAATGGACATCTATGTCTAAGTCTAACATGTCATGAGAGCAGTGAAAGTAACAAGTATATTTAGCAAAACTCAACATGCCTCTTGTACTCATGAAAGTAGCTCCCTGTGTACATTTTACACTAAACACTGAGAATCTGAAAAAAATCCCATAATAGTCTTTACAACTTCAGCTGTATCAAAATCATAAATTAAAATTAATTCCAAAATCTTCCTGTTCATCATGATAGGGAAATATTGAAGTGACCCACCCTCTTCATTCTACTGAAATGACATCACCCTGCTACATGGACATGTCCCAAATCCTAGTTTCCAGGCTTCAAACAAGCCTCTTCCTAGTTCTCACTGCACTACAAGATCCCAGGCTCACCACAACGATAAATCCCTTTAGAAAGCAACTAGGAGGATTCAATTTCTCTCTCCTAGTATTTTTAACAAGCAAAGCCTATTTCTTAAGAAATTATTTCTTCCTCTTTGAACTTCCCCAATGAAGACTGCTCCTGCACCATGGTCTGCTCCTCCCACAAGTGGTTCTGAAAGTTTCTGCAGGCAGCTTCCATCCATTTCCTTCTTCAGAGGCTTGTGGAAAATGCTCCTTCAATGTGTCAGGGATGAATTCTGCAGCACATTAGTGAACTGATCAAGTGGGAAGCTTCTTGCTTCAGACAGTTCTGACATCACAAACTACTTTCAGGACTTCTTCCTCTGGCTCTCACCAGGTTGGAGAAATTCACTTTATTTGCACAGGCCCAACACAGCAGAATGACATTCTGAAGGCAGGGCAGACTGTCATGCTTACAGCACAGCTATACATTGCTCTGTCTCTGAATATTACTGATTTGCTAGAAGTCATTATAAACAGCATGTACTTGTAACAATATATTTGTCAAAATCAATTTAGACATTTTTTGTAAGAGAAGAAAGGAACATTATTTGGTAGAAATACATTTCACATTATATTGCTCTTAATAATATTAAAATTTATTTGAAGTCATTGATAAAAGACATATTTACAGCTGAATTAAACTGAAAAAACAGAACTGGAACATTTACAACCAAGTACCAGACTAAAAACCAGAAAGACAAAAAAAAAAAAAAAAAAAGAAAAAACACCAGTTTTGGAAATATTTTTCTGTCTCTTGGAACTCCACAGGTCATCCATAGATGCTAACAATCTAAGAACATCTAAGGCATTGTAATGCTAAGCATGAACATGTTCTAATATTAGCATCTGCCTAACTTGCTTCCAAATGAAATTTATTTTAACACAAGGAAGTTAGTCCAATGAAAATAATTTAGGGGGTCAAAATAACTTTTGTAAGATTTCCACCTTGAAACTCTCAAAACTATTCACAGGAGGAAATCACAATTCATCCTATTCACATTTGCTATCCATCAATCCTGCTTGAAATAGGGATGAACTCAGAACTAAATCCTAGTTTTTTTCTTGGAAACACGAAGTAGAAGATTTTTTGATGTCCTTGATTTAACATCCAGTGGGACATTTCCTTGAGAAAGGCTTCTAATGAAGTTCCTTGGCATATTCTGTTCTTGCTTCCTGCTCTTCATTTTAACTCCTAGTGAAGAATGAAATGCTATTAGAAATAGAGAGAAACTCCTTCAATAAACATAAGTAGACTGTAACTGACATGGACCTCCTTTTCAGAATAGGTCTAAGAATTTTTACGTATTTCTTTCCTTTACTGAAAACCTCATTTTAATTTGCAAACATGTAATCACTCTTAGCTCAGTAATGCAGGGTTTTAATTGTCTAGAAAAGTCCCATGATTAGACCTTCAACTGACAGGAGATGCTATTAAAAAAGCACAATGGTCTATAAAAACATGTAGAAATATGAAAAAACATTATTAATCCTTCTTATTATAGAAAAGCATTGAAAAATGATCACTACATCATTACAGAAAGTTTTGTCCTTTTAATCTGAAAACAACCCTCTTAGGTATTTAATTAAGGTTTATTCTGCTCTAGTAATGCATGCTCTCAAAAATCAAGTCTATTTCATATTCAGTTCAATGCTGAATAATCTAAGTTTTATTCTCATTTCAAAAGGTGCTTCTGCATTCCATAGTTCCTCAATTCCAGAGTTGGGATTGAAGAGTGGAACCTTCCTAACCTGGTCTGCTGGAGCAGACATTGATACTGATATAACCCTGTATGCAATCTACCTAATAAGTCACTTGGTTAGACAGAGTTAGACTCATATATTCAGTTTCCAGAAAGCTTCTGGTAACACAACCCCAACATTTCCAATGAATACAGAATAAGACCTTTTCCCTCACATTCCCTCACAGCAATTTTTACTTAAAAACACGTATGTGCTGTAAAACCACTGTAGTGCCCATAGCACTGGAAAAAGCCGCACCATGGAAATGTTTTCTCACATTGCCTTTCTATTTCATAAGAAAAGCAGACTAAAATATTAAAACTAATATTGGATCTCCTCTAGTTAGCCCAAGAAAATTGTTAAGTGTATCTCTGAAGACAGAGAGGAAAAGGAGGCAGAGATGAAGGAAAATTGTACAGATTTAGCACGTTAAAATCTGCTTCAGGTGCCAAGCAACTTAGTGCCATGCACTAGAAAGGGCAGAGGTTTTTACAGAATTGTGAAGAGATTTGTGAACATTGGCAAAAAAAGTATTTGTAACTGATTTTATCACAGAAAAGATTTATACACCTCAGAGAGAAGCCATATAATTGAGGTAAACTTTCACACAATAGAACTTGCTAATATTATTATCACCAGTATGTTAAAAGCAAAATAATTTTGCCTCAGGTATTGTTTTTGTCCAAAACAGCCCTAAATTTTAAGACCAATAAATCTCTGAAAATACATTTCATCTGTTAAAACACAGCAGTTTGGTGCTGTAAAATAAAGCAAAGAATTAAAAACTGATATGGAAATTATTAGAGAATTTTATTTCTTGATAAGCCACACTTGAGCCAAGACATAATTGCTAATAAAAATTTCTCAACAAGTTAATAAACTATTCTGGATTGAAGACCTTGACTCTTGGGAAAAAGGGTTTCCCAACAACCTTGTAATAATATTGAATTGAATTTTGATTAGTTACTATCTATATAACTGACATTCTGACACTTTTTTTAAAAAAAAAGGATATACTATTCAAACCAATGGCTTAGGACACTGTCACAGCAACACGTGCTATTAAAGTGACAAAATGAATTGAGAGGCAAGTGCAAAATTAATTAACTTGTGCAATCACTGTTACCAAGGTGACGCCTGTCCCAGAAACAGACACCTTGTGCAGGCTGCCCTAGAGCAGAGGCTGGACAGAGCTAAAGAATAAAGCAGGGATTGATTCCAAGCATCTCCTCCATGGATCCACCTTGGGCAGCACCAGAGCCCAGCCAGGGCTGCACCCAAGAGGAACCAAAATGGCCCCAAAATGCACGAGCGCTCCCGGGGTCTCTCCCTGGGATCAGTTCTGCTCCATTTGCATCTTGCACTTCATTGTCCCATTCCAGTTTTAGCCCCTGCAGTCCCACCCTGCTTGTTTTTCTCTCTGCAGCCCACGGTGTTTGTGCTCTTGGGGCTGAGATTTGGATCATTTGTCCTTGGTGCCCAGCTGGAGCAGGAATTGTTTTGTCTCTCTGCTCTGTGCACAGAGCTCACCATTCCCTCATGTGAAGCTCAGACCCACCCACTAAAGCAGCAGAGAATGTGAAAAATACCAAAGCCAAAGGCTGAGGCAGCAAAGGCAGTGTCCCCCAGGCCAGCCCTGACACTCACCAGCCCCCTGGGGCACTCTCAGGGCTGCGTGGCTCAGCAGCACGTCCTGCCGAGAGCGCTTGGCAGCGCCTGGCGCCTGCAGGCTGCCCAGCACCGTGTTCGAGGTGGAGCTGCAAAAGAGCCACAAAGAGTTTGCCTTCAGTACAGTCACTGCTCACAGTGAGTCTGGCCTTGCAATGTATAAATACTTTAAATATTATCCAGTGTTGACAGAATCGTAACAGAATGCAAAGAATAAACTAATTTATTATGTATATCTATGGACACTTTCCCCTTTCTCCTTTTTAAAAATTTACAAGAATGCTTCAGTTGTGAAAATAAGGACTAATGCTGGCACTTGTATACAAAGGCAGGACCATATGTCATAGTTTTGTTTGAAACCACAGAAGCCAGTTTGATGGCCATCACATACAAATTATACTAAGAAATAATCTTAAGGCATGTTACAAAATCCTTGAAATGACCAAGCTGTGTTTATTGAACAAATCACATTTTTTTATTGCTGCAATAACTTTTCTACAGCCTCCAACACAGTTGGAGTGGGTGGCTTCATAGCAGACAATACTTTTTAACTAAGCTGCAAGAAAACTGTTACAGCTTCAAATTCATTAAAACAAAACCTCTATATTTTATCCACAGCACTTTATGTGATGGACTTAAGGTCTACAGTGAAAATTATGAACCTATCTGATCTCACCCTTCTGCAATTGCCTCACAAACTTCCCGGGTTCCACTCTGCTAGACAGCCTCATAAACAAGCTAATGGTATTTATGTCCCAAGTTCCTAGGCTTTTCCTATTCCTGTAATAAATATTGTATTATTTCCACTTTAGAGTCCCCTAACTCACACTTTCTTAATAATAATTTTCTGCCTAAATGAAAATATATAGCAAGCAGCAAAGACTAAGACTTTCCTTGTGCCAGTCCTAAAAATCTACTCATGCATGCCTCTTGCAAGAGAACTTATGCCAATAAGAATATACCATTATTTGGTAAAATAGTCTCTTATGACTGACTTGCCTCTAATCCCTTGTCCTGAAAATACAACTGTTTCAAATTATACTTCTAATGTGGACCATATGACTGAAATTTGTATTTTTATTCTAGCATTAGTAGGAGATGAATGACTGGAGCGACCCACTTCAGGTCGAGGGAAAGCATGGGGGAGAAAAGAGGGAAAAAGTAAAGAAGAGAACGGAATGAAGGCACTCTGAAAAGTAAGAGCATACTCCTTTTCTCCTTCAGAAATGTGTTTTCATTCCTTCTCTTCATCACCAACTGCTAGACAAAACCATAAAGAATTTCATTCTACAGGCTAGTTACTCAGGCACAATGATCTCTGTAAAAGGAACAGAAGTTGTGGGATTTTTCTGTAGTGTACTGGGTAATAAGTTTGAGACACAAAAGAAACAGGTGAACAGAAACAGCGAGTCTTTTGGGAAGAAATAAGCATATATATATATATGTTTTAAAATCATTGCAGAATTATTACGAAAAAAAAAGTACCTCAAAAGCCTCTCTGAGAACTTTTACCTTAAAACTAGATAAACCAGGCTTCAGAAGTTCCCTCACCTTTCCTTAGAGAGAATGTAGAAAAAATTAGCTTTGTTTCAGAGAACAGCTGATTTATTTTCCTAAATTCATAATCAGCTATTTGAAAAACTAACCAGTGCCTCTTTTCTCATCATAGAGCAGAAGAGTTTATTCCTCCTCCTAGCAAGACAGTTCAGTACAGTAATTGATAACAATCACAACAGTTACAGGAAACTAGACCAGATAACTGATCTTCAAGCATAATTCTCTATTTTAAAGGTGCTAATAAACAAAAAGGCACTAAAGTTTCTTCCATGTCCTGTGATCTGTCTATAGCCTTGTCCCAACAGTCTTGAGATATTCCTTATAAGACCTGTGCAGTAGTAGCTCCACTCATGTCTAGCAACAGGTCATTTGTAACATGATTTTAAAAATGGTTTTAACAATTTCTACTTTTGGAAATAGGAAAAAAATAGATAGACCAGCTGTTTCATAGCTGATCAGGTTTAAATACAGTAAAAAGAAGCCCAAAACCAAAGAAGTACCTACACAAAAAATTACAATTCAACTTAATGTCTATTCAGTTTCAGCTTTTCTGGTACTCCTGCTACTAAATCTCTTTTAGGGTCATAAACCCTAAAAGAAGTGATGATACAAAAGTTCTTCCTAGAGCAGATTGCAAAAATTAAGTCGCAATATATGAGACTGAAAATGAATTATCAGTAAATCAAAGTTGATCACTTAAGTATTGTCATGTATACTTTTTCCCCTGCTTTCCATTTTGGTAGTTTCTAATGTGCTGCAGCAAAGGTAGAACATTCTCAAAAAACTTAGATTTTTAATTGATGACAAAATTTTTCTTTTCAGAATTATGTGCCATCTTTCTATTTTGAGTAGACAGCAGCAACACAAGACATGATATTTGTAATTATTAAAACAGAAGTTCTTAAACCAAGACTAAAGAAAAAAAATCTACTGAAGTTACCCAGAAAAGCAACAAAAAAATTCAATTGAATCCAAGCATATTTGAATCAGAACATGTCATATGCAGGTCCAAATGACTTCTATAAGAGGTTTTCAGATTTGAAATATTAGAATGAAACTGAAGTAAGAACATAAGAAATGAAAATTCATTTTGTATAGAATTTTTTTAAGGATTAGTTTAATCTTACCTTAGTATCTTTCTTTTTCTCTGAGCAGCTGAAGTCATTGCCATATATGAGGGCTTCTCGAATACTGGAGCAGAATTTTTGCTTCTTAAGGAAGAAAGATCAAGTCTGAAATAAAAGAATTATATTTTTGTAAAACATATTCCCATAAAAGTAAAGTAAATTTGTTCTTAATTGTAAATGAATATATGGTAAGTTGAAAACCAAAACTGGAAATTAATTTCATTAATGTTATTTGAGGAAGCTTTGAAGACTTCTGACATGCACAGCAGCTTTAAGCATGGCATTTCACAACAATGTGGAGAGGTTAAGTATCCATTTTACAAACAGAAAACATAAGGCTTAGAGAAAGTAACTTGTCTGAGGCATCACAATCAATTTAGAAAATGCTGTATTTTCTTTTTGGTACATATCTTCAAAAACAGGATAAGCTTTCAACTTCATTTGTTGTCACTAACATACTACTGTGTTCAAATAATGGCAGAATTGAATTTGATGTTGATCAAAATTGAGGGTTTGATTTTCAAAATGTTGGGTTTATTTATAAAATGGATAGAAATGGAAAAAGCCAGCTGTAAAGACAGACAGGATTAAATGACTTGGTAATGTTTCTCATCCATAAAAAATGAAAATACCTTTGCACAATGCTATTGCTGCAAGGCTGTGACTCCTTCACAGATGAGTAAGCAGACATTTCAGCTGTTTCATCTGTACCTTCATAGAGAATGATAGTGGAGTTCATGAGAGCTTGGTGGCTCTCTGGGATCACATCACACGTGGTGTCCATGATGCTGCCCTTCCTGGCTGCCACATCTGCACTGCAGGCACTGACTGTCCCCAGGCCTGCCAGGTGCAAAGCCTCCTTCAGCACAGCCTGAGCACAGAAGCTGGGCCCTGGCTTTCTGCAGGAGTCTGGAGTATCCACCAGAGGGTACACCTCCTTGGCCAGAGAATCCTCCAGGTGCTGCAAGCTGCAGTGGCTGGAGGCAGGAGGGCTTGGAGCTACCACTGGAGAGTCCATCAGCTTCCTCCTCGTTCTCTTCTGTGGTGGTTCTGTGTTTTCTAACACCTGTTGGGTATTGCTACTCATTTCTTGTGATGGTGTACCTAAAGAGGTGCCTGTCAAACAAAAGTAATGATGGTTAGCACATCTAACTGCACACACTACTCACATCTGGCTTTTCCCCTCCTCTTCCCTAGTGAGACATCAGGAGAAATTATTACAAATACTGGTTATTTCATATACATATCAACTTGATCACGTAAGTGAAATTATTTCTATTGAAGCATTGTCTAAGATGGCATTTGCTGTGACACTCTGTTGCCACAATTCACAGAGAAAAGCAAGGCACAATTCTTCCCAAAGATTTCTGAGATTCACATTCTCTGAACCTCAGAAAAAGGGAAAACACAATTCTTCTCACTTGCTGTGCCTGTAGAATGCAATATGGAGACTGTATACCCAAAGTGAGGATGTTTTGTTTCCTTGGCCTATCAGGGTCAGTTGTGTGTGTGTGTGGGGACTGTCAGCTCACAGTCACGAGATTCTGGGCAGTGTGAGCAGGTGTGTGCAGAGAGACTGCTTGGCACATTCAGTTTAGATGGAATGTATGTAGTATAGTATCATAAAGTAATTAATCAGCCTTCTGATATCCACAGAGTCCTCCTCATCATTCTATCCCCTTCGTTGGAGTCACCTTTGATTTACAATAACACTCAAAATGTTATAAACGTGCATAGGTTGGCATAGTTAACCCCAGAGATTATAGAAATAATCACAACTAAGATCTGACACATGACCAGAGGGAATGGAAGAGTAAGAGTATTGAAAATTATTGCACCCCCATGACAAAACTCTTACTTTAAGGTGGTACAATTGCAATAACCTAGAGCTGACTCCTGACCACAGCAGTTTTTTCCCCAGCAAGTACCATGCAGAATAATGAGAAACTGTTGAAAAAGGAATGACACAGAGCCATCTAGAAGGACAAAATTTTCTGACACTGCAAATGAGAAAGCAGTGTTTTGCAAGGGAGCAAACAAAGAAGTTAAAGTTAGTAGGATTCTGTCACCCTACAATATCAACTGTGGGAAGCAAAGCTCTTGACTAACAAGTTCCCCAACCCTCAAAAATAAAACAACCAATACAGCGCAATTGGCCATTCTCATTCATCCTGATTTAAACTGTTGTTCTTCAGGTGTTATAATGGTTTTATTTTCAAGCAGGTGCTAATAAAGGCAATGTCCAAAGCAAGACAGAAAAGGCCTTTCTCTTACTCAAGCTTTCAGTGAAGGAGGATAATTTTAAGACACAGCTCACTGTTCAAATGGTGACTTACACAGTTATAATACCAAAAAGCTATGGAATTTTTTTAAACAAATCAAGAGCAGGAGAGAGCTGTCAAAACCCCAAGTGCTTCTATATTTAACTTCCAGTGCAAATTTAAGAAATGAAGCCTAGTATCCTTAAAATGCCTATGGATTGGATCCCCTTCAGCTGGCAGCCAGAGTCATAACTCCTCTTTTCTGCATTGCCTACTTCATGCCTATGAGCAACTCAACTGCAAAAAGAACTCCTGCTTTTTAAATTGATGCAAGTTACTCGGGAATTAGCTACGGTATTCCTAGAACAGTGTTGATAAATATTTATTTCTTCTAAATTTCATTCTATTTTTGCCTCAGAAAGCTAGTTTGAACTCCTCAGTCTGAATGCTTCTATAGTTCTCTCTCATGTGTTAACACTTAGGGCATTTTAACTGTTCCAAAAACATTCTTTGAACATGACAAAGATTAAGAACACGTATGTATTGTATTATTTCACCTCCACAGGCTTGATTTGTTACAGAAAGCAAGGCTTAAATAGTTGTAGCTTTTTCTCTGCTTACCATTTCTCAGGCCCCATTTAATGTTGACCTCATTGCCCAGTTGCATCCAAACTTGCCAAGAGGCTTTAAAAACGCTGATTCCCCAAGCACAGAAATCAGATATCTTGGGAAAAGGCCCAAGCAAGGTCCTCATGAAGCAAAGCCAAGGAGGGTCGATCCCAACACTGGTTTTGGTACACACCTTGGAACTAGACATGCCATATGATGGGATACTCAGCTAGGTGAGATGATGCCCAGTTAGAAGATGGAAAACAGAGCTGTAAGGGACAGCCAAGGATTTAAGGACCACAGTGAGACCTAGACCTGTGCCAGGAGGATACAACAGATTGTATCAAAGTATGTACAAGTACCAAGGAAATTACATACAGGCCACGAGTCTATGCTATGTTGTCACAACTTAATTCAATAATGAAACCATTGAAAAAACAATGCAAACATTAATTCCTGACTCAGGGGCTCAGTGTCAGAATGAGCAATGTTTAAAGTGCTCATGGGAAAAAAGCACTGTGGACAATTACATGAACAGCTCCAATTCCTTTACATTGCCTGGAGCTTTGAAGAAACACATACGTGGAAAACTTGGGCCTGAGAGGACTACCTGGCATGAAATAACTGAATTGTGAATTTGTCTATGTGTGCATTTAGGAACAGCTCACTTGATGTATGTAAAGGACCTTTTCTTAGTTAAAATACAAAATATATTGTTATCTTATACCACATCTAATCCACAGCCAGCTTTCATCGGGTGAAATGCAGCAGATTGCTGAGATGCTAATTGTAATCTAAACATTAAGCTAATTCAGGGCCTGAGTGTTCCCCAAATAATCTTTACCTCCACCCAAAATAAAGAAGGCCCACTGCAATAAAGACATACTTCTCCAAGACTTGGTTGGATTTAGTAACAAACAAGAAACTTATTTATGAACAATTTAAAACATCTATTCTCTGTCACGATCAACAATGCTATGCTTCATTATGTACTTGCTCTTTAATTTTATTTTAATAAGTACAATATATACCTCAGTGTAAATAGACTAAAAAAATCTTAAAAAAATTCTAGTCATCACAACCAGAAATTGAATCTAAATCTTTTTAAAAAGACTTTTAACATCTTATATTCTTAAATACAAGAATAAGGTTTATATAATCTGGTGTTTGAAATAACTATCCATTAAGTGACTCAGGACACATTTAAAATATTCATTTATTAGTTTTTACTCCTATTTATATGTATCTGAATGTCTGTTTCAGGAAAAAGAATGGTTAGAATTCTATTAGTCCATTGCTACATTAGGACCGGGAGGTTTCAGTTTCACAAAGTTTGCTTACTGTAAGACACTGAGGTTTTGCTAATGTCCTAAAGTTACTAGAAGGAACTCTGATGGAGAAACATTTTGGTGGGAGTGCCAAGGTTTAGAAGCTTCTACAGGCCTAAATATTGGAAGCATTTTCAAATTAACTGTAAATACCAGCATTTAAATCATTAACCAAATACGTAAAGAACACAAAAGTACTGCCAACATAAATAATTTGATGAATTCCATCATACTGGAGAGCATTTTTACAGTAATACAAGTAAACTAATAACGATAGTTTCAGGAATTCTATAAAAGGCAAATATAAGCTGTTAGCAAAAACAAAGACCTGTTTTTAAAATCTATTTATTTCTGGAATAAAACTCACTGTAAAACAAAGTTAAAACACAACAAGCTTTTCTTGTCATTAAAGTGTTGGAAATAATACAAGATACTTAAGAAGTGTTCCTTCCCACAGCTTTTTGTGAGGATATTAGGTTGCTCCTAACACCATAAACAGGTAGACAAACCAGCAATATTGTATTTAACTTGGCTTCACTAAATAACAAACCAAATATGATGTGACAAAAACAACTCCAAAATCCTAATTCCACTTGAGCTTCTTGTTCTACTGTATATAGCTCCAAACAGTCATGACCTCAGGTAAATAAAATACAGCAAGAAAAACACTGGGACCCACAAAATAAAGAACTGCCAGTGTTGCTATTTCCACCTTACTAAGGGGAGCAAGATACTGAAGCTAACTGCTAACTTTTTGGCAAGTGCTTTTAATAGCTACTATGGAGAAGTTTATGTAAAAGGGACTCAGACAACAGAAGGGGCTACAGAAACTCTACTACTTCCATACATTTCTAAATACCTGGTACTGAGGATGACACTGTGGAGAACAAAGTAGGGCTATTTATATTTCCTTAAAGAACAAATACAACTAGTTCCTGAATGGATGGCTAATGGTAATCATTAAATATTGTCATTATTTTCCTACTGAAAGATAGACAACATGCTCCAACTATATAAAAAAAAAATCATTTCAAATTTGTTCCATAATAAGGCAGGGATATTATGGTTATAGCCTATATTTGCTTCATGTTTTACAGCTACTTCAATCTTTTGCATCAATACCATCATAATTCAGTAATATTTTTTATTTCATGTACAAAAATGAATCACTTCTATGCTTTACAGAACAGCCACAGTTAACTTGATGAAGTAGCTTAAAAGAAAAATTTGGAAGTTTTATTTCCTTAACTAGTACTTTAACAGCTACAATGCATCTCTTTAAAAACAAACATGATTTCAAATATATGTTAGAGAAGAGATCACATATTTGCTGATCCTTAATTTCAGGCTGATGTTTATAAATGATAACTGTCAAAGTTCTTGAAGATACTATTTAAGAGATTCACTCAGAAATTTAACATAAAAGCCATCACCCACTGATCAACTGCCCCCATCCAGTGACATGAGGTGGTTTTGGTCCTAAGTCTGCTGTATCATTTGTCCCAAAAGACTACTCAGAAGTACTGATTTATCTGACAAGAAACAGCAATAGCAGATATTTACAGCCCTGGGCACTAATACCAGAAGCAGAATGCACTATGTGCGAAACATGAGTCACAGGAAAAGTGAGCAGAGCTCATGGCAAAACAGCTCTGATGAATTGAGTTAGTTCTAATTGACATTAGGACAAAATAATGGCCAAGACTTGTCTTCTTCTGGAACTCATGCTAATACATGCATAAGGGGATTATTTCTGGAAACTGTGCTAAATTAAGTCTAGCAGGTTGTTCTGCTAAAGTGAAATTAAATATTAATGTATTCATTTCAATAAACATTTCTGGGCTACCACTGATTGATCAAATTACAATTCTAATCATACATTTTCATTCCTTTAACAACTGACTCATGGAATTCCAAATTGCAAATGAGGTCTAGTCAATGCATTTCAATTATTTCATATTTCTGTGACCCAAAGGCATCGTCACTGTGATGGCAATTTTCACAACAGGTTCACAAACAACAGCTGTGAACTGAAAAAGGCTCAAATCCAAGGTGCATTCTTGCAAGTCTGTGATCAGGTGTACTGCTTTACACAGCATGAGAAAAAGCACTCAGAAGTCACCTAAGACAGTATGGAAGAGCTGCTTAGAGAAATCTTTCCTATTCAAGGCACATGCTTTTCCCACTTTTTATTAAAATCTTTTACTACATGCAACTATACTTCAATTTTTCCTGCCACACAAAATAAATTTTATTAAAATCTTTTACTACATGCAATTTTTCCTGCCACACAAAATAAACTGACTTTTCAGATCAGAACGTTTGTGACAAGGGGAGGCAATGGATTCCTTTTTTTTTTTTTTCCTATAAATCAATTCCATCCTCTCAGTGGTAATGTAAAGTAAGGCTTCTGGAAATGGGATGCTTGAAACAATGCCAAGAACTTCCCCATTCAAAGAAATACTTGCAAATACCAGTCAGAGCTCTCCACCCATCAGGCTGAACTCTGAATACTCTATGGCTCCCCATTAATGAACACTTAAGAATGGATTCCCAAATACATTCTTAAATGAACTTGTTTCCACAGCCTGTGCTTTCTTTGAGACAAACAGTTAAATTGTTCATGACATTGCATACTTATAGTTACATTAAGCATATACAAGCTTCACCTAAATTTTTAATATATGTGGCAAAAAAAAAAAAAGGATATTGGAAAGCCAGAATTTCTGTAAAAAGCAACAAATTTAACTTCTAATTAGGGTCATAATTTTACAAAAGGTGCTTAAAGATTTCAAAGGCTAAAGGAAAAAGAACATAGAAGGAGGTCATCTCCTGTAGCGAAGCCTTCCATGTGCTTTGGCAAAGCACATGAACTTTAATTAGCTTTCACTAGAAATCAAGAGCTGATTCACAAGAATTGACCACCTTGATAATTTGACCATAGAAACTGACATTGAATGAATGGCCAGGAAACATCTTTATCTTTTCCTCCTGACTACAACTTTAATACTATTTAATATGAGAGACCCTTTTCAAGGAAGTCATCTTCATTACAAACAAAGACTTGGGCATTACTGCAAATCAGCTGAAATTCTTTGCTATTTTCAAACTCCTGATTGGAAAGACCTCACAACAGGATAACATCAAAATCAATTAATATAATAAAGTAAAAATATTTAGAATTATATTCCAAGAACTTATTTCTGTAGAAGACTTAACAAAACCAGAATAAATCCCCTACCCTTTCACCTTTGCCATCCTTCTCTTTGCAATTTTCAGATTCTTTTCCCATGTCAATTACTAGTTTGACTTTGTTCTTCAGGACCAGTTCAACAAATGTAGTCAATTCCAAAGAAACACACAAGACCTTAAGGTCCTGCTTGTATAGTTTTACCTATTCTGCAGAAATTATGTAGCTGCTTTGACCTTTTGGAGAGTCAAAGTGCTTGTAATCAGAAAAGTTATTTGACTTAAAAGACCTTAATTTTTATGTGAAAACATCCAATAACAATTAATTTGCATTTGAACATTGTCATGGTTCTCTCAAAGAACCACAGGCAAAAGTTTGTGTCATTAAAAAAGTTTCTGCAATGATTACTGCAACACACAGAATCCACCAGTGTCTAAATACTGATGGTTTCCTGTACCCCTCCCAGTCTCAACATAGAGTAACTAAAGAGGGACCTGTAGTTTGTTCATGATTGAAATTTCCAAATTGGATAAGGGGTGGATACTGCACACATCCCTAGATAATTCTGAGTACCACAAGAGATACAATTATTTATTCTGCAAGCCTACACTGAAGAGAAATGGTCATTTTTCTCATAATGGTTTGTTTTTTGTACATTAGTGCTATCTCATCTTTGCAGAGGGATTTTTTCACAAAAATTGTCTTTCAAATGTGTTAACATAGGTTCAAAGCAACATCTGAGATTTGTTACTAGCAGACCTAGTACACTCTCTTCCTCAATCTAAATGCTCCAGACTTACATTTCATAGCAAGGAATCATTGCATTGCCATCAAACAAACAAACAATTGAAGAGGAGAAATTTGGTTTTGTTTGTGCTGAACAGAAAAAAATCCCTCAAGCATTAGTAAGTGGATGACTTTTTTCCTCCCCACTTGTATTGAAGTGATTGTATCAACACCATTAGGATTTTAGGTAAGCTTTCCCTAAAGGTTGCAAAATTTGGAGAATGGTTGTTTCTACCATGTTGTATCCTGCATCTAATGAGAGGGGGAAAGGAGCGACAGTAATGCCTTCTATTTCCTCTTCCAAAGAGCAAATAAAAATCATAAAAATACCACAAAAGATTTTTGTGATAATCTTCAGGCAGACACCATTTACAACTGTAGAAAGTCTGTCTTAGCTGAAAATTGAATTTACCTATTTGAACATAAAGTTCAAGAACTTGAGGATAACAGAATAATTGGAAAACCTACACAGAAGGTTTTCAAGAAAATCCCTTAAACAATGCCTAATGACTTTAATAAAGTTAAACATTAATGTTTTAATAGTTCATGTGGAATTTAAATTAGGTAATTTTAGTATTGATTTCACTAAGAACTGATGAGGCCTCTTCCATCACAAAACTTCAAGAAAGGTAGAAAAGAAGTAGATTAATCAAGAACTCTAACACAGCTTACTAGCATCAGAAACTAAAATTCACAAGAATGATAACCTACGTATGACAAGACAGAATCATTACAATCAACATTTCCTTACAAAGGATATTACAGAGCTTCTAGATTAGTGTCCCTATCTGTTCTGTCAGAAAAAAAAGTACCTCTACCCAAAAACCCCAGTATCTAAAACCAAAAGCCTATGATTTAAAAGAAATACCAGCTTTCACCCTTGCTGAATGAATCCCTGACTGACATGGGCAGAACAAGAAGTGTAAGCATGCAGATCTGCTAACTTTCTTTTCCTCCTCTCTGTAGAAACAAAAGCAAGCACACATTAAAAAGAAAAACCGACCCAAACTACAATCAAATGAATGCCACTCAGGAGTAAAACCCCTAAACCAACCAAAACACAAACAAAGCAAGGCAAACAACTCCAGCCCACTGCCAACAGTCTGAACTTCACACTGCAGACAGTGAAACACTCTGTATCAACTATTGGGTACCATCAACAGCAACACGAACACATGCCAAAAATCACAGACACTCCTCATGAGAAGAGGGGCAATACGTGGTTTTGATAAAATCATTCTCAAAGCTGTAGAGAAGAAGAAAGCTCTCAAAAGAAGGGAACTCATTTCACACTTCACCAGAGGTCAATGCTCTTTTTGGGACTACCAGCTTTTGAGAAGCTGAAGTATTTTTGAAGCAGTATTTCTCTCTTTTTCCTCAGTTACCTAGGGATGGATGTCTGTCAGTTATGGATTACTGGCAGTAATGAGAAAGCCTCAGGGTGTTGAGTGCTCCCTGTCCACTGCACAAAACACAAGCATGGGCCCCACAGCAGTTGCACTATCAGGATGAAATTTGGCATGTAATCCATCAGAACAGCACTGTCTATAAGGATTCTTCATCCCTTTTTACCCAGATTATGCTCTAGGGCAGCTCCCTTCACAGCTAAAGAAGAAAAGCCAGCTATATAGAATTATGGGGAAAAATTGGGGCCATCAGGATATATCAAAAGTCAGTTCCATGGTAGATACAGTGAATCCTTTGATTCTTGGAAACAGAAACTCCTGAAATATTGTAGTAAATTGCTTCCAAGTGAACCTGTAATTAATAGTAAATCTCATCTCCCCCAAGGCTATTAGAAACTACACAAAACTATACCTGCTTAATGTTTCAAGTCACTTTAACAGAATTATAACCAACTAAAACTGATTCCTTTCCCATCAATGTCACATGAAAGATTGAAATGCAATTTTTAATAGCACTCAGGATCTATGAACATTGATACATGGGGTACATTACAACAAGAGGATGAATTCATCTGTTGCAGTGTGTGTCTAGCCATTGAAAAAGTAAATTACTTTCCCATATCCAATTAAGAATGGTGCAAAATTTATAGAAAGTGGGTCTGAGAATCAATTTTACATTTGGCTTCGGTGTCTGCAGAAGTGCACATCTGTGTTTATGGATGATATCTGACTGTTGCAGGAGATATTTAAAAGTACTTCCAGCAGAGAAAAAAATTAATGACATACTTACTGCATGGGGTGTTTGGTCTGCTCACAAGCTGTGGGAATGAAAAGATAGCTGACATTTCTACTTCACAGTTTTGATTCTGATCCTTTTCTTCAGTCTGGTCAGCCCAAGCTACTGATTTTTGTCTTTGAATCAGCTGCTCAACCTCTGCATATTCAGCCTCATTTAAGTCATTCGTCAGCCCAGATTCTTTCAACATCAGGTGCTGCTTGCGAAGCACTGGAAGTGCAGTATTTAGTACTCTGTGAAACAGCAAGAGGCAAGACAAGTTCCCTTAAGAAGAGACAATTTTAACCCAGAAAACAAACCGTTTGAGAAGAACCTTGCTTCTGTTTCAATTAAAACTAAATTATCTAAGGACGTATTCTCAAGTTACAAGTCAGAATGTCTTATCCCACCTCCCATGAAACCATACTCACTTTTCTGTTTGCTTGTTATACTGATCTTGAAGTGACACCAGGGCCAACATGTGTTCAATCTGGGCTTTAAGGGCCTGAACTTCTAGGTTTAAATGGCAACACTGCAGATCTTGACAAAGTTCCTTTAAGAAATTAGGAATAAAAATGAAAATCAACCAGCTGTACGTCAAACTGGTAGAAAGAAACTAAAACTTCAACTAAAAATAATATTAGATCAGTAAAGATGGAGTGGACCTATATTATTATAATAATGGTTTACAGTAGAATAGTATTAATGATTTTTATTTACATGCATAAATAGGAATTTGTAGCTTCCTTTGACCAATAGTGTGTGTGTGCTGCAATCAGCATTAAAAGTCCAACAGACCCACATGGATGCTTATCTATGCATGCCCAAACACATTTGCCTCTCTCTGTATACTCTTTCCATGTAGTTTAATTATTTCAATTATTAAGCTGTTCCTAACTCAGAGGTTTTACCCTTTTTCCAATTCTCCCCCATCCTCAACCACGACAAAGCGAAAGGTGTTTTACTTTTGGGATGCACCCATCTTGACCCAGGAGGCGCATTTCATTTTCCACACGGTGCAGCCACTTGGTGTTTTCCTCAAAGAGATTGCTCTGCTCTTCCTTCTTCTTCTGCATGCGTACGTAGTGGCTGTTAAGTGCTGAAAGCCTTAGATCCCGCTTGCAAGTGGCCTGAAAAAAAAATCCCACCCCCCAAATCATCAGCATTTAAGGTGGAAACTTTCAAATTATGTTCACCAAATTTTTTTTATATATAGATTTTTTCCTTACTTTTATATAACATAACCAAATTATTCCTATAAGTTGAGTATATCCTACAAAAAGCCTGCTAAAGGGTGAAGCATTGAGTAAAAAGGAAAATCCTCTATGTTCAAATATCAAACTCCTCTGATCTTTGCACTGTTTCTGAAACATGACAACTAGAAGGCACAAACCCAGCAACACCAAGTTGCATAGAAGCAAGGCAGTGTCCTAACAAGGCAGAGGCCCTTTTCTATTTGGTACCCTTGACCTCAAAAATTACATCACTACATCAACAGTCACAGAGGAGTGATAATCTGTGTGTTTCATTTGAATGGAATACTTATGCATTAACTCATTACACAATTACTTAAGAAAAATTAACACAATTATACCCAAATGAAGAGATGATACCCTGCACTACATTACAGAAAACTCACCTTTTCTACTCTTTCTTCAGAGCATATCAGTTGAATTTGTTCATGACATTGATTCTGGTAATATTTCTTTAGTGTATTTTCTTTCAGTTTCTTTTCCACCTTGAGGTACTCTTTTCTGATTTCCTCACGATTTGTAAAAACATTTTTAAGTATTTCTTTGTATCTAAAACCAAAGGATAATAATTATTTACTGAAGACTTTTTCTGACCATCTCTTTGGTAGGGGATTTTTTAAATCCAAATTAATAAAATAAATATAAAGAAATGAAAAGGAAATGAGTAAAGCCTAATATAGATAGGCAGTAAATAAAATGTCAGTACATCAGTAAGAATTTTATGTATTTGAACTGAAAATGGGATGGGAAATTTTGAAGGAGTCACTAAAAATAAATCCTGTTATAATTATGAAGACAACACGGGGATTTAAAAGGCTTATGTGAAGGAGCTTCAAATGACTTTTTCTGACTCCAGAAGATACTAAACACCTATGTTCTCTACTTCTTACATCTATTTATTAAACAGATCAGACTACTGTTTCCATAGACACACAAGGTGCTCAAAACCCTGCTAGCTATCCTCAAAGAAATGGAGAACCACAAAGGTGAGGATGCTCACTTTCTCTGAAGGAGTTGTACAACCTCCATCACCCACAGAGGACAAAAATCAGAACATTCACCATGTTTTAACACATACCAGGCTAATGGGGGGGAAACCAAACTGTGGTAGATGGTTCTCGAGGAGTTACTGAGTAACCACTTCTCTGGGTACCCCTAGCGTGCAACACAAGTCAGAGTAACAAGAACAAGAAGACCTGGAAGCATTGCCATACTGCAATCTAACTTTCACTGGTGGCACTTCTTCACTTCACTCCTGAATACTGGAAATGTACAGTACAGAATGGCCAAAAAGATACTGTACATCTCAATAATAACCAACCACATATACAAAGTGTTTCATCACATCCTATGTTGTGTTAGAACTTTACACGAAAATAAAAGTTTAACACGCAAGTGTTCTAAAGACATGCAACATTTGAGGTTATCCAGTTTTTAGTATTAAAAAATAATAAAATTAAAAACTGTAAAAATGCTTAAAAGAACCATGTTCTCAAAAACTCCAGAACAAGCTGAAAAGATGAAAAGACATTCTTGTCATGTAATTGACTTCTTGCCAGTGTTTCAGAAGTAGCAATTCTATTTTACAGTCTAAAGTTTGAATAACTCTTTTATTCTGAGTGTTTTATCACTCACCTTTTAAAAAGAAACAGAATTAAGAAAATAATTCTTCTCCACAGATTTAGCAATACAAGAGCTTTTCACTGAGTGTCTAGAGGATGCTATCTTATCTAGGTAAAAAAAGAAGTGTACTAAAGTGCTCACAGAATTTATAAGAGCTATTTCTTTAAGGAACAATAACAGGGTAATGGTTGGAGTCTACGATCTTTGAGGTCTTTTCTAACCTAAAAGATTCTATAATAATGAAACAGCCAGCTGCAGAGTATCAGAGCTTTACCCTACACTGTTTCTATCCATACAGCTATACTACTGATTGTACCGCTTGGAGAATTTTTGTCCTCCACGTGCTTCCTCCCAGCTGCTTGGGAAACACAGCAATAAGGAATCAAACTGAATCCTCCCAGTTTCCATCACAGTAAAAAGCTGGGCATAATTCAGGTGAGGGTGGAGATTCTACTTCTTTGTACCCTCCTTATGAGGAGCCACTGCTGGAAAACCAACCTTTTGTGTACTTATATTCACTAGTGTTCCAAATACAGCATAAAGTACAGAAGCCTTTATGGATTCAGCCTTTCAAATAGGACATTTCTGTTTTTATGGAGTTACCTTTACCCTCTGGTCTGCACTGTAAAAATTACAAAGTTACCCTGTAGGTACTGTGAGGGTATGAACCCCCCTACACTATTTGGTGTCCAAGAGCTCAAGGACCTGCTGGTTGTAGTTCTGGAGCCAGTGCCCACTGTCTACCCTAAGAGGCTCAAGACTTGAAGGGCTGGCACACAACCCACCTCCAAGTTTTAGGAGAAGGATGAATGACTTTTAGGTTTGAAGAAGCAAGTGATGCTTCTTCGGTGATGCAAAAACCATGGGTGGTTGCACCTAAATACAAGATCATGGACAAGGCTCTCTTCCCTGTCCCAGCTAAAAGGGAGAAGGCAGCACAATACCTTCAAAACCTGTAAATGAATGGGAGAAATCAATTCATTACCCACACCACAACAGTATGGTGAACCTGGCAGGATACTCATGAGAAGGAAGAGAACGAGACATGCACATCATTTCTGACATCCAGAGGGACTGGGACAGGTTTACATGTGGCCCTGTGGATTTTCCATAACAAACATTCTCTGACCAGCAAACCTGGGCATAGAATACATCCAACCTTTTGAAAAGATATTTTAGAGACCTTGCCCTTGACTGACTCTTCCCACACACAAAGAATGAAATAAAGGGCAAATCACAGGAAATTAAATCAATCTTAAAGACATACAGTGCAAAAATATGCAGGAAAACTGTCAGAACTATCAACATGACTTAGAAGCCCACACTTCTTTTGAAAATTTAATTTAAATAACCTGAATGAAAGGGTTTATTGAAATGTCTGCAATGGCACTAAAATAAAACACAGAGATATCTTGCTTTGAATGGTTCCTTACTATACCTCAGAAAGTTTTCCAGGTTAAAAACCTGCACATTCAAAGGGCCAAATACAAAAAAAAAAGCTAGCTGAATCAACTTAGGCGAGTAATTGTCAGAAAGATGAGATATGCACACATCCAGAAAGTCTGTCTCTCCAAAACCTACACTCTTCATGGAATACACCGATTTCTGCAACAAATTGATACTTCACATTTTAGTTTGTTACACTTTGTGTTCTCTCATGAGACTGTCACAAGAGAAAAGATAGACAGGAACACTACCAAGAAGAAAAAGAGGCCAAGAAATATTAAAGCAATAGAAAATAAGGAATCTACAAACATAAAGTGAACCCTTTGTAGAAAAACTTCCAGGTTTTGTCTCTCTCAAGCCTTGCAGGAAAGATCCCACTTGAGCTAGTGCCTGCCAAGAGTGACAGAGCTGCTGTCATTTATGCAAACGACATTCTGCCTACCCACAAACACAACCTGTTCAGGAGCTTTGCTGGAAGCCAGCATTCAGATGCTCCTTCCTGTCACATGGCATTTCCTACGTCCTCCCCTTTCGTTTTAAAACCACCACCAAGTTGTTCTGAACAGAAAAAAACACGTTAGGCAAAGCCATACCTAGAGCTAAGTAAAGCAATGTTAAAATGGGAAAACCAATACTGGAAAGAGTAGGTTTGTTTCACAAATGCTTTTACAATTTAGACAAACTCCATCTTGGAAGCAAATGTGATTCATTTACCTTTCTATTTCTATTCGCTGGTTGTTTGAAAGTTCTGCAGTATTATGTTTTTCAGGAATGCTTGCTTGCTTTTCTTCGTATTCTCTCAGTTTCTCCTTCAGCATTAGGATCTAAACCAAAAGAAGCACCCTTTAATTGAAATATGGGTTTTGGTTTATTTCCCAAAATTATCATTCTGTGCTGATATTGAACAGCTTTACAAATGGCAGCAGGTGATATTCCTCTTAGTAGACGAAATTTTCTTACTTCAAAATATGTTAGACCCTTACAGATTTAATCCCATTAACTATTTTTTTATATTCAAAGTTAAGAGTTAACCTTTCAACCTCTTAACAACAGATTTTTTACGTACCTCTTTCTTTTGTTCATTGCAAATTCTAGCATACTGGCTTATGTGACTGTCCAAACTAACAACATTGCTCTTCAACTGTAAAGAAACAAGTCAGAATTTAAAGGCAGCTCCTTCATGTTTTCATGCATAATAAGCACAGTGTGTATATGTAGCACATAGTTACACATACACTATGTTATGAGGAAAGAGATTAATAAAATTCTGACTTGCAGAATGAGAATATGACTGTCAGCTTTTGCTGTCATCTGTTGCACACCCGTGGCTAGGACATTTCCCTCAACAAACCAAGAATAATTACATTTACATATGCAAGCACATTTTGCATTTATTCAGATTAGTTTTACTATTTAAATGTCTGTCTTGTGCATTTTATTATAAAAGCTAACTTTAAGTAAACAACAAATGCAAACTACAGTGAACCCTGTATTACATAAAGAGAATTAGGAGCTGCAATAAAAAAGATAATGAAAAATAAAATTAAACAATAGAGAGCAGAAAAGGACATTCCAGCTTTTCATTTATCAAGACAATCTCACTGAGCTTCTCGACTCCAGCTGAATTCTACCTGTACAAACCTGGACTGGCTCTTGTACAACTGGTCAGAAATTTCTTTAATGTACATTACAGCTCTCTGAGAAAGTAAGAGCAAAACAGTAAAAAAGGATGTGAATTCTACTGGCTGAGGATTATTTCTAAATCTCATGCTCACAAAACAAACTGTTTCAAACTGGTAGCATCATATCATTAACAAAGCTATGCTGCTTTTGGGCCAGATCTAAGATCTACTTTGTATCTACTACACCTACCAGTCAGATAAGGAGAAGTTGACCATTAACAAAGAAGATGTAACAGAACAAATTTTTGAGTCAGAAGTGAAGGAAAATCTAAGATTCCAAAAGAAATAATTTTTCTTTTAATACTAGATTATTGTACTTTGACAAGAGATCACTAAAAGCAATATACTCACAGAAGACTTGATATCCTTTGCTCGGTTTGCATACTTCAGAGTGTTATAGGTATCATCATAAAACAAAGAGGATGGGCTAATAGCAGCTATCATGATTGTTCTGCAATTTCCTCCAAGAGAATCCTTCAGTAAACGAGTCAGTTTGCTGTTTCGATAAGGAATGTGCTTCTTGCTCTAAGAAGAGTGAGATATTTGTATGGTTTAGGTAACTGTACTCCAAATAAAAGTCTGCTTAGAATTTCAACAGTAACACAAACCATAAAAAACAGCCATTAAAATTTTCTTTGACACAAGTAATTTTTCTTTGAAGTATCTGTACATCTTAAACAGTTTAAGTCTCTTGGAATGTTCAACACCTTTGCAACACATGTATTAGCTAGGTTACTTCCTGATGTCTGGATATGTAACTCCTACTTCTGTGATGGGGCAGCTAACAGAAAAAGTAAACTACATTAAATTGCATTCAGTTTACAAAATCATCCAGATTGGGAAGCACCTCTAAAATCCCTCTAGTTCAATCCCTCTGCTCAAAGCAGGGTCAGCTAGAGTAAGATGGCAAGGACTACACCCAGTAGGGTTTTGATTACCTCCAAGGATGGAGATTTCACACCTTTCCAGGCAACACAAACTCTGCTTTGTGAAGCTACAGAAATTTCATCTCATTATACCAAGTTCGGTCACTAGGAACCCAATCCCATATCAAGTAAATCAATGTGATTCTTCCATATGTCTGTGGCACAGATTTTAAACTCCGCCTTCCCTTCCAACAAGATGGTGATGAGGACATGCAGCATCAGGAAGGGAAATTAAATCTGATTTTCTGCCGGCATATTTGAAGGAGGAATTTGCTAGTTGAGCAGAAGGACAAAAAGAGTGTTATGGTAGACAACGGACTTCACTTATGCAGAGCTTCAGGAGGTTTTATCACTCTCCTACACAATTGTACCTATTCCTTGCCTTGAGCTGGTGAGCCAGATCAGGAGACTGACTCATTGCTCTGAGCAGGGATGTGTGTGTGTATGGGTGTATGTGAGATCCCAAAAGATCTGGAGATCCCAAACAACTTGGAAGAGATACTGTTTTATCCTACAAAAGCCGCTCCCCCCTAAGATTAAAGGTTAATTGTAAGGTTATTCATGTACTCATACAAGCTTTTCTATATATGCTTGATTTTGAAGATAAGAAAAGCAGGTACCATTCATCTTTGATACTATCCTTAGGCAGCTGCACATAGTTTTTGAGAATTTTCTCTCACTGGGACTGTCTTTCAGCTACCACAGATATGATGGTAGAAACCCTTAAGACAATCTTATATGAGAATGATGATGTGAGTAGCATCAACAATGTAAACCACATTATTCCATCAGCTGAGCACTTTTAAAATGGTTTCTGAACTGCATGGGAAAGCAGCACATACCTTAGGATCTGCCAGTGCATTAATGACATTTCCAAGAGCAAGCAGGGACCTGTTAATATTTGTTCCTTCCACAAAGCGAGCCCCCTTGGCACTGGTTGCTTTGGCACGTTCAGACCCTGCCAGGTCAATCAGAGACATTTTGGCAATACGAATATTTTGATTAATACTAGCTGTTTTATCTTGCTGCCGTAGGTAAATCTACAATAAAAAAAAAAAAGAAGAAAACAATCAAAAAGTAACCACTAACCAATCTAAGCAGTAAATTAATTTTATAGCATAACAACTGTTTTAAGACATTTGTATTGGATGTCCTGCCACTTTGCCTTCACTTAACTGAATCACAAGGTACCTCCTTTTCTTGCTCCTGATTCTCTCTCCCATCCTACTGCAGAGGATTAAGTGACCAACTGGCCCAGGCTCACAAAGCAGCAAAGTTAAGTGAGGTTTTTTTACAGGAAAAAAGAATTTCACAGCTCTTCTTCTGCACCAAAAATGCATACTACACTCCTGAACTTGAAATTGAAAGAGGTGATCCTTTTTCAAATGCACATTTAGGAGTACACCATAAAGACATGCATAGGGATAAACCAGGAAAAGGCTGACCCTTCAGTGATTTAGATTTAATTCTATCTTCCATTAATAGGAAACAACTCATTTAGTGCTGTGAAAATACACTCCAGGATCTTTTCAAATGTGATGCCTCCTGAAGCCACTTGCTCCCCTTCATCTCATCTTTCCCAAAATTTTCACAATACCAAGATGTACAAAGAACTAAATGCTTCTGCTGGTGAAGGTATTCTTTCTTCAGATTTATAAGGAAGCAGGCAAAGCATGAATATACAGTCAGTAAGAAGAAGCAGTTATCCATCCTTAGATGGCTTTATACTTTATACAGTATTTATTTCCCCTTCTCTTGTGTTCAGTGCCCTGCCATTTGTTATTATAATTAATAATGGTTAGTCCCTTCTGGACAGTGAATTAGCAAAGAGCTGCCATCAACACAAGGTGACTGACTAGTTAAGACTCACCACTTCTGTACCTGCAAGCTTTGTGCATGAGAAATGAAGCCTTCACAGTAAGGCTTCATCACAAGTTTCTAACTGGAAACAGATTGACAAGTATTGTGAAAGAATAAAATAAAATTCCTGTGACTTGCCATGAAATGTAAATCTATTTCAAACAGGTATGTTTCTATATCAAACAGTACAACTAAGCTGAGTTGTACTGTTTCCAGTATAATGGACAAAAAAAAAAAAAAAAGAACCTCAGGCTGGGAACAGGCTACCAGAACAACACAGTAACTATCATTAATGAAGGAGGCAAAGGTAGAGTGACAGCCAAACTCTGTTGTATGACTCAAGCTTTTGTAAAAATTCAAAAGATACAGGAAATGCCCCAAAGCAGAACACTCTCAATAGAACAGTGTAGCAATTCAGATTTTCCTCTCAGATGCAGTAATTGCCTGACCCAGATAGATATTTCAAACCTAAGACATATGGTACAGTAAAGCAAAACTTGCATCTCTAAAATCAGCTCAGAATGTCCTGGGCCAAGACTTACCAATTTCTGAGTCAGTTTCAGAAAATATCCTGATCCCATAAAGTTAACAAGAAAAGCCAAAAATAACCTATCTCTACAAAAAAGCAACTCTTAAAATAATAGAAACTTTAAAAATAAAGAGCAATCACGACAGCACTGGGGATTTCTCGCCGCTTACATCTCTGCAAACAAAGACACTTTCATTATGCAGAATGCCACAGATTTGTGGAAATATATGAGGAACTGAAGTGATTTATTTAATTGCTTGCCACTTGTAGAAATGCGCTGAGAAAAAGCCTGCCAGATAATAAAATGCAGAGCTTTTTCCCAAGAGGTGAGGGAGATAAGAGATGCCAGCAGCAGGTAAACAAGCAGAAAGCAGCAGTTCCCTCTGGTCTGTGTGCAGCACTGCACCTGAAGCCTTTCTGAAGGCAGCACACATCCATGACAATGCAGCTCTCAAGCCAAACCACTTCAAAAGAACTCTTTGTGCAACCCTGTACAGCGCACAATAAGGGCAGGCCTGGGGGAAATTCAAAACAGGAAGGGCAATTGCTAACATAAGTTTAAGGTATGTAGGAAAACAGAAGCTTTTAGAGAGGCAATGGCTTTTGCTCTGTTCCATACTTAGAAGACGTTTTTTAAAACTTTGTTATAGTTATTTAGCATCGTCTAAGTCTAGGTACTGTTAAAAATTTCCCAACAGTTAAGTGCTCTAATGCAAGGTCCAGAATCAAATGTATTCTAATATTTTCAACCCAGAGTGGAACAAATAAATCATTCAAGATACTGGTTTGCAGTATGTAACAGCATACAGAAAAAAAAAGAAGATATTGTTGATAACAGGACTAGTTTTTAAACATCACAGATTGTATTTAAAAAGAGAAGCCAGAAGAATAAGGCAGTGTAGCCAACCCCAAAAATCTTTGGAGAAGTTTGAAGTTTTAGCATATTTGTACAACTTATTCAAAACTCATTTCTGAAAACTAAGAAGCATCATTTCAGTTTTCTAAAACTTGATCCATAGCAGGAAATTAGGAAATCACTTTATTGTAGAAATTAACATTAACCAAGAAAGTACTACTTGAGATTCTTACTTTATAATCAGACATAACTGCATCCTGTGAATTATTTTTCCCAAAGAAATGCTAAGCAACATCATGATAGCAGAAAGCATTAAAAAACCCCACCAATAACTTTCAGTTTATAAAATTACAATATGGAAGTCTATTAAAGCTTTAAATTACCATTTTACATCAGTTATTTCTTCTAAGGAATATAAGTTAAGAAGGTATAAGTACATATTTTATATGTGTAAGTTTAAACAATTGGAATTAGAGATCTTTTCACTGAATTCCTTTCTTCCAACATCAACACTAACAACCATTACATCCTTCCAAGGAATAAGGAGTAACAAGGAGAATAAACTGAAAACCTTCAACCCCCTCTTCCCCAAACTGAGGTTCAACACAGTTTAAAAGCTTCCCTTGTATCCATCTTTAAACAAAACCTGCAATTGCAGAAATGGCCACTGCTTATGGCTCTATCACCTCACCTGAAAGACAGCATGGGACCGGGAAGAAGAGGCATTCACATCTGTGGGATGCTGGGTCCTATTTTTGTTCCCATAATCCAACATCTGAAGGATTTCCTCTGCTGATTTAGGCTTTAAGAGTAGAGCACATGACAAATACAGGTTTCTTTTCCGTCAACTATAGGAGCACACTGATTCTAAAATACATTTACTTTAACATTCACCTTGAAAAAAAGGCACTCCAAACAAATATTCTCAGCTGAAAAGCAGTAAGGTATGAGAAGTAAGCACTTAAGTGCAGCAACTTAAATCAGCAAATATTTTTAGCTTATAATTTAAACAAATATGAAAGGTTCTCCATAGTTAGAATCAGCCTCTTTCAAGAATGTCTGGACTTAAATTAGTATATCACTATTGAATGCATTAGTACAAGAAGTTTTTTCCTTACAATACTCAAGGTTTGGGAAGAAGGATGTTCACAGAGGTTAGCATACAAACTTAGAATATTGTTTCCTGTCACAGCATGTAACATACACAAGAAAACTGCAAGAAAATAGGTCCATAGGAATTGATATTCAGATTGGAAATCTAAGTTCTATCACTGACCTTACCAAAGAAATTGCTGTGCTGGCCTGGAAAAGTAATTTAAGGTGGACCTCTTCAAATATGGTTATTTACAAACAAAAACAACCTTTAGACTTCACTGCTGTGTAGAGCACTCCAAGGTGGTAATGAAGGCAATGCCAAGATATTTTAGCCCAAAAAGAAATCTTCCAAAATCGGCTGGATGAGCATCAAGCCAAGTGTACCCTTTTGATAACAAGGACTGAATGCTTCTATATTTGCATTCAACGAGACTAGCAGGTTTTTTTTCCACAATGTGCTTTTAACTAATTAATTAGATTTTCAAGTTACTGGTGCTTATGGCCAGAAAGAAACCCACTAGGAAACCACCAAATTCCATACAAGTTTCAGAACAATGGGAATGTTTCTCAAATATCTCAAGCACATTTTAAGTTTCTAGAGATATTTACATACCTGATGCAGTGTCAGACCTTGAACTATCACCCCTTGCTGGCCATCCTCACGAACAGCCAGAGGTCCAGAGTTGACCAGCAGATCACGAATCTGTTCATTGTAAACCTTTGAAAGGGAATTTACAAGATTTTGTTAAAATATCCTCCCATAGCTGACAGAATTAAATAAACAGAAATCAGCAGACTATTTTAATATTCCTTTAAGACAAAGTAGTGAATTCATGCTATAAATTTTTTTACATTTTTCCCATACCGAGCTTAAAATATTCAATTAATATTGTTTCTTTTTAGATTTTAGAAGTAATTCTTTTCAGTAAATAATCTTCAATCTTTATGGTAAAAACCCCCCCTTTTTTTACAAAAAACAGTTTTGCAACAAGCATGAATGCAAAACATTTATTTTTCTCCACTGTACATCACGATCCTTATTTCAGTGACATTTCTTAGTTCAAACCTACTTCTGTTAAAATTTTTATATCTCTTATTTCTTGGTCTGTGAAAGCATATGGCAATGCAAACTTTTCCCATCTCCTTCTACCCCTCCCAAATACCACCTAGAGTCCATGAAGACTTTGAGGGAGCTAAAAAGATAACCATTTTACTAGCACCGTTCAGCAGTAGTGCCAAAACATCTCCCTGTAAAATCAGAACATAATTTTGTTCTGCTTTTCCAGTGTTATGGGATGTTACTGTGAAGTCCTAAAATATTACCCAGAAAAGATATTTTCTTGTACACATCAAAAGATGCTGAGAGGCATGTAAATAGTCAGGAAGACACAAATAATGAACAATCAGTAAATATATTAGAAGTGGTGGTTGTTTTTGGGCAGCCTTCTGTCAATCAGTGACAGGTACCCAGGAACACCAAGTTTGCAGAGCACAACAGTTTCACTCCTGTAAGGACACATATTTTCAAGCCCCAGAAGGGACCAGAGGAAAGCAAAACCAGCTTGTTATTATAAAATAAAGACTTATTAAAAGCAACATACCAAATGCAGGAACTCACCTCTAAATAAGAGACAGCAAGATCACATGTTTTATCATCTTTGATTTGATCCATGCGTTTATAAAGTGTCACCATGGTTAAATACATGACTCCAGGGTCTTCAGGAGAACCTAACATTGTATGAGTCTTTCCAGCTCCTGTTGCACCATATGCAAGCACTGAATTTTCCCCAAAAAACAACAAAGCAAAACCACATAATTTATCTGTAAGCTAATCAGGAAGACCAAAGTCAAATGAACATACACAGACCTCTGTCATTCTGCACAACTGTTTCATAAATGGATAAAGTTTCTTACTTAGGCTTTACCTTTCAGATCTATAATTAGAGCGAGATGTTTCCAAATAACATTTTTGAATTTTCAGCTCAAAACTCATTCACTGAAACATCTCATGAAAATATTATTTACTTACTCTCATAACCCTAAGCCATCAACTTACTGCTGATAGGCATTTAATTTCCTCACCACATTCCAGCAGCCAGTTAAAAAACCCCAAGATCTTTAAGAGTTCATAAAGCAGATTATGTCACACATTCAGTGACACAACTGCTTCTGCTTGAATAACTCTAGATGACTCCCATTAGCACATATATTTCTGATAAATTTCCCAAGTCTATTATAACCTTAACACAAACTTCTTTTTAAAATAGAGTGGAGCTATTCTAACTTCCACATGCTAAAAAGTCAGCCTTTCATATCTACGAATAAAACCACAATGTTTTATTTCTACCTCAGGCTTTTTTAACGACTCTGCAGCCACTGGACAGAACAGTAGAAACTTTGAGAAATTCGCTTAAGATTTTTAATTAAAGAAGATAAATAATAAAGTTACCTGTACAGTTATATCCATTTAGGAAGCCATCAATTAGATTTTTGGTAGTATGCTCAAAAACTTCCAACTGGGAAGAGCTGTCATCAAAAATGGCATCAAACATGAACTTAAGATCCTTCCTTTGTCTTTTGTTAATATCCCTGTGGGTCACTCTCCTCCTGTTGAAGAAGCTGACTTCCTCCTCCTTAGGATCAAAGACCAGCACGTGCTGGTCGATGACACGGACCACCCTGCTGAAGCTGCCCTGCTTTTCCTTCTGGCTCTCTGGGCGCACTCGGACCACCACTTTGACGTGGCTGCACACATCTTCTTCCTTGGCAGGAGTCATCCCTTCTGCTCCCCAGCTCCACTCCCAGCACGCTTCCAGATCCAGCAGCCGAATCCTTTCTGCAGTTGACAAGAGAGGTTTTATTTGCAATGGGAGCCTTTCACTCCTCCAAGCAGTTCGCACATTTGCTCAGGCCCCTGTGCTGGGCCCACCCATGGCTGGTCAAGGGCTGCCCCAAGGAGACTTTGGCAAACTCTGCAATGGCCTCGAAAGGTGCCTGAACTCAGCACAGCTTCCAGAAAGCCAACCAGCAGTGCCCCAGGGAATTCTCGAGTTTATTTCAGGATGTAAACTACTACATGGCCTACAGGCTTTCCTTTATAACGGACCAAGCTTTCAGAGGAGACGCCGCATTTCTGCGGACGAAGGCAAGCAGTCTTTTTGTCCTTCAGCACAAAGAGGAGCTGCCCGTGCTGCCCTCCCTGCACTGATCCAGGCACGTCGCGCGTACATTTAAAGGGAGTTAAAGCGGGATTTACGTTAACGTGCCCCGCAGGGGATGCGGTAACCGGCCCCAAGGCGGAATTCCCTTTAAACAGCGCATTTCTGTGTCAGCAGCGCGCTCTTGGCTCACTCCTAGCAGGGACACGGTCCAGGGTCCCAGCGCCGCCGCTGCCGCTCCAGGACCGGCTCCCCCCCCCCCCCCCCGACCCCCCCCCACCCCCCC
>NW_005054429.1:1462159-1462880 GCF_000277835.1 Geospiza fortis | reverse complement strand
GGCCGGGAGGGGGGCACTGCCGGGGCTCAGCCGCTCCTCGCCCTCAGCAGAGGGGCTGGGACGGAAGGGTGTGAAAACCGGCAATCACTTGTTTTTAAAATTTTAAAAGTTTAATAGTAATAAAATGATTACAAAAATAGCAATATAATTAGAGTAATAAAAATTTTGGACAATTTGAATTGGGACAATATGAGACAATAGAAACAAAGAGTTATGGACGTCTGGGTACCTTTTTCTGGGCAGCATAACCCTGAAAAAGGACCCACGTTGACCCTTAAAAGCAATAACCTGTTGCATATTCATATATGATGCATAAATTCCATTCAAACACAGGATTCTGTCTGGTCATCGTCAACTTCTTCCTCTGAATCCTGACGGTGCCTTCAAGCCTGAGTGAGGCAGGAAGAAGTTTGTTTTGTCTGATAACGGAGCAATAAATGCTTTTTCTCTAAAAGATTTGGGTGTCCTGTGGCTGCTATCTCAGTGCTAGTCCTCTCTTTAAAAAAGTATCTTACATAGCATAGTTTCTATTTTAACATTATGATATAACCTAAAACCATATTTAACACACTACTTAAGAGAATTAATACAGCATAACTTTCTAACACAACACATATAATAATCATTTTAATATCTGCAAAAAGCCAATCATAAAATACGCATTTTTAACAATGGGAAGGGAGAAAAGGCACAAAGTCGGCGGTGCCATGGAGAGAGTTCA
>NW_005054429.1:1458895-1461836 GCF_000277835.1 Geospiza fortis | reverse complement strand
TTGCTTCCGTCTCTATTCCTTCTTCAGACTCTACATTTAAAAACCTTTCTGCTAAGCATACATATCTGTGAGACTTTCTTGTCAAACTTTCATCCTTCCCAACATGTCGCCTTTCTGTCTGGAGCACGGTGTCCTTTGCTCTGGGGAATCCCTTCAGTGCCTTGGGTCGCTGCCCCAGCTGTGTCTCCTCCCTGCTGTGCCCAGCAGAAACCCAAAGCAGCCCCAGCTCAGCCCCTGGGGAGGAAATGAACTCCAGCCCAGACAGAGCCAGCAGAGCACACCGTGGTAATACACACGTTTTCTACACGTTTTCTGTAGGATTGTTCCAAAACACACATCCGTGTGTCTGCTCAAAGTTAGTGATGTGCACTTTCAAATTTAAGGTGGGGGAATTACTGCCCAGTCCCTGCAGTACTCCTGTCTTTGAAGCAAAGACTACAAATGAGATTTTACCAATCTACCTCACTTCTCAGTGAAAAGTCTGTTGCACTAAGTCCACACATAAAGAAAACACATGGAATGCACAGTTAAAATACAATAGAGAAGGGAAAAAAAGGGATGTTTTTCTTTCCAAGTCTCAGAAAAACACTAGATGAAATATTCCTCGTTGTGTAAAAAGGTTTGGAGAAATTTCTCCTTACCCCACACCAGTGAATCACCCTTATGCCAGGCTCCATCTGTAGAATTCTTACTCATGTAAATAATATAGGGCTTCATGTTTTCTCCAGTGAGTTTTAAACCTTTGCATTTCACTTGAAAAAGAAGAGAAAAAGCGAATCTCAGAAGCCTGATTTTGCCATTTTTAGCAGTGTGGAAAGGGGCAGACGTAGAAGGAGAATATTTTTTAAGTGAAAGAATATGTAAGGTTGTGAGATGACATGAATTTCAGACTTTATCAGTAAAATTAAATGTGTAGTATTTAACGTGTGAAGTCATGCTTCCCATAAGAATACTGGATATACAAGAGATTTGCCAATTTCACAATAATATAACTGCCACAAGTGAGACCATGATTAAAACTTTACATTGAAAATGATCTGTTTCTAAATTAATAAGTGTCGGAATAAAGGATCAGTTTCTCAAAAACGTTCTCATATCTGAAGCAAAACATCTTGCCTGCTCATTTGTGCAGGCAGATAAAAGCTACAGAAGGCAGTGACTGATGCCATGGAACTGAGCAGGGAAGAAACAGTTACTGAAATTGAGAAAAAAGCATTTGTGTCACACCCATTGCAAAAGTCTGAGCAGTCACTGTGTACACCCAGACAGTGGCACGTGGAGTGAAGAAGTGAGGGAAAGGCAGGAGCACAAGGCTGGGAAGTGGTGGTGTGGTTGTGGCTGGGAGTTTTTGGACATCTTTTGGTCAGTTCAAGGGAGCATAACCCTTGCGGATGGCATCAGTGCAATTTGGCAGAGCAGCTGTGCCACCATCCCTGTTCATAGCACCCACTGGTCACTGCCAGCAGCAGAGCCCTTGGCAGAACAGGGATTAAAACAGGAGAACTGACAGGGAAATGTTCCCCTTGCAAGTCGGGCAGATTTCAGTAGCAACATGGGAACACAGTTATTAACGAGAGCTGAACCAACCTTTTTATCATCTGAAAGTTGGTGGTGATTTCTCCAACTTTATAGTCTCCAGTGAGAGACTATTATTATTATTATATTATGATATATATTATTATATTATTTATAATTAATTATTATATTATTATATTATGTTTCTACACAGGAGTGAAAGACAGTTATATACAATTATAGCTTTATATATATTAGCTATATATAATATTAGCTATATATAATATATAGCTATATATAGTATATAATATATAGCTATATATAGTTATATATATAATATAGTTTTATATAGGTATAATATATTTATATATATGTAGATAACTATAGTTATATATAGTTATATATAATATAGTTATATATTACATATATAACTATATATAGTTATATGTAATATATACTATTATATATATTAGTTATATTTTATAATTATATATAGTCATATATATAATATAGTTATCTCTATATATAATATAGTTATCTATAATAATAGCTTATATATAATTCTAGTAAATATATATATTATATAAGTATATATATAGTATATAGTATATATAGTATATATTGTATATATTATATATATACTATAATACTACATATAGTACTATATACTATATACTATATATAATACTATACATATAGTACTATACTAATATATATATATAATAATAGTTACATATAATATTAGCTTGAAGTGTGTATGGTGACATGCCATGGAGTGTGAGACATTTCAGCATGTCCTCTGATAGAACTAAGGGTAAGGGGTCAGCGTATCTATTTTTCTTGGTGAAGGGCTGTTATTCTTATAATTGAGGAATGAACAGATAAACCATAAAATTAGTTGGATTTCATGATATGGGAAAAGATGAAAGATAGCAAAATAGGTTACTGGGAAACTGATGATTTTTAAAAGACAAAAATTAGTCTGTGTTAAATAAAAAGGAAGAGACATTAAAGAGAAAATGTCAAACTCTGAAATAAAAATGGTCAGTGATGACTAGGAAAGCTATCACATATTAATAAGGCATGTAACTGAAAATAAAAATGGCTGAGATTAAATAATGCAAAATTAATTAATGAGAGGAAAATCTGCTACTTTTCCTAAAGGTAGAGCTGGAAGCTAAAGAAATAACTAGTATTTTAAGTATTGGAGAATAGGCAGTGGAATTATTGAGGGTGTGAAGAGAGTGTACTGACGTGATAATAAATATTGGGAAAACACTACTGAAAATATTAAAGCAAGCTCTTTTGTGGCTTCAACAATAAAAATTTAAAACAGCTTGTCCTGGTTTCAAAGTGTAAAGAGCTGTTGCCTTCAAGGTTGTACAAGCAGCAATCCCATAGAAAGCCAAATGAATCAGAAAAAATG
>NW_005054429.1:1454115-1458842 GCF_000277835.1 Geospiza fortis | reverse complement strand
CCATCCCCCTTCCTCCCCTGAGCAGCAGAGAGGGACGTGGACAATGCAGTTATCTGACAGCTCCAAGCTGTGGAGCTCTACTACCCAGACAATTCAACAAGCAGCAGATCCACAAGAAAAAAAAAGTTTTTTCTTAATGGCCCAGCCCCAAACTGAGCAAGAGCAAAGGACCAAATCCAAATCCCACAAGTATGGAAGACTTGGAGGATTTGAATATTAGTTAATTTAATTTAATTTCATTTAAGAGAGCTGCTTCAGGCACATGTTATTCATATGAAAAAAATGTTTTGGTGATGGGACTGTTAAATCCTCTGTTTTGTATTTCTTATCTGCTGGGGTTTTGTTATTACTAGTATTACTGCTACCAAATTCACACTCTGTCGAAACATCTAACAGTGCAATAGAAATTATGACCCAGGCCATTAAGAGCAGAAAAATAAACTTTCCCAGATAACAAACATTATTAAAAGATTTTTAAAAATGGATAGAGGCAAGAAGTGAACCTGGACACGTGTTCCATTTCTGCACATGATAGAAATATCAGGAATAAAGTTACTAAGAATCTATCCAAAAAGTGTGCTGCTGAAAAAGAGGAGCCATAACTAAATTCTTTTTCCTGACTTTTGTAGCATGGTTTTAAATTTTAATAACTTCAAAAATGCTTTAACTTTATTGAAAATATCCTATAAATCATAAACTATCTCACAAGATACCCTCCGGCTTTTCATACATCGCTCTTCCCCCTTACCAATGTTTCCTGCCATTCTGCATAAAGTTTGTCACCTGAGTTGTGGCAATTCAAAGCATTTATGGAAATGTGCTGTAGATGCACTCAGTTAAAGTTTTCAGGTTAAATAACAAACTGAAAAAGCCTGAAAGCTTTTTTCCTCACCCAGGCAACTCCATGTGCAGCAGTGTTGGCACAACCAAAACTGCAGCATGGGGTCAGGAGCAATTGCCTAGAAACAAAAGCCTCTAAAACTGGCTTTCTGGCTTAGGAGAAGAAAGAATCCTACCAGAGTATGCAGGTAGGAAGGATGTATAAAGCAGAGATGTTGAAAAAGCACCATGATACTCATACCCTAATACAATCTGTAAGTGGGCCAGCATAACTCACTCAACTGATATAAAAAAAGAATCTCTGGCATGTCACAGAAATACTCATGAATAAAAGAAAAAAAAATCTCCGTTATAATGTTAACAGTGAACATCTAGTATGGCTCTTAAAATCCCCTTCTTATGCACAGAACTGGATAAACAAGAGAAAGAATGGCCTTGGATTCTTACCCTTTATTTGCCTTGAACGTCACTCAGAGAACAAAGATAATAGACTTCTTCACCTTGTCCCCTTCATTTGTGAGAAAGGACATCTGCAACATATTTATAGAAAAGAATGAAAAAACCTCTTGATGTATGTGCATGGTAGATAAAATAACTTGTGGGCTGAAGTTACACTGGAAAAGTTAAATCAGCTCTTCCGAAAGGCTGATTTGTTGTTTGCTATGCCTGTGTCCTGGTTCTGGCCAGGACAGGGTCAATTTTTGCAGTGGCCAGAACTCAGAGGGTATTTTCCACCACCTCATGTCATTTTGTGGGCATGGGGAAGTGTGGGGACACTCAGGTACTGTCGAGCACCCTGTGGTACCATGGTGAGAATTCCCATGGGGATCCCTCGCCTACCTTGGACACTTTGGCTGTTAATTTGTTGGTTACTTTTTATCTTCTTATCTCGTTGCCATTTCCTGTAAATTGTTCTTACCTCAACCCATGGTCTTTGCCCTCTGTGCTTCCAGTTCTCCTCTCAGTGCCACGGAGGGAGTGGAGTGAGGCAGGGAATGGAAGGAGCAGTGCACGTTTTGGGGTGATTCCAGTGGGAACACCAAATTCAGGAGTGCCATTCCAAAACCACAACAGCCCTGTTTGGTGCCCAGTGTGGGTCACACAGGGTTGAGATGACAGCAGACATGCCCAGAGCAGGCTGGAAACAGGTTTGATTTGCTGTGTTGGGTTGGTGCCCCTGCTCCCTGTGTTGCTGGGTCTGTTCATGCGGCCATGGCCCCTGACCCTGTGCATCTTTCCATCTCTGCACTCTGTGTCCACCTCGTGCTCCTTGTCCAGGCAGGGACAGGGGTCAGGATTGCTGTGCTGTGCAATGTCAGTTTGTGGCATGGTGACATCAGGGGCAATGAAGGTGTTTTGGGATGTGGGTGCAGTGCTGCTCTCCTGCCCTTACCTCAGGTGTGGTGTTGTTTGTGGGTCCCCAGGACAAGGGAAGAGATGAGAATCTTGACTCCATGTTTCAGAAGGCTGATTTATTTTATTATGATATATATTATATTAAACATGCCATACTAAAGAAAGAGAAAGGAGACATCAGAAGGCTAGCAAAGAATGCATAATAAAATCTTGTGACTGCTCAGAGTCCTGACACAGCTGGACCTGTGATTGGTCATCAAGTAGAAACAATTCGCATGAGACCAATCAAAGATGCACCTGCCACATTCAACAGCAGAAGGTAATTATTGCGTACATTTTGTTTCTGAGGCCTCTCAGCTTCTCAGGAGAAAAATCCTGGTGAAAGGATTTTTCAGCAAATATGTCGGTGACACTCAGGCATGACCTTTGGGAGTCCATTAATAATCATATCCAGTGTGTGGATCCAGGGGAGGGTGATTTTCCCCAGCCTTTTACCTCCTTTTCCTCCTGTTACAACAGCTTTTGAGACTTGAATTCCCTTTGGATGTTAAGGAAAGCATATTCTTGTTCCTAAGTCTTCCAGGTCTCCTCAGTGGGGCCCACACCATGTTTAGAGCCATGAAAGAGATTTCTAGGGAGATGTGCCCCAAGAGTGGATAGACATGAGTGGCATGGGATGTGGGAGAAAGTGGGTCATCTTCTGAAGGATTGTTCTGCTCCAGTGGTTTGGAAGTTCACCCCTAAACAACTACAGGACCCTGATAAAGTGGCAGAATATTTGAAAAAAAATGCTCTGGAAGTTCCATAGAGGCATGGAGAATACCACTCCTGAACCATGACAGACTGGTTTTTTTAGTCCACTCCTTCACAATCTTTGATATATATGTACATATTAAAAAGTTCTTGATGTATGTGTAGGAAAAGTATGAATTACTTGAACCTCACTGACATGGGAAGGTGTAAAAGGTTTCTCTACTGTCTCTAAAACTTCCAACAGCCTCTGACCAGTTAAAGCACCTTGACCTCCTGGCATAAATGTTTACTCATCCACACTGTGAACCAAAGTGGGGAGCTGATCTCACTGACAGGTGTCCAGCAGAGAAAATAATAGGATTGAGCTGGTTGAACTCCTCAGCTGCACAGCTAGCTGTCCCAGCACACTGAAAGGGAATGAGAGGAATTAGCAGCTGGAGGTGGAGCCTAATGCAGCCTGATTAAACCAGCACTGCTCCTGAAACGCTTGGACATCCCAGAGCAGCCTCAGGCCTCCTGAATGTTGATTAAATGTTAGACAATACCACAGTGCTGCAGCTTACTTTGCTTATTTTTTAGCAGATAGCTTCACTCCAGTATAAATCTTTTGACACAATTTTTGGATTGTGGACAGGGAGGAAGTTGTAATTTTTACAATGCTCAGGTGTGTGCCATAGCATCATACGTGCCTTACTTAAACTAACAGTTTAGATATGAATGTTTTAACAGGCACATTATTCCTAGGACTGCATGTTTTAAACACATCTGGGTTGCTTGCAGTTTGGGTTTTTTTTGTGTGCAGCTGTTGAGTAAATTGAGAAAGCGAAACTAAAAGGAGCATATTAAACAGGCACCCAAAGCCTGGGCATTCCTTTGATGACATGTGGAACTGATAACTGCACTGAGAACAAAGCTGGGAGCGCATCAGGATGCAGTAAGATGAGCCAAGACAGTGAAATACATAATCCTTGGGAAAAAAAAAAGTCCTAACAAGAATACACAGTGCTGTGATTTGACCGAAGGAAACTGACATTTGCAGGGACTTTAGAAGAAACCCATAAGAACTCTTTTCCCTGATAGTGCTGGGACTTGTGATACTTTCATGAGACTTCATGTATTTTACAAGATGAAATGCCTTGACTCAGACTTACTACATTTTTTTAACCTTTTCCCTTACAACTCAAAGGCAAGATGCAATAAATCTTCCAGACTACTTTTCCAAAAAATGAGATGTGTGTGTGCTTGAACCAAGAGGCACAGCTTTATTAATCAGGGAGAGCAAGTAATTAACTATTAACTGCTGAGTAAGGGCACACATTCTTCCTTGCCTGACCCCTATTTTGTCTTTAAGAAATCTGCCTAAAAGGAAGTTTAAATGTTCAGCTGCTCATCTTTTTTTCTTTGTGTATGTTTATTGAAAATAATATAACTTCTGTATAATTTTGTAACAGACAGTTTTATAAAACCTACCAACATTGCAACTTTCTACTCTATGTAAAGTTAAAATGAATATTGTGATTTTCTGTTGTAATACTTATCTAATTAATATATGGCAGGGTAAGCTGCTGTAACATGGGATCTTACACAAACCTTAAGTTATTCAGATAATTAGAGGCTGACAGGACTCCACCATGTGACCCTTCAGGGCACAAACAAGAGCAGCTGTGCTAAGCTCCTACTCTAAACTGCCCCTTGGACAAGTTACTCTCTCTCCACTGACTGCTCTGAGAAGTGAGGGAGATTTATCCTGTGCTATAATTAGCTGGTGTGCATTCCTG
>NW_005054429.1:1444970-1454102 GCF_000277835.1 Geospiza fortis | reverse complement strand
CATCAACATCAGTCAAATTTCTACTCCGTCTTCAGCTAGTACAGTGCCATTTGTGAAAATATCTCACATTAAGAATTCTGCTATATTGCCTGCTTGGTAGGAAAAAAAAAAGATTCATAGCCTCAATTCATAATTCCCATTTAAAATTTAATTTTTTAATATTAAATATGTAAATCTGCTACCCATAAATAACTCCCAAATGTTAGTGGAATAATTTTGCACACTGCTTTCATGTACCTGGTGTGATTCTTGGAGTAGTCCTGTGCAGGGCCAAGAGCTGGACATCAGTGATCCTTGGGGGTCCCTTCCAACTCAGGATGTTCTGTACTTCTATGATTTTAATTTAATCTTCAGAGTAAAACAGAGAAATAAAATGTGTTCACGTATGGTTTTGGAGGGTAAAATCCTTTTGAATACCCACGGTATCCCTATATAAAAGTATATCATTACAATCACTATTACTAATCAGCCTGGAAAAATACAGGCTGCTTAGTAATAGTAATAGTAGATAGAAAAATACATAATTGGTCACGATGTAGTACTGAAACTAAAAGAAAAATATTTAGGTGGTATTCTTGAAACCAAAATAATTTTTTTTGGGAAACTTAAACAACATTCTTGTTGTGCCTGAAACATCAGACCAAAAAACCCCAATACACAGAAATGGATTAAAGCGTAGTCTAAAACGTTTCATATAGAGCAAAACAAAGCAGTGGAAGTACCTGAGTCTGAAAAGGAAATTTTAAGAGCTCTTGGAAAATATTAAAACATAGTCTAAAATGTTTCATAAAGAGCAAAACAAAGCAGTGCAAGTATCTAAATCTGAAAAGGAAATCTTAGGAGCTCTTAGAAAAGCAGGTGAGATGAGAAACCAGAAGTGAGCCCTGCCTGTCAAACAAACAACCCAGTGTGTGGCAGAAGCTCTGAGCTGGACTCCAAGATGAACCTTTTTCACTGGACACGTGTTCAGGCTGGGGTGGGAAGAGGCAAGCCTGTCCTGGCAAGGACAGTTTTGGGATCCTGCTTCTGTGGACTGTCCTCCCAGTTCAGCACCATCTTTTCCAGCTTTCTCCTCTCCCCTTGTTACCCACCACGTTCTCTCAAGCTGCTGCTTGTGAAATCATGTCAGCTCCATCAATTTGGCCTGAAAATGACCCTTGGAAAATAACTCCAGGTCAGAATGAACTGTTGACATCATGGCAAGAGCAGCCTGACCTAGCACTCATGCTGGAGAAACAGATGTAATAATGTTGTCATAAATGAGCAAATGATTGTTGATTGTGATTTTATGAGGGCTCAGTTCTCAACAAATGGGTTCTACACAAAGCAAACAGAAAGAACCATTTTATTTAGTTTTCCTGGAAGAGATCTCATTGATTGGACTAAAAACGTGGTGTTTACTTACACCTTGTGTCCTAAAAGAGGAAATACAGGGTTTGTGCCAATATTGTATGTTTCCTGCTTTTTTTAATGTGAAAACTAATGCCAATTTTTATATTTGACTCTGGCCTTTCTAGCCTGTAATAAGCTGGGTTGGCACAAACCAGAAAGTTGAAATGGATGAATACTTTCTTCTGAGGTAAATCTGAATGCTAATAGAAACAAAACATGTTAATTTTGTTAGGTAAATTCCACACGTAATAGCTCTTCGGCCCTGGGGGAAAAAACAGGGTGAAAATACAATGCAAATTATTCAACTTTGAAGGCTGATTCTCAGACTCTGTAGAAACTTGTCTTTTAACCTACCCTGTGGCAATGAATGTCTGAGGAGTAAGCACAAGTGAAGAAGATCAATAAGCCCCACAGGTTCTCTGGACAGACACCAGAAGAGTTTGTATTCGCCTGAAAAGGGTCTGTCATTCATAAAGATGGAGTTCAAAATGTCCTGTCACTGAACCTTTCTTCCTGTCTCCCCCAGGTGGCTCAAATATTTTATCTTCACACAGAGCATCTGAGTATCAGGGGAAGGGAGAGAAAAAGAAATTAGGCAAATTTCTGTTAGATTTATGTTTTCTTATCCATTTAAAAGAACTTTTTTGTTAAATACTTTCTCTTACACTAAGTTTTTCTCATATACTAAGCTGATCATGTCTTAGCTCAAAGAACTATCTAGATTTACTATTATTCAGTACCTTACATTGCAGTGATAACTAAAACCCCAGTGTTGAAGAGTTTTTCTTTTTTCCAACCACCATTCCTTTTTCTCTAAATATGTAAGTACATACTTATTTGAGTTTCCAGATTTATGCATTCCCAAGTTATGTGAATGCATTTCCATAAAACTAAGCTACAGCTAAGAAAAAGAATTTTTAAACTGCCTAAGCAGTGTATTCATGCAGAAGAAAAAATAAACAAACAAAATTATTCAATTAATGGCAGCACTTGAGAGCCCAGTCCATGAATTGAAGGCTGGGGATAAGAGCACAAATCTTATGTCTAAAACTTTTCAGGATTTTTGTCATCCTTTTTGCAAAGGGTAAGACAAACAAGATATGACAACCCTGCTCCTGCTTAGCCTGAAGCAATACTGCTGCCAAACAGGCACTACCCAAAAGAGCTTTATGCAGCAGGGCTGCACACAGAGCAGAGCCCAGGAACACCTTTTATGTCAAGTGCTCTGCAGCATCATGCTCCATGTTTCTTTCCCAGGCACACATATTGATAACCACAGCCAGGAGTTGGTCCAGCCTGTGTTGGCTGGTCCCTTGTCACAATGCTGCTGTGGGGGCAGAGACCCCTCTTCCAATTGTGAAATTCACACACCAGGCTGATCCTCCAAAGCCAAAAGTCAGTTTGGAATCGCATCAGTGAGAGCTGGGAATGCACAAAAAGGCCTCGGTGGAACATGGTGAGACAAGCAGCAGCTCTGTATGTGATGCCCTGTGTGCGTGCATCCTTCCCTCATAGAAAGGGAAAGGTAGCAGGAAACTGAGGCACTGACACCTCAGCAAAAAGTGGGTTGGAGGTCCTCTGTCCTGTACCAGACTCAGCTCCAAACCTGCCCATTTTCACCATCCTGAAAAGCTGGGACCTGAGTCAAAATGGTGCCCTTTGAGGAGGTTATCACCATGGTAACCGAGTTGCTAAATGATTAGAGTGAAAATAATAACTTTGTATTTTGATTAGTGTATTAATTATCAAGTAAAAAAAAAGATCTGAGAAAACAGTCTTTTTCTCAGGAGTTACTGTACACTGGTTTGTGAGTGTGAGAGGAATACAGGCAGCTCTCTGTATGATCATACTCTTTTTAAGTGACACAAATCCAAGGAGATGCGTGCCAGTGACCACAGAGGAGATACATCTTTGCACTGTATTTGGGACAGGACTAAGATTACCAAAGGAAATCGCAACTACAGCAATTCATAGGAGCTATCTCATAAAGCAGGCTGCACCCTGGGCACACGGGATGAAAATCTCACCTACTGCTTCTGAAAACATGCTCATCCATCTGCAGGTTCCTCCCTTGCAGCACAGCCGTTCCCCTGTGAGACAAGGACAGAAATTCTGCAGCATTTCCACTTCTGGGGTAATGCTTGTCAGGAGCTGCTCCTTCTCCCCGTGTTTGTGCCACTGAGCTGTCCCCAGCTGTGGAAACCCAGGGCACTGGGAATATTTCTGTGTCTGCTCTGGGGTGTCCTGACCCCCAGGGGAGCACTGACTTTGACCCTCATCCATGGACAAAGTTTCCCAGACTTCAAGATAGACTGCAATCCACAAGTGTGAAATAGATTATAGAGAGTAGTGTAGGTGTATCACTTGGTGAGAAATTTAGGTTTTGGGATTTTTAGTGTGTTGTGGATGGAAGCAAGATGGAGGGCACAGGATGTCATCCTGGGTTTCTTCTTCATGCTTCTTCTTCCTTCTTCTCCCTGGGTTTGGGTGGCATTTTGTAATTGGGCAGAAAAGTCCCCATTGCAGCTCTTTGGGATCAGTTATTGGGTTAAAAGGGAAAATAATCTAGGTGTCAGCTCTTAATTGGATAGTTTAGTCTTAAAGGACCTTGTACCAAGAGATTGTTGGCCCTTTTGTGCCTTCTAATGAAAAGCTGCAGAACTCAACGGTAGTGAGACTGTTTTACTGATAAGAAATAATAAACACCTGAGTCTGAACATGAACTACTGTCTCAGGTGCCTTCAATCCAGACCCAGAGAAACCCACAACTGGGACCCCCACACCCAGCAAACTTCCAGGAGTGGATATTTTACATATGAGTTTAACAAAGGGGTTTCCATCAAATGCCAAGTGGCCAGCAGAGGAACAGCTCGTGTAGAGCAATGCACACATCTGCCGTCATCTCAGACCACTGGGGCTTTGCTCTCATGGTTACCATGATATCATCACCTCCCTCAGAGTGTGCACTGCCTTCTGCCTCAGCACACTGTCAATTATTAATGCTGCTCATCAGAACAGCACATCATCCAGAAAAGCATCTTCTGTCTCCCCGTGTATCTTCAATAAAAAAAAATTCCCTCTTGGTGTTTCTAATACGAAAGCACGCGTTAAAAAAAGAAGTGTTTGCAGATGTCCTAAAGAATTTGCCTCTCCTGGATTAACTGGTCTGCTAATTACCCACAACAAGAACAGTGAGTATTTGTCACTGGAGGAGAGATAAGCAAGGCAGGTGGGAAATGTTTACACAGGCCAGATAACTGAATGTTCCTGGTGCCAAAACAAACAGGTGCGGGTTTTATTGAGGCAACAAACAAGGAAACAAAACCAAACAAATACACAGTTGATGGGGAATATTTCTGTTCCACAAAAACAGTACCTGCAAAGTAAAACAAAAGATGTTTTCTCTCCTGGTGGCAGCACTTTCAAAGCTGGGACTTCTCCTCTACCTTCTGAATTTCAACACAGAGGATTACACCCAGGGGATTTCAAGAGCCTCGTCCCAGAACAATTCCAAGGGAATAACTGATTCCATTGCACCCAGAATCACACCTCAAACTGAAACACTGATGCAGATGCAGCCTGGGAGCTTTGAAGCCTGTGAAGTGAATAATTTCTACTGTGCCCATGTAACGAATGTGGTTCACCATAGTTAAGGTGTGCAGAGTAGAGCTAAACCAGAAGATGCTGACAGCTTCTAGCGGTGTTCTGCCCATAAAACCAGCACAGAGCTCATCTGGAGCATATTCACCACCCCCAAAAGCCTACACCATGAGCTCTGGATCATCAGCACCCACTGTTCTACTCAAGAAACTCATTTTATTAAGTAATAACTCTTCCTAACTCCACTGAGAAAATCAAACCTCAATTTTTACCATCTATTTTGGAGAAAATTAATTTTTTTCTCCTTTTCACTGCTTTCAAGCAACTAAGACAAGCAATTTACCTTCCTGCTAAACTGTTTTATATATACAAATGTAAAACATTTGTTTGTTAAGCTTTGTTTTTAAGAACAAAATACAGCTAAGAGAAATGAGATCAGTGATGGCTGTATGGTAAAACATTCATACTATCAAATAAAGTCCACTGTTAAGACTGTACAAAGACCTGAGCTGCTTTCTAAAAGATGTTTGATATGTCTCATCAGAGCAGAAACTGGCTGCGAAGGTGCCTACAAAAAATCATTGAGGAACATTCCATGCTGAGGCGTCATGCATGTTTTAAAAAGTCTTGTAAGGCTAAAAGATGTCGTTCAGCAATTCTCCTGGCTGAAAACCTGAGATGGAGGGAGATGGGCAGCTGTTTCACACTTGAATGATGATGAGATGTGACAGGGTGGTGTCAGTTCTGGGGAGCTGGCAGTTGTGATATTCCTCTGTAAATTACTGCATTTCCTGCCCAAAGACAGGCATGAGGTTATCCCATATATCCAGCCTCAGAGCTGCTGCTTTCCCCCTCCTGAGGAGAGCACTGGTAAATAATTGCTGCAGGCAGCTGAAGCAAAGCCTTCCCATACACCTGTTACCACCTGGTTATCACCATATCCCAGCAGGTGTTCTTCACTTCCCCCAGTGAAGACTCTGGGACCTGGAGTGAGCAAACTGGGGAAACCTGCTTACACTGCTGTGGAGTTTTGGGAACCCCCCCAGTAAGGCCCCTTGCAGAGCTTGGCTATACAGAACCTTAGGTGGGTCAAGCAGCTTCCATTTCTGTTAGAGGAGGGGCATGCCACTGACCTTGAAATAGCAGAACCAGCTTGGAAAGCAGTCAAAGCTCCCTCATGGATCTCTTTCTCAAAAGCACATGGCTGTGGATGAAATAAGGGGCTGTAGATGAAATAGGGGCCTGTGGATGAAATAGGGTAGCTGCTGCAGTGTATTTTAACTCCCTAACTGCCTGTATAGCCCCTTCTGCAACTATTGAAATCATTGTAATCATTGAAATCATTACCTGGACTGTGAGATGCTTTTTGTTTCCCACCTCCCTCCTCCCCAGGAAGGTTTCCCTTCTCCCTTCTGCCCAGGAATGTTTCCCATCTCCCTTCTGCCCAGGAAGATTCCCCATCTCCTTTCTGCCCAGGAATGTTTCCCATCTCCCTTCTGCCCAGGAATGTTTCCCATCTCCCTTCTGCCCAGGAAGGTTTCCCTTCTCCCTTCTCCCCAGGAAGGTTTCCCAGCCCTCAAGAAAGGAGGGCAGAAAAGAGAACAGCACAAGAACTAATGCTTCGCTGAACAAGATCAGGTTCTGAAGTGTGGGAATTTAGGGTTTCCCATGGAACTGAATCACCTGGCTGTGGATGCCCCACCAAAAGGCCGCTGCTGCTCATTCCCAGGATGTCCCTGTGGTGGGCCCTCAGCTTCCTATAAACCTGATTTTCTCCTGACGACACTGCGCAGTGAAGGAGAGGAATGCATTCTGCAGAAAAACTGACATGTTCAGTGCAGCAGGTAACCACTGCAACATGACCAAATTTCAATATTTGAAATATTGAACATTGGATAGGACCATCTCTATAAACACTTGATGGTCTCAGCTCTCAGTGGAAGTTGAGACCTGTATTTTGGTCTAGATTTTGGTCTCTGAATGTATTCATATACTTGTAGTCGTCCTTTTTCATCTTTACTGCTCCTTTATTGTTGTCATTTTTGCTAGAAATACCTGAAAATTTATCAGGAATTATTTGCTTTTTTTTTTTGTTTTTAATTTGATAAGGTTCTGCTGATTCGAGAAGTAGCAGATCAATTGTTTATTTAGTGATCTTAATGACAACTATTTTTTAGAGCTTTGCCATGCAAAGTTACTGGACTTTTTTTCAAGAAATCTTGCTAAAATCTGAGTCTTAGCCACCATACCCTATCACCATGAACCATTTTCTAAGTTACTCAAATAGAATTCTGTATTTTCTTCTCCCTATGTAACTGTTACCTGCACATGAATTACTTTCCAAAACCATTCCCAGCTGTTTCTTGCTCCTGTCTCAGTGGTCCATTTTAGTGATTAGTACATGATATTTTTTACTGTGCTAGAAACCTGTGTGGACTCAGTCTGTTCAGACTCTTTACTGTAATTGCTCATTTCCTACCTTTTTGAGCAACAACCTAAAAACAAAAATGACAAGTCCATATTTCAGAGCATGCTATCAATATGTACCTGTAGCCTTGCAAGAGTTAGATCCTCAGCCACTAAGTAGAATATTACATTAAAATGAAAACCAGAATATTTATACACAACATTCCATATTTCTTCACACCAGCCTGCTGCTTTTCTTATCAGTAGTTTTTGGAAAATGTTTAATTATGGCACCTCTTATTTCTTTCCACAAACCAGAAAATCTGTAGCTCTGTGAACATTTCCTTCAGACTGCTGTAAGTACTATAGAAGGAATCCCCTTCTTGTCTGGTGACAACTAGTGGCTGTGACAGTGGTAGTTGTTTAAAGAACAGACAGTTGTCAAATTAACTAAAGAATTAGTCAACATATGAGCGTGTAGAATAACAATTTATAACTGCTTAGGAAAAATTTTGCTGAAGCTAATCCACAGAAAGCTCAGGGATATCTGAACTACTGTTGGAAACGAGTTATCACTCATTTGTTAAACTGTCTGGAGCAATCAGGCTGATCTTTCTACTGTGAAATAACTCAAATACATATCTTGAAAATGGATATATTCAAAATCTAATCTTTATATTATATACATATATAAAAAGATATATTATATTATATATTATATATATTATAATATATATTATATATAGTATATATTATATATAGCATATATTATATATAGTAAATATATTTTATATATTTATATATTAGAAATATTTAGATACAGATATTACAGTTATTTATTTATTTATTAGAAATATATTTATATAAGTATTTATATATTTATTTATTTATATTTATATAGATCTACTTGCACAATGAGCCAAAAGTCTTCCTTATTCTTCAATTCCCAGCCTGAAGGGTCTGAGCTATTTACTTTGAGCCCTGGTTGTGTCTGCTGCAGCTTTGAAGGCACCTTGCAGCACAGCAGAACCTCAGTGTTTTCACATCAAAGGATGAACTGGCATACAGGGGACACACACACTTCTTTGTTGACACACATGGTAACAGGAGATAGCAATTATTTAAAAAATTAGCTGTTAAAACTTGGCCATTTAACATTTTGGCCATATACCAGGGAGTATTATGGTAACACTGGTTCTTTGAAGCCATAATCAACATGTTTAAAAATTTGCAAATAACTGCTATGAATTTGAAATGATGAAAAAATAAACACAGAGCTTCAACAAAACTATTAAATTCAGTTTATGTAACCAAATTGGATTCTTGGTAAGTATTTCAGATTTGGATAGAAATAAGAATAGCAAATCACAATAGCACACATGGAGGATTTTTGTTGGTAGCAGCAGTGACTTTCATGTGAAATATTTACAAACTGGATATGGCTATGAACTCTCCTGCTATCACTGGGCTTTCCTAACAACAGGACAAACTTGCATGGATAAAATTTGTAGGAGTACATTTCTAAAGGAGACAGCACTGGCCTCCCTGTATTTCTGAAACCAAGAAGATCAAGTTTTGGCAGCAGTGAAAACTTCAGTGGAATATAATTGAAATCATCAAATAGAAATCAAATAATCTGGTGATCATGCCCAGACTGGAAAAGATATAATGTTTTTTATTCACACTGTAAATATTTTTACTTCTCTACTTCACAGAACTTGAAATATTCTTCTA
>NW_005054429.1:1422023-1432889 GCF_000277835.1 Geospiza fortis | reverse complement strand
GGGGGCAGAGACCCCTCTTCCAATTGTGAAATTCACACACCAGGCTGATCCTCCAAAGCCAAAAGTCAGTTTGGAATCGCATCAGTGAGAGCTGGGAATGCACAAAAAGGCCTCGGTGGAACATGGTGAGACAAGCAGCAGCTCTGTATGTGATGCCCTGTGTGCGTGCATCCTTCCCTCATAGAAAGGGAAAGGTAGCAGGAAACTGAGGCACTGACACCTCAGCAAAAAGTGGGTTGGAGGTCCTCTGTCCTGTACCAGACTCAGCTCCAAACCTGCCCATTTTCACCATCCTGAAAAGCTGGGACCTGAGTCAAAATGGTGCCCTTTGAGGAGGTTATCACCATGGTAACCGAGTTGCTAAATGATTAGAGTGAAAATAATAACTTTGTATTTTGATTAGTGTATTAATTATCAAGTAAAAAAAAAGATCTGAGAAAACAGTCTTTTTCTCAGGAGTTACTGTACACTGGTTTGTGAGTGTGAGAGGAATACAGGCAGCTCTCTGTATGATCATACTCTTTTTAAGTGACACAAATCCAAGGAGATGCATGCCAGTGACCACAGAGGAGATACATCTTTGCACTGTATTTGGGACAGGACTAAGATTACCAAAGGAAATCGCAACTACAGCAATTCATAGGAGCTATCTCATAAAGCAGGCTGCACCCTGGGCACACGGGATGAAAATCTCACCTACTGCTTCTGAAAACATGCTCATCCATCTGCAGGTTCCTCCCTTGCAGCACAGCCGTTCCCCTGTGAGACAAGGACAGAAATTCTGCAGCATTTCCACTTCTGGGGTAATGCTTGTCAGGAGCTGCTCCTTCTCCCCGTGTTTGTGCCACTGAGCTGTCCCCAGCTGTGGAAACCCAGGGCACTGGGAATATTTCTGTGTCTGCTCTGGGGTGTCCTGACCCCCAGGGGAGCACTGACTTTGACCCTCATCCATGGACAAAGTTTCCCAGACTTCAAGATAGACTGCAATCCACAAGTGTGAAATAGATTATAGAGAGTAGTGTAGGTGTATCACTTGGTGAGAAATTTAGGTTTTGGGATTTTTAGTGTGTTGTGGATGGAAGCAAGATGGAGGGCACAGGATGTCATCCTGGGTTTCTTCTTCATGCTTCTTCTTCCTTCTTCTCCCTGGGTTTGGGTGGCATTTTGTAATTGGGCAGAAAAGTCCCCATTGCAGCTCTTTGGGATCAGTTATTGGGTTAAAAGGGAAAATAATCTAGGTGTCAGCTCTTAATTGGATAGTTTAGTCTTAAAGGACCTTGTACCAAGAGATTGTTGGCCCTTTTGTGCCTTCTAATGAAAAGCTGCAGAACTCAACGGTAGTGAGACTGTTTTACTGATAAGAAATAATAAACACCTGAGTCTGAACATGAACTACTGTCTCAGGTGCCTTCAATCCAGACCCAGAGAAACCCACAACTGGGACCCCCACACCCAGCAAACTTCCAGGAGTGGATATTTTACATATGAGTTTAACAAAGGGGTTTCCATCAAATGCCAAGTGGCCAGCAGAGGAACAGCTCGTGTAGAGCAATGCACACATCTGCCGTCATCTCAGACCACTGGGGCTTTGCTCTCATGGTTACCATGATATCATCACCTCCCTCAGAGTGTGCACTGCCTTCTGCCTCAGCACACTGTCAATTATTAATGCTGCTCATCAGAACAGCACATCATCCAGAAAAGCATCTTCTGTCTCCCCGTGTATCTTCAATAAAAAAAAATTCCCTCTTGGTGTTTCTAATACGAAAGCACGCGTTAAAAAAAGAAGTGTTTGCAGATGTCCTAAAGAATTTGCCTCTCCTGGATTAACTGGTCTGCTAATTACCCACAACAAGAACAGTGAGTATTTGTCACTGGAGGAGAGATAAGCAAGGCAGGTGGGAAATGTTTACACAGGCCAGATAACTGAATGTTCCTGGTGCCAAAACAAACAGGTGCGGGTTTTATTGAGGCAACAAACAAGGAAACAAAACCAAACAAATACACAGTTGATGGGGAATATTTCTGTTCCACAAAAACAGTACCTGCAAAGTAAAACAAAAGATGTTTTCTCTCCTGGTGGCAGCACTTTCAAAGCTGGGACTTCTCCTCTACCTTCTGAATTTCAACACAGAGGATTACACCCAGGGGATTTCAAGAGCCTCGTCCCAGAACAATTCCAAGGGAATAACTGATTCCATTGCACCCAGAATCACACCTCAAACTGAAACACTGATGCAGATGCAGCCTGGGAGCTTTGAAGCCTGTGAAGTGAATAATTTCTACTGTGCCCATGTAACGAATGTGGTTCACCATAGTTAAGGTGTGCAGAGTAGAGCTAAACCAGAAGATGCTGACAGCTTCTAGCGGTGTTCTGCCCATAAAACCAGCACAGAGCTCATCTGGAGCATATTCACCACCCCCAAAAGCCTACACCATGAGCTCTGGATCATCAGCACCCACTGTTCTACTCAAGAAACTCATTTTATTAAGTAATAACTCTTCCTAACTCCACTGAGAAAATCAAACCTCAATTTTTACCATCTATTTTGGAGAAAATTAATTTTTTTCTCCTTTTCACTGCTTTCAAGCAACTAAGACAAGCAATTTACCTTCCTGCTAAACTGTTTTATATATACAAATGTAAAACATTTGTTTGTTAAGCTTTGTTTTTAAGAACAAAATACAGCTAAGAGAAATGAGATCAGTGATGGCTGTATGGTAAAACATTCATACTATCAAATAAAGTCCACTGTTAAGACTGTACAAAGACCTGAGCTGCTTTCTAAAAGATGTTTGATATGTCTCATCAGAGCAGAAACTGGCTGCGAAGGTGCCTACAAAAAATCATTGAGTAACATTCCATGCTGAGGCGTCATGCATGTTTTAAAAAGTCTTGTAAGGCTAAAAGATGTCGTTCAGCAATTCTCCTGGCTGAAAACCTGAGATGGAGGGAGATGGGCAGCTGTTTCACACTTGAATGATGATGAGATGTGACAGGGTGGTGTCAGTTCTGGGGAGCTGGCAGTTGTGATATTCCTCTGTAAATTACTGCATTTCCTGCCCAAAGACAGGCATGAGGTTATCCCATATATCCAGCCTCAGAGCTGCTGCTTTCCCCCTCCTGAGGAGAGCACTGGTAAATAATTGCTGCAGGCAGCTGAAGCAAAGCCTTCCCATACACCTGTTACCACCTGGTTATCACCATATCCCAGCAGGTGTTCTTCACTTCCCCCAGTGAAGACTCTGGGACCTGGAGTGAGCAAACTGGGGAAACCTGCTTACACTGCTGTGGAGTTTTGGGAACCCCCCCAGTAAGGCCCCTTGCAGAGCTTGGCTATACAGAACCTTAGGTGGGTCAAGCAGCTTCCATTTCTGTTAGAGGAGGGGCATGCCACTGACCTTGAAATAGCAGAACCAGCTTGGAAAGCAGTCAAAGCTCCCTCATGGATCTCTTTCTCAAAAGCACATGGCTGTGGATGAAATAAGGGGCTGTAGATGAAATAGGGGCCTGTGGATGAAATAGGGTAGCTGCTGCAGTGTATTTTAACTCCCTAACTGCCTATGTAGCCCCTTCTGCAACTATTGAAATCATTGTAATCATTGAAATCATTGTAATCATTGAAATAATTGTAATCATTGAAATCATTACCTGGACTGTGAGATGCTTTTTGTTTCCCACCTCCCTCCTCCCCAGGAAGGTTTCCCTTCTCCCTTCTCCCCAGGAAGGTTTCCCAGCCCTCAAGAAAGGAGGGCAGAAAAGAGAACAGCACAAGAACTAATGCTTCGCTGAACAAGATCAGGTTCTGAAGTGTGGGAATTTAGGGTTTCCCATGGAACTGAATCACCTGGCTGTGGATGCCCCACCAAAAGGCCGCTGCTGCTCATTCCCAGGATGTCCCTGTGGTGGGCCCTCAGCTTCCTATAAACCTGATTTTCTCCTGACGACACTGCGCAGTGAAGGAGAGGAATGCATTCTGCAGAAAAACTGACATGTTCAGTGCAGCCGGTAACCACTGCAACATGACCAAATTTCAATATTTGAAATATTGAACATTGGATAGGACCATCTCTATAAACACTTGATGGTCTCAGCTCTCAGTGGAAGTTGAGACCTGTATTTTGGTCTAGATTTTGGTCTCTGAATGTATTCATATACTTGTAGTCTTCCTTTTTCATCTTTACTGCTCCTTTATTGTTGTCATTTTTGCTAGAAATACCTGAAAATTTATCAGGAATTATTTGCTTTTTTTTTTGTTTTTAATTTGATAAGGTTCTGCTGATTCGAGAAGTAGCAGATCAATTGTTTATTTAGTGATCTTAATGACAACTATTTTTTAGAGCTTTGCCATGCAAAGTTACTGGACTTTTTTTCAAGAAATCTTGCTAAAATCTGAGTCTTAGCCACCATACCCTATCACCATGAACCATTTTCTAAGTTACTCAAATAGAATTCTGTATTTTCTTCTCCCTATGTAACTGTTACCTGCACATGAATTACTTTCCAAAACCATTCCCAGCTGTTTCTTGCTCCTGTCTCAGTGGTCCATTTTAGTGATTAGTACATGATATTTTTTACTGTGCTAGAAACCTGTGTGGACTCAGTCTGTTCAGACTCTTTACTGTAATTGCTCATTTCCTACCTTTTTGAGCAACAACCTAAAAACAAAAATGACAAGTCCGTATTTCAGAGCATGCTATCAATATGTACCTGTAGCCTTGCAAGAGTTAGATCCTCAGCCACTAAGTAGAATATTACATTAAAATGAAAACCAGAATATTTATACACAACATTCCATATTTCTTCACACCAGCCTGCTGCTTTTCTTATCAGTAGTTTTTGGAAAATGTTTAATTATGGCACCTCTTATTTCTTTCCACAAACCAGAAAATCTGTAGCTCTGTGAACATTTCCTTCAGACTGCTGTAAGTACTATAGAAGGAATCCCCTTCTTGTCTGGTGACAACTAGTGGCTGTGACAGTGGTAGTTGTTTAAAGAACAGACAGTTGTCAAATTAACTAAAGAATTAGTCAACATATGAGCGTGTAGAATAACAATTTATAACTGCTTAGGAAAAATTTTGCTGAAGCTAATCCACAGAAAGCTCAGGGATATCTGAACTACTGTTGGAAACAAGAGTTATCACTCATTTGTTAAACTGTCTGGAGCAATCAGGCTGATCTTTCTACTGTGAAATAACTCAAATACATATCTTGAAAATGGATATATTCAAAATCTAATCTTTATATTATATACATATATAAAAAGATATATTATATTATATATTATATATATTATAATATATATTATATATAGTATATATTATATATAGCATATATTATATATAGTAAATATATTTTATATATTTATATATTAGAAATATTTAGATACAGATATTACAGTTATTTATTTATTTATTAGAAATATATTTATATAAGTATTTATATATTTATTTATTTATATTTATATATATCTACTTGCACAATGAGCCAAAAGTCTTCCTTATTCTTCAATTCCCAGCCTGAAGGGTCTGAGCTATTTACTTTGAGCCCTGGTTGTGTCTGCTGCAGCTTTTTATTTATTTATTAGAAATATATTTATATAAGTATTTATATATTTATTTATTTATATTTATATATATCTATTTGCAAAATGAGCCAAAAGTCTTCCTTATTCTTCAATTCCCAGCCTGAAGGGTCTGAGCTATTTACTTTGAGCCCTGGTTGTGTCTGCTGCAGCTTTGAAGGCACCTTGCAGCACAGCAGAACCTCAGTGTTTTCACATCAAAGGATGAACTGGCATACAGGGGACACACACACTTCTTTGTTGACACACATGGTAACAGGAGATAGCAATTATTTAAAAAATTAGCTGTTAAAACTTGGCCATTTAACATTTTGGCCATATACCAGGGAGTATTATGGTAACACTGGTTCTTTGAAGCCATAATCAACATGTTTAAAAATTTGCAAATAACTGCTATGAATTTGAAATGATGAAAAAATAAACACAGAGCTTCAACAAAACTATTAAATTCAGTTTATGTAACCAAATTGGATTCTTGGTAAGTATTTCAGATTTGGATAGAAATAAGAATAGCAAATCACAATAGCACACATGGAGGATTTTTGTTGGTAGCAGCAGTGACTTTCATGTGAAATATTTACAAACTGGATATGGCTATGAACTCTCCTGCTATCACTGGGCTTTCCTAACAACAGGACAAACTTGCATGGATAAAATTTGTAGGAGTACATTTCTAAAGGAGACAGCACTGGCCTCCCTGTATTTCTGAAACCAAGAAGATCAAGTTTTGGCAGCAGTGAAAACTTCAGTGGAATATAATTGAAATCATCAAATAGAAATCAAATAATCTGGTGATCATGCCCAGACTGGAAAAGATATAATGTTTTTTATTCACACTGTAAATATTTTTACTTCTCTAGCTCACAGAACTTGAAATATTCTTCTACTTCTATTTCTTAATTAAAGAAAGGATGACTTTTAAATATCTCAGTTTTAAATATAAATATATAAACAAATATTAGCTTTTGAATATCTCAGTTTTCAAAATATATCTTAATTTCTTCTACAGTCAACCCTTTGTCAAAGGATATTCCCAGCAGCAAACATTATCTGATGTCAAATAAAGCCACTTAGAAAACCTGATTTATTTTGTGTCTTTGTGTCCTAGGTTTCCCAGCAGCTCTGCATTTATCTTTTGACTAGTTAGAAGGGAAGAATATATTTGGGCTTTTATGTTCTTCAAAAATATGTAGACACTGAATTTTTAACCACTGTCTAGAGCAGGAACATCTCAGTTGCTAGGAAAAGTTGTGTTCATGTATTTTATCACAATGATTGTGGACATTTTTGTAACCAAGGTCTTTCCTAGAAAAAGTATTTGATATTTATAAAATACAACACATTTGATAAGATCTTCAGTCTATTTACATTTTTTTTCCCATGGATTTGTCTTCTTTTCTATTTCTTCAATCATTGTCCTACTGGTTTAGAGAAAGATTCCAGATGCAACTTTATATCACTTTTGCTGTAGTTTTAGGTTTGTGTCGCCAGCTTAATTTGAGATATATACATGCAGATAATATAAATATACAATCCACAAACATAACTATATAAATATAAATATACAAAATAGAAAATATATAAATATAACTATGAATACACAAATATATAAATATAAAATATTTAAATGTAAGTATAGATATAAATATAGAAATATAAAGTGTATAAGTATAAACATATAAAATATAAACTATACAATATAAATATACAAATATAAACCATACAAATATAAGTATAAATATATGAAAATAAAATATATAAATATAAAATACAAAAATTATAGATATAGATATAAATAGCATGTATTTTTCCCTAAATTTCTAGGTGTCCCTAAGTATATTTCACTGTCCCTAAGTATGTTTCACAATATAAATATAAATGTAAATATATTAATATAAAATTCAATAAATCTAAATATAAAATACAATTAATACATATAAGTATAAACATAAATACAGCTATAAATATAAATATAAATAGCATGTATTTTCCCCTAAATTTCTAGGTGTCCCTAAGCATATTTCACTGTCCCTGAGTACATTTCACTGTTTCAGAGTAAGGTTGGCCACACTTCTCTGCATCAGGCTCTGTATATTTCTCTGCATTGTTCCATTCATTGGCCCTGATCAGTGCCAGTTTATAGCATTGACTTTTCTGCGGTGCTTTAATTAATTAACGTGTGCCTTGCAAACTGATCCCATGCACAGCAGTGCCCAAGAGCCAGCCCTGGCTGCCACCCTCATTTCCTGCCAAGGTGGAGGGAAAGTGCCTCTCCTAACACAGGGCACAGGTGAATTATTGAATGTTGGTAAACTCAAGCTCTGCACCTAGAAGGAAGCACAGCTGGCTGTGCTACAGACACCAAGAGCCAAATCAGACTTATGTTCCAAGTTAGCTAGTCTCGCATGTAGGCTCAGTCTTACCTTTGGAGAGGGGAGCAGAAATGAACCCAATCAAGTTTAGAATAGCCACTTCCACAAGTTCAGGGTAACTAACGTTTGGTCTAAGTTCTGTTCTCAGTCCTGGAGAGCAGCCAGAAGAATACCCAGTTTAACAATAAAGCCAAAAGAACACACAGCTTCCCCCAGAATCTTCCCCTGCAAAATATCTGCCAGTCAGATCCACTGACGTGAGAGTAGAACAGAGAAACCTGTGGATGAAGAAATTACTTTTCTGGGGAGCTGATGGCTTCAGAAGAGAGCCAAACCTCTACATTTCCCAGTGTTCCCCAGTCACTGTGACAAGCTTTTCCACATAAAGGTCAAATGTGTTCCACAGGATTCCTCTCACCAACTGTGCAGCAGCCAGTGGGATTGTGAACATGACCCTCGAGGCTGCTGAGTAGGATGGCTCAGAAAAAATGGAATCTGTTTTGGAGCCAAAATCCCCCAATATACATATGGGAAGGACGTGTTTGCTAGCTCACAGTGCAAGGCCATCCATTTCGTTATTCCTCTACTTCCATTTGCACCCATTTTCTATTTGTGTTTCCATCCATTCCCTCTATTTTCACTGTCCTTTGGCACAAAGCTGCTGAGAGGTAAGGAGGCAATTACTGTGGGATAAAAGTAATCTGAACGAGGAGACAACTGGTGTGCCCCCCCTGTATGTTTTTGGAAAGTTCTTGAAGGCTTCACACTGAGACAGCTCAGCTCTACCACAACAAAACAGATATGTCTTATAGCTAAACATAATGAGGGAAAAGTTTGATTTTCTTTGGAGCCTTTTAGAAATTCTCTCAGTTGTCTGCACTCCCCCAGTCCATGCAGATAAGAGGAGTGTGTGGGGGCAGAAGAGAACCCACTTGCTGGAAGCTGCCTAGAGTGAGAGCAAAAGCAAAAAATACCAATTACAATGCAATTACTCCTCAGGCATGACTGTACTGCTACCCACTCACCAACTGCCCATGTCTGTGGGTTGTCTCTAGCTTAGTTTTACTACAGTTAAGGAAATATTGTATCACTTGTCGTTCAGATGGGTGCCATGGATTTAACTACTGTACTGTTTTCTCCTTGTTATTTTAAAAGACGTGTTGCTTTTTAAGGTTTTTTTTTTTTTGGGTTTTTTTTTGGTTTTTTTTGCTTGGAAGACAGACAAGTACAGCTACTTTGACAGCACAAGGCAGATTTACCACTCTAGACCCATTTGCTTTGTTATTTTTATACCTAAGTAGTGGTGGAGATAATTCCAACATGGATAATGTGTTATTTACAAAGCATGTTATAGTAGGCCAAAATTAGTCCAGAACTTCCTTCCACCTCCAATTTTGTTTATTAAGAAGTGAGTTATTTTAATTGGAGTAAGGTCAGCGTATATGAAAGAGCTTTGCAGAATAAGATTTAAATTTGTTACAGAGTACAGTAGAAGCCAAAGGGTCACTCTTAGGCAACTGAGCTGGATTTTGAACTAAGAAACATAGGGATTACTCTGATATTGAGGAGCACAAGGACACAAGAATAGCAGTGACAAAATTAAAGACCGTAACTTTTTTTCAGCCACAGAGACAAAAAAGAGACTCTGTTAAAAACAAGTAAACAAACAAACAAACAGAAAGAAGGTCACAGTGAAAAGAGAGGAGTGGCAGGTCACTTACCTCCAGGAGCAGAGAAAGGCAGGAAAATACAATTCTTCATTTGTGATCATTGCCATATTTTAACTCCAGGTGGCAAATAAGAACCATGCAGATTCTTGATCTCCACCCTCACCTCTGGCCCCTGCCCAGCCCCACATTGGAATGGGGAGGAGACCTGGGAAAAAACCCTAAAACCTGTGGGCTGAGATAAGGACAGTTTAACAAATGAAACAAAACTTAATTTCATAATACCAATGATTGGTATTATGGAAAAGGTAATGGAAAAGGAAACAGTGACACGAGAGGGGGAATAAAACCCAAGAGGAACAAAGGCTGCACAGGGATAGGATTGCTCAGCAGCCATGCCAGCCCATCACCAGGCAGACAGCTGGGACTCCTGGCCAACTCCCCTCTTTCGTTACTGGATGTGACCTTCCACAGATGGAAATCCCTTTGGCCACCTTGGGTCACCTGTCCCAGCCCTGCTCCCTCCCAGCCCCTTGTGCACCTGCCCCTGGCAGGGCTTGGGACACTGGAAAGTCCTGGATTTAGGGTGAGCCCTGCTCAGCAACAGCCAAACATCAGTGTGGAATCAACGTGCCATCAGTTATTCCCATAATGAATCCAAACCACAGCTCTGCACCAGCTACTGGGGAGAAAAGTGACTAATCTATCTGAAACCAGGGCAGTAATTCATGCATCACCATGGTTTTATGGGAACAACAACACATCTTCCTTCCTCTACAGTTTTTACTCCAGAAATCCTGTGGAATTCTTGTTTCTTCATATCCTATATTGTTTCATAAGAGGAAGTTATACTGGGCTTCCAGAAAACCTGTAAAAGATGTTTCTACCCTAGTAATACTCAGTGTTTTACAAGGTGCTTATAAAAATGAAAGGGCAGCATCTACTAGACAACAATGTAATCTGCTTAGGTGTGAGGATTAAAAAAATCACTGTGCCACAAACATCATTATGTTTGGCAGGCAGGCAGTCATTTCAGTAGAGCCCAGTGATGTCAGATATGGTCTTTTGAAGGTCAGCAGTTGAGATGACCTGCATTAAGTTTAGACAAGGACCAAAAGTTCATTGATCTGCATGAAATGTCCCACAAATTATTTTTGGTAACCTTTGCAAATAATTCATTTTAAAATACAATGTGTTTTGGTGATCTACCTCAAGGAAAGAGAGGTCCGTGGTTCAGCA
>NW_005054429.1:1412058-1421995 GCF_000277835.1 Geospiza fortis | reverse complement strand
ATTTCTAATTCTAGATCCACAGTGAAATCTCTTTTGTTTTCACACAGGTTGTTCAAGTAGATATTTAATAATTTCCTTAAAAGATGGTTTTCTGATATAGCTATGTATAATTATAGACTCATAGAATAGTTGGAGCAGAAAAGGACCTTAAAACCCATCTGGTTCCAAGCCCCTGGTATGGGCAGCCATGCCTTTCACTGGATCAGGTTGCTCAGAACTCCATCCTTGGAGTTCACTCCCAAGCCTGGTCTTGGGCACTTCCAGGCATCCAGGGACAGCCACAGCTTCTCTGGGCAGCCTGTGCCAGTCCCTCAGCACCCTCACAGTAAGAATTTCTCCCTGATGTCTAATCCAAACCTGTTCAGTCTGCACCCTTCCCCCCCCCCCCTGCCACTCCTCCCCTTTATGAGAAGCCCCTCTCCACCTCTCTTGTAGGTTCCCTTCAGGTCCTGCAGGGCCACAGGGAGGTCACCTTCTCCTCTCCAGGCTGAACAACCCCAATTCTCAGCCCAATTCTCAGTGCTCCAGCCCTCTGAGCACCTCATGGCCTCCCCTGCACTCAGTGCAGCAGGTCTGTGCCCTTTTATTGCTGGGGAGCCAGGGCTGGATGCAGAGCTCCAGCTGGGATCCCCAGAGCAGAGCAGAGCAGAGCAGAGCAGAGCAGAGCAGAGGGGCAGGATCCCCTCCTCATCCTCTACTCACCCTGCTCTGGCTGCAGCCAAGGGCACATTTCTGGGCTGAGAATTGGGGTTGTTCAGCCTGGAGAGGAGAAGGCTCTGGGGGAAACTCACTGTGGCCCTGCAGGACCTACAAGAGAAGTGGAGAGGGGCTTCTCATAAAGGGGAGGAGTGGCAGGATAGGGGAGAATGGCTGCAGACTGAACAGGTTTGGATTAGACATCAGGGAGAAATTCTTACTGTGAGGGTGCTGAGGGACTGGCACAGGCTGCCCAGAGAAGCTGTGGCTGCCCCTGGATGCCTGGAAGTGTCCAAGGTCAGGCTGGATGGAGTTCTGAGCAACCTGATCCAGTGCCCATGGCCATCTCAGGTCCAGCCTCTCACCTACCAGCAATCTGTGTCTTCTTTTTTGTACAAATGCCTGCAGCTTTAAAGATCAGGCATTTCTATGATTTTCTTTTAAATCAACCTTTTTTCCAAACAGCTAGTTCTAAGATTGGGGAATGTTATGATGATAGACACATTTTGAGATTTTTATCTTTTAGCATAACAGGCAGACATGATGCAAAATAGGTTTGGAGCAGAGACTGTAACAAACCCAGAAATGAACATGAAATCTTTGAGGATTTCTGGATCTGGAGGAGATACATTTAAACTTCTCCAAAGAGCGAGAAGACCAGTCAAATGGTGAGGGAAAAAAAAAAGAGAGAAATTGCAAAATGTCTGTATACATTAATAGGAAATAAAACCAGGATAAAGTATAAAGGGAAGATATTACAAAAAGAACTAAGAAATAAGGAAGTACATAATTTTGTGAGGGGAGGAAAATATGTTGGAAAAGAAGAAGAAAAGAGAAAAAATGTCACAGTTGGTGGACTTGATTCCCTCTTAATCAATAAACTGAAATCAGCCTTGCAGCTGACCAGAGGGGAGATTTATCATAAGTAAAGCTTATCCTAAAGGCAAAACGAAATCACTTTTATTTCCATTTAATTATGTACATATATATTAAAAAAAAAGGAAAAAAAAGATTAAAAAAATTTAAAAGTGCATGCCTTGACAGAATTCAGACCTAGCAAGAGGAAGGAGTTATACCAGTCTATCAGTGTGTCTAGTTCACACAACAAAAAGGTTCTGTTTTTGTACTGACAAGGATTCCTCAATGCTCTTTGCACCATTTGAGTTATACCAGTGACATAGATCCATTTTTTCAAAGTTCTAGAACCATATTAAAAAATGACCACGTCTAAAAGATCCTCTTAGCTATTGATGAGGATGTTCAGACAGGTATTAAGTCACATGCTTCAATGCAAGTTAAAGCACGCGAAAGTTTATTCAGATGCTTGAAGTTAAGCTTGTTTAACTTCAGAGGTTGAAGCCTGAACCCCTATGTATTTCTCATCCTCATCTCACCCTGTTTGTGCACACTGCAGAGCACCAGCCATTTTGCTACTGATATTTTGAATATTGGATGTGCCCCATCAGGTCCTTTGTTGGCCTTGTTCCTTTGTCCTGTGAATTTAGGGGAATAATTTTGATTTGCACCCATGCTAGCCTGTTCTCTAGAGGAAGGTAGCAAAGAAGGGTTGGCTGAACAGTACTCTGGAGGCAAAATAAATAACATCTGAACTGACAAACGAGGAGGCACATAAGTGATCCAGCAGAAGAATCCTGTTGTGAGGAGTACATGTGGAAAGTGCACATGGAGAGGGTGTAGAGTTACCTCAGCTGAGCTGGAACTGACAGAGATCCCTTCCCACTGCAGAACCCAGCCCTGCACACCCTCTCCTGGAGGCAGGAAATCCCAAAGGTTGCTCCTCAGGGCAGGCAGCAGGAGCCTGTGGCAGTCATACTTTCTGAAACATCCCTTGGCCTAGGATTTTCTCCTGAGAAGCTGAGAAGCCTCAGAGAAAAAGGAAAACAAATATTATCTCATTTGCTTCTCCTGTGTTTTGCTCCCTTGGAATGTGTTTGGAGATTGTTTATCCAACAGGTGATTGTTTCATTGGTTTCATGTGAATTGTTTTGACTGTTTGGCCAATCAGGTCCAAGCTGTGTTGGGACTCTGGAAAGAGTCACGAGTTTTCATTATTATCTCTTTAGCCTTCTGTAAGTATCCTTTCTGTATTCTTTAGTATAGTTTAATTTACTATTCTTTAATAGTAAATACTATTCTTTAATAGTAAATTTACTATTCTTTAATATAGTATCATAAAATAATAAATTAGCCTTCTGAGAACACGGAGTCAGATCCATCATTCCTTCCTTTGTCTGGGAACCCCACAGATACAATGGAGCCCAGCAGCCTTGCAGTGCAGCTCCCTTTGGGCAGAGCAGAGCTTGGGAGCCACAGCTCCTGTGACACCCTCAGGTGTTAGAGCTGCACCCAGCCAAGGAGAGACCTGCAGTTCCAGTGGCTCTGCAATCCTTCATCTTCTGTGTCTCCCTGAGACCAACAGCAGGTACTCACTCACCTGCATGTGTGATTGCTGAGATTGAAATTTAAATCTGGGCAGTAACTGCAGCCAAGCTCTTGTTAGCAGAGAAAAACAATGATGAAACAGTGCCTTCGCTATTATTCATTGATATTGAGTTAAAAAAAAAATATAAATCAATATCCCTTTCGAGTTGTACTAACCAGCATAAAATAAAAGAATCATATTTCCTGATGAGCATGCTTTGCTGCCCAGAGGCTGATGCTCTGAGTTAATCTGAAAGTCCTCTAGTTATTTTCTGAAAGGGTTGATTTATGAACAGTGAACTGCAATGAGCAAAAATTTCATCAGCTTTCATAATTTACTACTAATGAGCTTAAAAACTATGCAATTATGCACATTGTAGTAGTTACTATGTATATACATATAGATGCATAAATGGAAAATGAGATTTCTCTTATCTACAGATAATCTTATAATTCATAAGTATAAAAGATAGTGTGTTGTTTTTTTCTTATCACACGGGGCTTTAAGGTTTAAAATAATTTAATAAAGGTTTCTGATGAAGCTGGAATAGTTGGTGACTCATAGGTCATCAGTGGGTGGCAGGTGAGAGAAGGGAAAGCCTAAAGCGGTTAAGGTTTTAATGAGACTCAAAGCTAGTTTCCAATTCAGAACATTCTTATTATTTTTTCCTGTTATTTTAACCACTACACAATGTTAAATATATTTTCTTTTCTCAACTTTTGTTTAGTCTAATTTGTTCTTTCCCTTTTCTCCAGTGTGTTTCTAAAAAACAAGATTCTATCAGAGTTTTAAAAAATTGAAGGACTAGTAAATACAATAATATTTTACCCATAACATCATTCAGTTATGAGTTTTATTTTTTAAGACTCCATAAGTTTTGACTAAAAAAACCTACTATTAAAATATCATAACTTTAGTGCTACATCTTAACTCATTCAGCATGTATTTATTTACAATTTAACTTGTGAAGAGAAGCCAGAATTTGAAAAGCTTCTACAATTTCCCAAGTAAATTTGACTGACTATATTAACCATTTCATGAGTCAGCTGTGCTGAGATCTCATGACAGGAGCCCAACTTCTGGATGCTGTGTGTTAACATACCAGCCTGTTCTACCTAAATTCCTCCAGTGCCTGCTCAGCTGAATTGCTGAAGCTGATCCTATCACTGCCATGTGGTTCCAGCTCTCCTCTCCTCTCCTCTCCTCTCCTCTCCATTTAAGATATTAAATTTTATCTCAGAGATAAAATTTAGAGATATTTTGACTACATTAACTTCTTTGAACAGCTTCTGGTCTTCACTTTTCACAGGTTTATGTTCTTCCATGGGGAAGAAAAGCCTGGTTTCATGTGGTTTTTTTCCCTAGAAACACACATCACCACTGCACACAGGCAGATTCATTTGCTGCTCATTATAAAACAGAAAGTATGTAGTTCTGGTATGCTCCATTCTTCTTCCACTCTTTTTAGCTTCTCCAGTCTATTCTGTTGTTCTTCACCAAAGACTTCAAGGAGCAAACATGACCTCTCCTCTCCACACACAGGAGCAATAGGACTGGAGAACAAATAATTTCTATGGCTCACAGCCTGCCAAAACCCAAACAACTTCACAAAGCTTTTCATTATCACATAAACAAAGTGACAAGGCAAAAGGAAGTCTGAAGGTCTGTCCTCACACACCTCTGCACCCCTTTTATTTTGAAAAAACAAAGCAGGTGCTGAGGTTGGAATCTCTGCGGGTCAGCTCTCTGCCTGTCTGGAGACAGGGTTCTCTCCCTCTGCAGATGCACAGGACTGTGAGCTGCCTGAAATCCTCAGCATCTATCCACCTCTAGAAGACAGATGGTTTCTTAGAGGTGCTCTCAGTAAGAGAACAATAGCGTTTCTTACTATGATGAAAGAAATAAAGCAATGAACTGCCAGCCCAGCAGCAGTGCAGAACCCTGCTACCCTCTCTGAAGCTTTTTGAGCAGGACTGACAGCAGAACATGCACAAATTTCTTACTGTGTTCCAAACAATTCCAAAGGAACACCCTGATCCTGCAGCAAAATCATGGTTTGATGCTGAGCTCTCCTGCAGCTTTAACTTATCTTCAAGAACCTCCACAGCATGTTGAGTACCAACCCCAAACTGAACAGAGCTAGAGGATTACTACAACCCACAAGAGTAATCTAATGACTGAATCTAAATCAAATCTTTAGAAAGCCCCCTAGGATTTAAAATTATTGGATCATAATTCTTATTCTGAGACTAACAGCCACATGAGAGTTCTGTTCCAGTGGCCACACCATGGCTGTGTGCTGTCCTGTTGGGGCATTGAAACAGATAAACCCATTAGATTGTAACCAAAGAGAAGAATATCCATCCTCCCTGAGCTCCCACATTAGCATCCCTGGTGTCTGAAGGCAAACATTAACCAACTTCATGTTTTAAAACCTCTAATGTGAAAGCTGTCCTTGATCTACTAGAATGACCCCAAGGCTCTACCTGCTATTCACATCACTTTAATAATCTCTGTGCACAATATTTCTAAAGACCTTAGCAGTGGCAAAAGTGATTTTGTGTTTCTTGATATTATTTTCTTCTTCTGCAGAGCTCACGTTCAATCATTTTAAAGAATATGTTTTCCACACAGCTGCTTCTATGCATGTGCAAGTGTCTTATGAAGGAAAAAAAGCAAAACTGTCCTTTAACACAAGAAACTAGGGATCGCTTTGACCTGGATTTCATTAACCAAACCTACAAAGAATTCAATGACTAATAGTATGGAATTTTTAAAATCTTATTAACCAATGATTTCCTATTCTTCCTGTCACTGTACTAGGCCAGAAAAGGAAGACAGCATTTTGCTAGGTAGTCTACACAGCAAGACAGAGAGGTCCTTCCCTTTTAAAAAATAAATTATTTAAAATTTTGAAAAGAAACAAAGGAATTAAACAGAAGAAAAGGATGGAGTCAAGAGTGAAGCAAAGCACTTCAGCCTGACAAGTGGCTGTCTTGGTACTCCATGGAATTTCTTTTTCTATGCATGACAGTGGAGAAACTCATTCAATCACAAAGACTTGCCATGATTTCATGTGAGATTAGAGGAGGCCCTCCAAAAAATATGCACGCTCTTCAATTTCTGGTAGAGAGTGACAAGGAGGCAGTTTTGTATGCAAAAACAACCAATTCGTAGTCCAGCTAAGATCAAAAGCAAAAACCCTACTCAAGAAAAGCAAAACAGCCAACTATAATCTAGAAAGAACAGATGTAGTTTTCTCCCTAAGATTACAGTGATAAAATTAAAAACAACCAGAAAATGTTGCTGTGAAATTATCAGGTGAAGCAAATTTAGGGTTAATTTGTAATAGAAACTAACATTGTTTTAACTTTTAATACCTTTAGTTTGCAAACACAAAATTTCCAGAGAGCCTTTTACTATGAAAGTTGATATAATACTTTCATGGTCTTGTATATAATGATGTCCAAACATCAAAAGAAAGACTAATGTACTATACAAACTGTGAAGGTAATTTTAAAGCATCAATTAATTATATGCCCTCTAGAACTGAATTATGTGCATTTATTTTAAAGTATCTAGAATCTACACACATAATTTTCTCATTATGTTGCCACTGCACTTTTAACTCAACATTTAATTTTTCTTTTACTAGAAAACACAACTTTTGCCTCTCTCCTTCACCCTTACCCTGTGGTGGTGGCAAATTCCCACCCCCAGCGCTCCTGAATTATCTGAATGTGCTTTCACTGGCTGTGGATTCTGATCTGGGCAATCACAGCTTGGTTTACTTAACTCTGCTTTCCCTCAGGTCCAAGCTGAACTCCAGGCAAAGGTCAAGGAGTCTCCCTGGGTCATGCTAAGGAGGTCTCAGAAAAGAGACTCAGCCAGGGCTGCACCCAAGAGGAACCAAAATGGCCCCAAAATGCACGAGCGCTCCTGGGGTCTCTCCCTGGGATCAGTTCTGCTCCATTTGCATCTTGCACTTCATTGTCCCATTCCAGCTTTAGCCCCTGCAGTCCCACCCTGCTTGTTTTTCTCTCTGCAGCCCACGGGGTTTGTGCTCTGGGGCTGAGATTTGGATCATTTGTCCTTGGTGCCCAGCTGGAGCAGGAATTGTTTTGTCTCCCTGCTCTGTGCACAGAGCTCACCATCCCCTCATGTGAAGCTGAGACCCACACACTAAAGCAGCACAGAATGTGAAAATAGAAAAGCTAAAACCTAAGGCATCACATCTTTGTCCCATAACTCTCATACTGAGTTCAGCAATAGCACAGGGTCTACACAATGATGAAGAATTGCACAACTGGGATAAATCAGCTGCTTGCTAGCAAAAACCCTCTGCAGGAAAGTTTAAAAAAAAATCATGCATGCATTATCCCAGAGCAACAAGGAAACTGAATTTAGGCTTTCTAACTGGTCCTTCATAACAGTGATAGTGTTATTGTCTGAATTTCTGAGAAAAAGTAGCCAAACCTGAGCACTGAACTCAGCTTTCTGGTGCATATCAAATACATTCAGAAAACTTTGCAGAATTAAAAAAATGTGATTCTGTGGAAATGAAACCATAAGTCTGTAGCCCCACATTTCTCTTCACAGAGAAAAGCAAGGCACAATTCTTCCCAAGAATATTTCTGAGATTCACATTCTCTGAACCTCAGAGAAAAGAAAACACAATTCTTATCATTTGCTGTGCCTGTGTTTGTGCCAAAGTAGAATGCAACATGGAGATTGTTTACCCACAGTGATGGGGTTTTGTTCCTTGGCCTGTCAGGGCCAAGAGTGCAGTGCAGAGCAGTTGTGCGCGGGGTTGAGCGCTTGGCAGATTCAGTTTTAGATATATAGAATAATATAGTATAATAAAGTAATTAATTAACCTTCTGATATCCATGGAATCCTCCTCATCATTCCTCCATCGTCGGGGCCTTCACAGCATTGCAACATAAGCCTTCAACAGGAAACAGGCCGGCACAGTGTTAACATAACCTCTCTGGATTCCAGTAAGGTATTTGGTACTTACACAGTCTGCTTCTGGATAAGATGTTGTGGATTCAGAGCACACCATGAGATGGCTGAGCAGTGGCTCGCAGGTGGGCACAAAGGCTGGGGTGACATCAGCCTGGTGAGCTGTCCCTGGTGCAGCTCTCCATCGCGGGACTGGGCTCCTCTACATCCTCATAAGCAGCCCTAGATGGGATATGAAGTTTGCAGATGGTACTAAACTGGGAGGAGCTGGTGATTGCCCTGGAGGAGAGAGGCCTCAGCACATTGAAGCAAAGGGCAATCACAATTGTGTGACTTCAACAAGAGAAAGTGCTGGATCCTGCACCTGGGGGGACAGCCCTGGCTGGATGTGTAAACTGGGGAGCAGCCTCATGGAAGTGGACCTGGGGGTCCTGGCACATGGTCCAGCAGTGCCCTGGCAGCCAGGAGGGCCAGCTCTGACCTGGGGACATCAGGGACAGCATGGCCAGCTGGGCAAGGGAGGGATTGTCCTGCTCTGCTCTGAGCTGGGGCAGCTTCACCTCGAGTGCTGGGGCAGTTTTGGGTGCCACAACATAAAAAAGTTGGAAAACTATTGGAGAGTGTCCAAAAGAGGGCTGTTGTGGTGGTGTTTGAGGGTCCCCAGGACGAGGGAAGAGATGAGAATTTTGACTCTATGTTTTAGAAGGCTCATTTATTATTTTATTATATATATTATGTTAAAAGAAAATGCTATATTAAAACTATACTAAAGAAAGAGAAAGGAGACATCAGAAGGCTAGAAAAGAATGAATAATAAAATCTTGTGACTGACCAGAGTCCAACACAGCTGGACTGAGATTGGTCATTAAGTAAGAACAATTTACATGAGACCAATCAAAGATGCACCTGTTGGTAAACCATCTCCACATTCCAAGCAATCAGATAATTATTGTTTACATTTCTTTTCTGAGGCTTCTCAGCTCCTCAGGAGAAAAATCCTAGCAAAAGGATTTTCATAAAATATATAAATTACAGTGACAGGCTGTGAGGGTTATGAAGGACCTAATGAAGGGCAGCCACATGAGGAGCAGCTGCTCTGCTCAGCCTGGAGAAGACGAAACTGAGGTCAGACCTCAACACAGTCTAGGAATTCCTCCTGAAGGAAAGAAGAGGGGCAGGCACTGATCCCTGCTCTGTGGGACAGGGACAGCACTCAGGGAATGGCTGCAGCTCAGTCAGGCAGGTTCAGGATATCAGGAAAAGGTTCTTCCCCCAGAGGGTGTTTGGGCACTGGCACAGCTCCCCAGGGCAGCGCTCACAGCAGCAGCCTGACAGAGCTCAGAAGGGTTTGGACAATGCTCTCAGGCACATAATGGCATTCTTGGGGTGTCCTGAGCTTGGCCAGGAGCTGGACTTTGATGGTCCTTGTGGGTCCATTCCAACTGAGAGTATTCTGTGATGGTTGGTTCAGTTGAAATACTTTATTTCAGCTTTTCTGGCATGAGAACTTTTGGCAACTCATTTGATATTCGTGGTAGAAAGTTAAAGCACCCTGTAACCTCTCTGGCCAGGCAATAAATAGTAACTAGTTTGTATTTTGGTGACTAATTTTATATTTTGTACACTTGGATTACACACTAGGTCTCTAAATTAGTCAATTTAGCACCTAGGACAACAGTTCAAACATTGCTATTCTTTGCACAATTTCAGGAAGAGAACAAGACCATTTTTTACCTTTGTGAAAAATAATGTTATACTGAGATCTAGGAAATGTACATGAAGAAATGTTTTGAGGCTCAAGAGAAGTGGCAGCAGGCATATTGAATAGTGGAG
>NW_005054429.1:1396018-1412048 GCF_000277835.1 Geospiza fortis | reverse complement strand
AGATTTCTGGTGGGTTGGTGAAACCCAAGGGGTTCAAGCCACTTGATCATCACTAGAACAATATCCCCAAAATGGATTGCACCAAAATTGCTCTTTTGTGATAGGACATATAATCCTACACTTCTTCCAGAGAAAAAACAATCTTGATATGTAGTTCCTTTGGAAGAATCTATTGAGTAAATTTATGAATAAACTTGAATGTCAAGAGCATTTAGGAGGGAAGTGCAGAGTTCTCCCTTCTGTCAAATAAAATCAGAAGAGAAATGTTCATATTCTAGTAGAGTTTTCTGAATAGCCTCTGTTGTACTCGACCATTTCCTTATTTTTCCTTGGACTTTTTTCAATTTCTAAATTTCTCATTAAAAATTACATACTTGTATTGATTTGTAATATCAACTAGGCCAATACATGACCAAATTTCATTGCAATTTGACTGTAAATGATTCACTATTTACTGGAGAACAGTGTCCCAGGTTTCGTTGTCATATTCTTAATTGCTTCAAATTTGTGCTGCCTTGAAATAGATTTCTATAAGTTTCAGATTCCTATTGTTTGAGGCGTACCTTCAAAATATTATAATATAGTGCATTGAGCTTAAACCAGCAGCTAAACCCTGAACTTTGTGATTGTTAAAGTCCTCTGCTCAGGTGACATGCATCTGCTGTCTGTTGAACCTTCTGAATAAGTGAAATTAATAGCAACTTAAGTATGTATAAAACCATTTTTTCCTTTCCATGTTCCTCTTGGGAGATGCCTACTGTGACCTCTGACTTCAGGGCATCTTCATTGCAATCTTATCTTCACACATGAGAGAGGGGAAAGTGGAATTTATCCAAACCAAAAGGCTTGCTCCCCACACTCAGACCTTTGCAGCTTTCAGATCCAGACCTGGCATTAAAGACTCAACATTCTGCTGCTCTGCAGCAAGAAGAGAAGGCAGGGAAACAGCTCACAACTCTGATCTTTTCTCCTGATCTTACTCTGGGCCTCCAAGGTTTAACTGATTGCAATGTAGGAAAGATTCTGCTCGTTGAGAAGAGTCCTGAAACAATTGCTCCATCTTCTCTCCTTCCTGGCTGTTTTCTAGCATATTTCTGCCTCCAGTTTTCAGTACAGATGTAACAGCTCCAACTTTCAGTACAGGTATTACAGGTATGGACAGCAAAGCAGCTACAGGAGTCAAAGCCCTATCCCAGGTACTGTCTGGTGCATATTGGTGTTTTGTGATGTCCTAGGAACTGGGGAAGAGTATTTTTTCCCTTTACTTTTGTTTCTGTGCAGAGTATCAGGGGAACAAGTGACCTTAATGAAGTGGCAGAGTCAGATCCTGAGACTGTGTGAATCAGTCTGCAGCTCATAGCAGTGAATGAACCAAGAGAAGGATGCAGTCCTCCAAATCTTATATTGCTTCAAATATTGCTCTACTGATTTCACTGCTCGCAAAGATAGGAAATTTAATAAAAGAATATTTTAAAAGGGTACTTTAAAGCTAATAGGTACCTTGTGGGCTGCTATCTTTTTCCAGGCTCACTTAGTTCTGTAAAACCACTGCAGAAATCTCAACCTTAGGTTGTTTTTCTTTGCAGTGAGTTTCCTCTTCCCCCTTTCCTAGCCTTCTTACAAAAACAAGTCCAAAGTGAGACTCCCAGACTTCCTTCTCATTCCTTCTGATGGAGCTGACTGAGCTGGTGATAAGATTATCACATAGAGCTGGAGCTGCATTTTCTACTTCTGAATCATACTACTAGGCTTTACAGCAACAATTATAGCCTCTTTACCTCTTACTGGAAAAAGGATGTGATTTAAACATCTTGAATTTACCCCATTTCCAAGAAATTGACATCAGACTGAAGTTTCTACCATAGTAAGTCTCTTCATATCTGTTGCCAAAACTTCAGCGTTTGCTTGCACATTTCTCTCAAGCTGGAAATGAATCCTGGGCATGCAGCATCACCTAAAAATGTTTCTGAGGTGTGGGAGGAATTTCAAGATCTGAAAATGAGCAAACCATAGAAAATGTCTTAAAGCCAAAATACGACGGTAGAATGACATAGTGACTGCATCATGATTTTTTTTTCTGGCTAGAGCTGCCAGCATTCACTCTTCTAGAGATTTGATTTGTGTTAAATAGACCCAAACCATAAACCTTCAGTAAAGTTTTATAGATAATGTAAACGTCTCTTAAGAATTAATTATTCACTTTTTACCTTGAAATAAACCAGATTTTGATACAAAGGACAGGTATAGAAAAATTCTTTCAATAGTCTCAGGAAAACTCATTCTATATGGTCTACTTTTAGTTCTCCTCTTGGCAAGATTAAAATTAGAGTAAAATTGCAAGCTTCATGATTATAGGAGGTTAGCTCCAACCAGCAGTTAGACCCACATCCACTCACTTCCCTCAACTAGAAGAGGGAAAGAAATTGGAAGAACAAAACAAAGAAAAACTTTTGAGTCTGTTGACCCTTAAATAAATGAAAAAGGAGTAAAAAACTCAACCCATCCAGAGTGACACGAAGGAAATCCCTCACCACATGCTGATAACCATCTAGTCCCTGGGTAGTGGCTGCCCTGGAAATATTGCTGCCTGCTCTGATTGCCCAGCAATAAACAAACCCTGCTGTGCCACCAACACTGCTTTGGTCACTAATCTGAGCCCCAGCACCATACAGGCTCCTAGAAAGGTAATTAAGTACACCCAAGCTAAACCCACCACAATGCTTAAGTCACCACAAGGACTGAGGGTGATTTCTTAAATTCTGGCAGCTTTTTTTCCTGTATTTTCAGAGCATTTGTCTAACAACAACAAACTACAAAATATTACTAAAAGTACATTACATTCCTGTAGTGTTTTCCTGTATTTTCATTGCAGCTGTCTAACAACAACAAACTACCAAACCATCTGTGCTTATCTATACAATTTCTGCCCTTCTAAATGGCTACCTTTTATCTGTTAACAGAACCTTGGAAATTGCATATCTAGTATAACTACTGCTCACCTAAGGGCTTCCCATTGCAGCCACCCCTTGATGAGCAGAGAGGTGACAATCTCAGCAGCCATTCACAACCCCATGAAGGTTAGGCCAGGCTTGTGCTCTATTGCAGCCACTCCTTGATGAGCAGTGGTTAGGCCAGGCTTTTCTCCCTTGCAGCCACTCCTCGATGAGCAGTGGTTAGGCCAGGCTTTTCTCCCTTGCAGCCACTCCTCGATGAGCAGTGGTTAGGCCAGGCTTTTCTCCCTTGCAGCCACTCCTCGATGAGCAGTGGTTAGGCCAGGCTTTTCTCCCTTGCAGCCACTCCTCGATGAGCAGTGGTTAGGCCAGGCTTTTCTCCCTTGCAGCCACTCCTCGATGAGCAGTGGTTAGGCCAGGCTTTTCTCCCTTGCAGCCACTCCTCGATGAGCAGTGGTTAGGCCAGGCTTGTCTCTATTGTAACCACTCCTTGATCAGCAGTGGTTAGGCCAGGCTTGTCCAGGTCTTGGTGGAGGCCATTTAGGGTGTTCACTCTGAGGTGTCAACCCTGCCTCAGTCCAGCTTTTCAGTAGGGCTCATGCCAGAACCACATGAAGTGTTCAGAAGTGTTTCACTTGCAGGTAAAATTTCATTCAAATCAATTAAAAAGATTTTATTTGCCTCAGCATAACCAGGTCTTTACCACAAGTTCCTGTAAAATCCTTCCTGGCCTAAGTCACAGAATCAGGGAGGCAGGATCTGAGGAAGGGACCTCAGCCACTGCCTAGTCCCAGAGGTGGGCAGAGACACCTCCTGACAGACCTGGCTGCTCAAGGCTTTGTCCAGCATGGCCCTGAACTCCTCCAGAGATGGGACAAGCTGCTGCCATGGCTCACCCCTCTCAGAATTTCTTACAGTAAAGAATTCCTTAAGGTAAAGAATTTCTTCTCAATATCTCTAACCTAAATTTCCCCTTTTAATTTTCACCCCTCACTGCTTCCCCTGTCCCTACAGTTTGTGACAAAGCATCCCTCCCCATGCTCCCTGCAGAATCCCTTCAGACACTGGTGGGTTGCTATGAGGTCTCCACGCATTTCTCACTTTAACCTTAATTTCCCTGTATCATTCATTAGCATTCACAGTGTGGTAAGTGTTGTCTACATGCTTCACTTTCCCACTCAAAAGCAGCCTGCCTGTTCAAGCAGCAGAGCTTCAGACAGCAGCATAAATTGCCTGTAAAAAATGTATTTGCAAAGAAAAGTCTAGACATTTCATGGCTTTGGATTTTGTGAACAAACTAGGAAACATGTAGGTGAAAAATCACTAGTCTGTCACCACAGAACATTGGTACTGTATCAGTAGAAACTGACATTAAATCTATTGATTTTAAGACTATTTTTCTGATTTTATTTCCTAAACACTACTTTTGGGTTAATGCAAAAGTACTCCTCGATGGAGAAAGGAAAAGAAAAAGAAAAAAAGAAAAAAAAGAGAAAAAGAAAGTCAAAAAGACATCTCGTTCGGCCAGTCAGAGTGTCACATTCATATTCTCTGGAAAAATCCTTTTGCTCAGGATTTTTCTCCTGGGAAGCTGAGAAGACTTAAAGAAAAATGAAAATAATATTATCTCATTTGCTTCTCCTGTGTTTTGCTCCTTTGGAATGTGTTTGGGGATTGTTTGTCCAACAGGTGATTGTTTTATTAGTGGATGTTGTTTTCACTCATTGGCCAATCAGTGCCAGGCTGTATTGAGACTCTGGAGAGAGTCACGAGTTTTCATTATTATCTTTTTTTAACATTCTGTAAGTATCCTTTCTGTATTCTTTAGTATAGTGTACTTTAGTATTCTTTAATATAATATGGTATCATAAAATAATAAATTAGCCTTCTGAAAACACAGAGTCAGATTCATCATTCCTCCCTGCCACAAGAGTCCACACAAATACAGTACCAGAGACTGCACAGTATCCAAGCACAAGACAAAGTGTCTAAACCCTGGAATAACTGATGGGCACACAATGCCCACCAAGCTGAGGAGAGCAAGGATGCACCAGGACACTGCTTACCTGCAGCTGAAGTGAGGGAAGAACCAAAACCCTTCCTTGGAGCAATGCTCAGCACTGCATGTCTGTGCTCTTGGGGTGACTTTTACTCTACACATTGCTGTTGGCATAATTCAGTGGTAAATCCTTTTCCACTCTTTTGTATGAATAAGCAACCACCTGTAAGAATAAAATTGAGCATTTTTGGTTGTTTTCCTCTTTTTCTTTCTGAGTAATCAAATTTCTAAATGTCAGGAGAACTTCTTGCTTCAACAGGGGTCTCAGAATTTAGTCATATCCAGACCTCAGTTAAGCTGGGACTTTACATATTGACTGTGGGAGAAATGGATACTTAGCAATAGTTACAGAGCTGTGCTGGGCACCTTTTTAATGGAGGGGAAAAAAAAAAAGAAGAAGTATTTTTTTCCTAAAAATGAGGCAGTGGTCTTTCAAAATCTCTTCCTGAACTCACACTTAGAAATCCAAGGTGAGAAGTGTCTATACCTGGGTTTCATCACTCCCCTCTCAATTCCGGATTTTCTTGCCTCTTTCCTTTTCTTCCTCCTGTCTCAGATTTTTGTCTGCTGGCTATTGCCACATTTTTTGGGCTCTGACCCTCATTGGAGGAGATAAGAACACAAGTGCAACTCAAAACATTAATTCAGAGTGTGACAGAATATTGAGAGCCCCTAGCTAGTCCTGATGGATTAACACTCAAACTAATATATAAACAGGTACAGAAAAAACCAATAAAACAATACAATATCATCTTGTGTTGAAGACCAATTAAGCTTATTTAAGTCCAACAGAAGTTATGAACCTCTACAAACATGGAAAATAGAACTACATAATAATATCATATCATATCATATCATATCATATCATATCATATCATATCATATAATATCATATATATATTATATTATAATTATATCACTATATAATATATACTAATTACATACTAATATATATTGATATTTTATATCAATATATATTATATATATATAACTATTTTTTCATCAACTGCTGATCAACAGCAAAACAAGACCAAAATAATGAGGGATGGGAGGGAGTAAAAGCTCAGATGCAAAGAGGAAGTGGGGTAGAGAGGCAGCAGGAGCACACAGGTTCTGTGTAACACGTTCTTTGGAAAATGAGACCTTTCAGACTCCTCCTTCCTGGCACAACTCCACCAAAGCACAGGGTGCTGCCCCTTAACCAGCCTGCATTGGAGCAGAAAGTACAAGTTCATGATTCTGGGTTTATTTTGATATACAGCTGTGTGTGCAGCCCAGCAGCAATGCCACAACCCCAAGAGAATTTTACACGCCTTTTTATGCTCATAGTGCCACACACCTGGAACAACGGCAGCAAAGCCAGCACAGTGAGCTGCTGGTTCATCTCTTCAGCTGACACAGCTGCTAAAGGAGTAAACGTATTTTGGTTAAAAATGACCTTGCCAAAGAAATCACTTCAAAGATCTCTTTGGACCAAATCATTTAATCATAGATCCTTGTTACCTGAATTCTTTTCTAAACCACTCTCACAAGCTAAGGGGAAGTAGAAGATTATTAGGTGAAAGCAAGTACAAGCAACTCATAGATGGAGTACATAACACTGAAAAGAACCTGAATTTCAGTCAAACCCCTTGCACTGTGGCACTACATTCAGAACACAAACTTCTTGGAGACTATCCTGTCTTCAGAGAAAAGCAATTACAGTAAACAAAAAATAATTATTAGAGTTATTTTTTTAATAGTTAAACAGTAAACACTGCTACACCCTATAAACAGTAATATGCAACAAACATTAATTTTCATACAAAATTAAGTCAAGCATCATAAAAAGGATCCATTAAAAAACCTTAAAAATCTCCTAACTACATTCTTTGGCTAAAAAGGAAATTGTTTTTAAAGATGAAGTTTATGTTTTTCTTTTAATATAGATTTTTTTCTATTAGAAAAAATAGAGACCTTTTTCATGATTCAGAATAAAATTTAATCAGGCTCTTCTATGTTTCCCTCCATTGTTTTCTGAAAGCTCACTATATATTTGTATGTGCAGTATGGCATGTACAGGAGAGGGAGAAACTCAAGAGTTCTTTCCCATGATACTTTACCAGACATCCTCTTTCTATACCTTAAAAAATAATTAAAATACCTTGTCCACTGGGAAAAGGACTAATTGGACTTATCTGCCCTCACCATGCTGTGTCACAAAGTGAAAAATCCTCACTAATGATTCCTGAAACACCAATCTGCGATAGATGGCATTAGATGGTTCACAGAAGACAAGCATCTCTGTAGATTAATTACTTTTATTTTGTTCAGATTTGCTGATTTATTTTGAACTGGTCGTGGGGTAGTTAATAAATGTCATTCACTTCATTAAAAAACAAAGTTCTCATCTGCTGTAAATAGCAATCAAATGATTTGTAAGATAGCAAAAAAAGCTATAATGCCCTCTGCTTAATATTAAAACCCACCCCTGGGAGATTAAGATTTAAAACTAATTTTAAAAGGAATTATGCCAAGGTTCACTTCCCTGATAAGTGGAAAAACTTGCATTCGTAGCGGAAAATAACAATAATTAAAAAAAACCCTCCCAACCTTGATTCTGATGTGCCAGGGGACAGCAGCAAACAGCAGAGATGGGCAGCAGAAATGGGCTCTCACCACTGCCAGCCCGAGGACTGAGACAGGAATAGACAGAAGAATTATTCCTCTGGGAATAAATAAAATAAATAAATTATAGAGAGAGAATAATATGGTATAATAGAGAATAATATAATATAATATAATATAGAATAATGTAATGCAATGCAATGTAATATAATGTAATGTAATGTAATATAATATAATATATAATATAATGCAATACAGTATAATATAATACAATACAATATAGTTCAATAGAATGCAATATAATACAATACAATATAATGTAACATTATACAATATATTATGATAATCGTTACTAATTAATATATAAAATAATAAATAATTATTCCTCTGGGAACCACAGCCAGGCTCAGGCACGGGGCTACACAGGAAGCCATGTGCTTTTGCTAACACAGCATTCAGTGGGTTTGGGGTGAGGAAAAAGAACCCAGGGCACTTTCCTACCAGGTGGTGTAGCTCAGCAGCAGCAGAGAGCTGACAGGAATCTCATGTTCTATTTGGACACTGCCTCCCTTTCCAGCCCTCTGGAACACTGAACACAGAGCTGGGGCTGGCAGGGACTGAGGCCCCAACAGAGCAGAGGTCATGTGGAAAACATAATCACACTGAGCTAGTCACACTCCTGGGCTTTGTTTGATGGTTTTCCTGCAAAAGACAATTCCACAATACATGGCTTTAAAAGCTGAAGTGAACTTAGGAATTTTCATTTCCCCTATCCTCACAATCTCACCAATTAATTAATGCAATTATATCCCTGCAAACAGTTCTGCTGAGGCCTTCAGAGGCTGACCTAGATCAGAGGCTGGACAGAGCTAAAGAATAAAGTAGGGATTTATTAAAAAGCATTTAAAGGATGCACCTTGGGCGGTACCCAAATACCCAGGCACCTTGGCTACACCCATGATGAACAAAAGTAGACTCTGAGTTTTCACATTTTATAAGCTTTGGTCCATGTCCATATTGGGGTTCATTGCCCAATTCCAGCTCCAGGTTATGCAGTCCCATCCTCCCAGATTGCTCCCCTCAATTCCCTGTTGTTTGCACTTTTTTGGGCCTGAAGCTGCAATGGTGTCCTTGGTTCTGGGACTGGAAAAAGATTGTTTTGTTTGGCTGAGCTGTGAGGAGAACTTGCTAACGCTTTATATGAAGTTCAGAGTTCCATACTAAAGCACTACATAACCTGGAAAACATGAAAGTTAAATTGAAGGCATCACTGCCTTCTCCCTTCTATGCAAACAATTCCTTTAGACCACAAGATCCACTAGAAACAAGTTTGCTTATAGATAGGGCTTAAAAAACTACTACTAATAATAGATTTTTAAAGTGTCCTTAAAATTAAGCTTCATGTGACTAACTTAGGAGAGAGTGACTATCACACAGCAGATTTTGATTGCTCCAGAGTAATCAGGACAGATTTACTGCACTGTGCAACTCAGAACATTCCTCAAGTTTCTTCTTACCCTACTAGAAAGACAGAACCAAGAAAAAATTATTTGTGCTTAGCATGTAGCCTTTTTCTTTGCTGTATTGAAGGAGCCACTTATTAAAAACCCCCACATTTTGATGACTTTTATCCTCTGCACCATAGTTCTGTCTTGCTGCATGCCCTGGGTGCAGATCCGGTGCATCCTGAAGGTTCCCAATCCCACTAAAGGTATTGCTGGCACCTGGAAAGAGGTGAGCGACAAGACATAATTCAGAGCCAGTCTTAATGAATTTCTTATTTTCTCTTAACCCTCATGGGTCAAACATGCTTTACTGCAACCAAAAGCCAAGGGAAACCACTTGAACCAAAGGACTGACAAAACGTTTCTAACTCTTATGACCAATGTAAAAGACTTCCCAAAGGAAGGGACACTTCTCAGTTGCATTAGCGTAAGTGAAGAGTAAATTCTTTGAGAAAGATCTTGTTGTTTTCCTAAGCAGCCTGAGACTGGACAGAACAGTGGAATTGTCCCCTCATTTTAAGTGCAATAGTGGCTGGAGACACTTTCCTTCAGCCTCAGTATAGTGAAATTTCCCGCCCTGCTTTAGCTTCCCTTTTGGCATTGAAAAATACACTTATGATTATAATGTTCCTTTTTGGTGAGATTTTTTCATATACATACCATGTTCTAATTATTAAATACAGAATGACATTAGTAATAATAAGTATTATGAAATATGAATAAACTTGTTCTTACCTCTTTGCTCAAGGTTGCCCTCCTACCTTAAATGCTTGTTTTCAGACTCTAAACATAAAGAGAGCACTTTAACACAACAACAAAAAAACAACCAAAAACCCCCCCAAAATAAACAATAATAAAAAATGTGACTACCATTTGATGAAAAAAATGACCCTTATGTAAAAAGAAAAATAAAGAAGCAGGATGACATTCTTACAGTGGATTTCTATATCGCTGTCTTCATTTAATGAACTGGAAAATAAAAATTTAATCAATTTGCTTTAGATCAATGGTCTCAAAGTGTTAAAATACTAAGCTATGTAGTACAAGAAATAAAATAATCCAGTAGAAAAACAATGTACTTGCAGCATAACTTTAATAGCCTTAAGAAAGGAATCTTAATACTGACATTTTATTAGTTCTGCTTAACATCTCAGGATTTACAGGTAGCCAGCTTACACAGAACAATTACCAAGTCTAGATATTAAATTAGAAAGAAACAAAAATCTTGCAATGGGTGAGCACAAGATTAGCAGCACGTGTGTGCTGTCTTTGGGAGGAGTTTCCTTCATCATCTAACCTGTAATATAAATCTCAATTAATGCAAATATGGCACACAGCTTTCCCCCTACTTCTCTAACCTTAGCAGTAACTCATTTAGTTGAATTCTGCTCTTTTGTAAATGCTGCCTCTGAGCTGAAAAGTTAACTGGTTCTTTAGGTTCTCTTCTATGATTACTTTTTTTATTATTCTTCTGCCCTTGAGAGATTTATTTTGTCCTAAGCTAGGCTAAAGCATTATGAAGCATAACTTACAAACTGTGCATTTCATCAAGACCAAATAGAAGAGTCTACCAGCATTCCTACTTCCACCAGCTTTCCTTGCAGGCCCTATTCAATCTCTAGACTATACGTTTGTACAAAAAAGGTTGATTAAATGCTTTTTTAACATATTATTATAGTCTAAGTTTTTAATAGAGATACCTATATTTTAAAATAAATACACAAAATGAGCTATTGGAAAACATGTTCCTACCTCCTCACCTCCCCCAAGACACTAATCTCAGACTAAATCAAACATGACAAACACCTCCATTTCTCAAGTCTTTATGCCTCCAAGAAGACTTTTAACAGTGTACAAAGGCAAGAAAGGAAACACATTTTGATAGGACTTCCATGCTTTTAGTCCTCAAGGCAAAAAATAAGATTACATACCTAGAAAGCAGAATATCTTCCCAGAAGTGCCTCCCTATTTCTTTGACTTTACGGATTTACTGGCTGGACGCTGAAGTCAAAATTTATTTATCTTTCAGTTTTTAACTGATAGCCTGGGAAGGGGTGATGCCTTAAGCTGGGGTGGGAACCAAAGGTGTTATAAGAATACTCTTAAGAGTATGACTCACAATATAAAGGGAATGGGGGATGAGCAAAGGACATGAAGCAAACCCAGGTTCTATAAAAATGCAACTGCTCTCATCTCTTGTTAGCTTCAACAAGAGCCGAGGGGGCTCAGGCCCTAGAGGAGCACCTCAGTTGTCTTTAGGACATAGAGAACAAAGTAGCACTATAAAAAAGGTAAAACAGAGTAAGAAAAAGCAAGAAAATAATTCCTTCTCCACAAAAGCAGTCTTGTTTAAAAAAAAAACCACACCCAAACAAACACCACAAGACAGATCTATCAAAATAATTTAACATTAAGCATATATTGCTAATTGCTGCTATTTGTCAGGCTCTCGGCATCTTTACACATAATGGCCAAAAAAAAAGCCTTTGGGTATTCGTGGATAGACTTGAAAGGTCTCAGAAAAGCTTCAGGATCTTTTTCAGAGTACAAGGATTTTTCTTGGTGTAAATTCACTTGACTCAATTCCCTGTTGACTGATACTTATATATCATTCACCGAAAAATCAGCTAAGTCAAATTCTCCAGTATTACTCCTGTCTGTGTCAAATGAGCCACTGGACCACCAGACTTGATCTTCTTTTCTATTTTTTGAGACTTAGAGGGCCTACCATGTTTTACAGAGTTCCTCCTTCCTCTGGAGGAAGTATCATCTAAGAACATTTAAGTCTCACATTTGACCTATGAAACCACTATCCCAGGATCATGAGTCTAAAGATACAAATGTACAGCCTCATGATAGACAGCTAGAGCAGTCATTGCTAGCAGATGTGCTTACCAGTGAATTCTCTCAATTGTCAGTGTTCACTTCCTAGACGTATATGAGGCCAACTCCTTTGTCCTCTCTCATGGAACTTTATTTATGAAAACAAAATATAACTGGCAGGATTATCAAGACACAGATTTCAATTAAGCCTTCCCTTTTTTTTTCCCAGGGAAAGCAGAAGTGTGTTCATTTGTGACACGTCTCAGTTTTTGCTCATGTACCACACTCTGCTGGTTCATCTCTAAATAAACACAGCAAGGATCGAGCAGCATCTTCAGTTTACTTGTAGGCGTAATTGCAATTGGAGATGGCAGCACTGATATTCAGGGGATAATTCTGGAGAAAAATTGATACCTTAGGAGCTGTTTTTATGGAAATATTTCAGTTGTTTCAGATGCCCCAGAACAGCTGAAATACCTGCAAGGAACTCACCTCCACCAGGGTGTGTGAAGATATCAGTAACACTCAGGTCAGCAGGACAGGTGTCAGCTTTCTGACACTGGGCATCTTATGGGAGCAAGAGAGGTGACCCCACTGCACACTGCTGGAGTCAGGCATCTCGTGGCTCCTGCTTTCTTATGTTCCATCTGCCAGTGTTCCATTTCAGGTGACAGTTCTTTAACTTGGTTTCATTATATATTAATATCTATATATATAAACGTTTATATAGAACTTCTAGACATACATGCACACATACACAGAAAGACTTAAAAGCAAAATAAACCCATAAAACCCTACAGCCTAGCCAAAGCTATCTTTCTCTTGGGTGTATACCAAGAAATCTCTGCCAAAAAATAATATATATATATTCAATGCTGGAGTTAATATAACCAAAGGCAAAATTCCAAGAGCTGCATGCTAACACAGTAGTACAGCAGGTTAAAAAAGAGAGATTACTATATTTGAAATTATTTCCATGCTATTCCCAGTAAACACAACACACTGACCACACTGCAAAGCCATTTGACATTTAGATTACATGAGACAGATAACCTGGGGAATGAAATGACCCTCTGCTGCAGTCCCTGTTTCATGGGGTAGCCATCACTTTGTAGGTGAGACTTCCCAAAAAATACTGCTGCCCACCTAGAAAGGAGCAAGTGGAAGACAGAGCTGCTGAGAGTCTGCAAATGCCAATTATCACATCTGCCATGCCAATACACTTCTTTCAGCATCATTTTATCTCAATTTTATTTCGTTGTCTTATGAAAAACAGTAGGGACTATGACTCTTCTAGCAGCAAAACTGGTGTCCTGAGTAGGAAAAGGGGTGGAGGGGTGGGCTGGAAACAAAGACCTACATGACCAAGATCACACAAAAGCTGATGAGCAACTGTAAGTAGGAGCTCAAGGACAAACTGGATTTGTGCCTGTCAGTGCTGCAAGCAATGAAAACCACAAAAATTGAAACAATGGATTTCATATTGGGTCAACTTTCTCATTTTTTTTTAAACTTAAAAACTTCAGTAGTTCAATAGTTTGGTAATTAAAGGAGTGTTTGGATTACTCCTCCACAGACAGCTGGTCCCTGATGGAGTAACTGTAATGATATTAAAGTCAAGTATTGTACATTTATTTAAGTTTTAAGGAGAGAAAAGCATGGGTGAGAGGCAACCCCTACTAGTACTTAAGTTCCTGCATCACAGCATGTGACATGTGCTCACGTTCTCCTAAAACCAAAAAGCGTCAGGAGTTTTCCCTCAGTTTATCTGTTTGCAAATATTTGCAATACATACGGAATTGTTCTGGAAATTAATACAAAACAAAAATTAAACCCAAAGCATGTGAAGAGTTTCAATAATATCAACTAGGACTGCTCAGCTTTCATTAAAAAGCTCCTATTTCTCTGTGGCTTCAGAGTGGAGTTTGGCTTTCCTGGTTTCCCTTTTACACACTGCTATTTATGAATTTGATGTGGTAGTTGGTTTGACAGATGATAGGACTGCTTGCAACTTACTCATGTTTGGATCCCTATGTGAAAACTTCTATCCTTTTTTTAAGCACTAACCTCATCTCTCTTTTCTTTTTTTTTTCTTTTTTTAAATGAAAGCAGAACTATTCTAGCTTTATTTCCTTTAATTAATCTCCCTTAAGCATATGGCAGCGACGGAATTATCGCGAGTGACCTTTAAACTCTCTGCATATATTAAGGCCTCGAGCTAATCTCGTTGCTTATTAAATTTAGTTTCTGTTTGCTATTAAAAGCGTGGCTATAGTGGAATTATTGTGAATTACTACGAGCACGGTGCGCGTACGCGTGTGAGCGGTGGGGCCAAGGACAGCATTGCGTATTTCTCATCCCGAGGGGAACACAGGCAGCGAGGAAGATGCAGCACGGCATGTTCTTGTCAGAGATCACACACAAACTGCCTCAAACACAGCTTCTGGTCCTCCCACAATGGGATATTTTTGCCACCCTTAATGACGCCAGGCAGGTGTTTACAGTTCTGATCTCTGTCCGTCTCGAGTTGGAATGAGGCACAGACACAAAATAGCAATGCTTGACGCACTAGACCGTGACATACTGTACGCACTGCAATTAAAATAAACTCTACTCCTGATCCTCATTTCTTCCTGTGAGCAAACAAGGAAAGCTAGGAGGATTCATTCTGGTTTGTGGAAGGCTGTGCACTATTCTGAGAAGTGTAAAAAAAATAATTTGCAGAATGAACTAAAATTCTCTAAGCCACCTTTTTAGCCTTGGCTCACTCTTTGCCAGGTGATTTCAGAGAAGGAGGAAGGAAGGGAGCTTTCCATCTGTTGAGGTGTTAGGATTCTAAACATGTTCCTGAGTTAATTTTGACTCTTTAAAGTGTGAGATAAGTTAATATACTCTAAAGCAATATATCATGTCAATCAGCAGTGCTTTTCTCAATATGAGCCCACTCACTTCCGCCGCCTGCTTACAGGCTCTAGAGGCTTCTAGCGCTGAAACTATGCCTCCCTTAAGAAATGAAATGTTCAAGTGGTATCAACAAATCATGGATGTCTCTAATAAAATAAACATGAACAGTGTGAATGGGAATAGAGACGTTGACACTGTTTATTCCCTTTGTGTTGATGGAACGTTTTTCCTAAATACTTGCAAACATTCAGAAATATGAAGTAACATCTTTTTTAAAGAAAGAAAAGTGGAAAGGAAAAAATAGTATAAGGAAACATAATTCATAAAATAGTTACATCCCAATCCTAAAATTATGTTTACTTAAATAGATACTAAAATTATATTTACTTAAATAGATACATCCCCAATGTCTTTTTTCTGCATCTCTTTCCAGTCTTTTGGAACCAGGCATAGAAGTCTCTGAAGTACATTAAGTTTGCCAGATACTAAAAACCCAAAATATTTGAAATATTGTATCATCTTCTGATCAGAATACATGGACAAATTTCCTAAGTCTGGGCCTGCCTTAGTGCAAGGAACTCTCCTGAGGATATGAAGATGGCAGAGTGCACACAATAATTGCCTTTGTGTTAATTGCTTTAAGAATCCAGAAGTTCACAGGAAGCTGGAAGTTGTGTCTGGACCATCAGGTTTATCAGAAAACATAGATCATAAATTTTCCTGATCCCAGTACATATTTGGTCTCTACAACACCTTGTGGTAATAGATTCTACAAGTATAAATCATGCAAAAATCGATCTTTCATTAACTATACATTTATTTACAAGCTGAAAATTCTGTTCAGTGTATCAGTTTGTATATTTGTATACCCTTCTATTTTCTCACTTACCTCTTTTCCAAGCTGCAAAAAAGTAATCCAGTTCACATCACAATCCATATGAAAGATATTCCATGCTTTTGATCTCTCAAAGACTTTCTAGCTCTATTGGGTTCTTTTAAAAAATTAATCAAGAAAAATTGCACAAACTATTCAAAATTTAAATTTATGAAATTACGCAACCTTACAGATAGATTTATCCAGCATCACAAATTAATTTCCTGATATGCTTTAAATTCTTCTGCTAATAATAACTAATATTCTATTTGCCTTTTTAGCAGTGGTGAATATTGGGCTATTTTTT
>NW_005054429.1:1377163-1395969 GCF_000277835.1 Geospiza fortis | reverse complement strand
CTCTAGTGTGGCACCAGGAAGTGAGCATTAGTAACCACAGCATCACACCAGAGAACATCTCCTTTATTAACTGAAGTGTCAGCTGAAGTGTTCAAATAGCTGAAGAAAAACAATGCTTTCTACCAAATGTTGGTCTCTCATTTGCCCCCTCCCTGTGTCTTAACCAAAAACATAAAAAAGCAAAAGCGAAACCAGCAATGCTCCCATCACCTCCCCAGCCCACCCCATTGTCCCCCCTGGAAAATCAAGCAGCCCTAATACTGATTTCAGTGGGAGCCTCTGATGCAGCAACATCTTCGGGACATATCTAACTTCCAGGATGAGTCACATCCCTGTGACTCAGAATCAATAGTAATTTTAATGTGCAAAAAAAAAAAAATTAAGATGGCTCAGGATCCTTCCTTAGTTAGCATCCTGTTTCAATAGACACTGTCTCATCGTTTTACCAGCAGGATGAACAGAAGCTCAGCTGCCTTGATAAAATGATCATGACAAAGAACTTTCCCCGTGCAATGCATGGCTTCTTGAAACTGTGGAAATTCATCCTAACAGGATACACCCAAAGATCAACAGACTCCATACTGCCACCAGTGTAGATTCCTTCTTATTGTGATTAAAAGGAAACAGTGCCCTAAAATAACTGGAAATAACTGTACAAGTTTGCCCTATTCATTTTTTGTTCCTTTCCACTAAACACATACCTCCAAAATGTCATCTTGTCATCTGTCCAACATCTGTCATCATTCCTGCAGATGAGGAAAAAGTTGTGTCCAGGTACCCATCCTAACACTTATTTTGCCACTGTTGTGAATCCTATGCAAAAAAATCTTGCTGTGTTTTCTCCAGTGCGTTCAGAATGAGACCCAAAGTTGGGAGCAAAGCATGCAAATTTACGTTGCTGTTTTCTACCTTGTACTGAGCAGAGTATTTCCTCAGGTTTTAGAATGATTACCACCTTCTGCTGGCAGAAACATAACCCAAGGAATCTCTCATGCTCTCCAGAGACCAGGCTGGATTCCTGTTGGGGACAAACCAATGTGAAGTTGACAGTGGTGACTGGCTGACCCCAGTAATGACCAATCTGAAACTGGAGGGTGGAAAGGAAACGCATGTTGTTGGAACTCGGAAAGAAACAAATCCTAACTAATTCTGTTTCCAGGGAGATCTGGAAAACAGAGGTCTTTTTAGAATCAAGACACTTCATTTGGAATTCATTTATTTAGCACTTCAGAATTTCATTTTGCTTATATTTATTAAAAATAGACAGACACGTACATACATAAACATATTAATAGAAAATACTATATCTTTGTTTTGACAAAGAGAACTAAGCATAGATATGTGACCAAAAAGAGGATTATTATCGTTACTATCATTATTATAATTTGCTTAATAGCATAATAATAATAATAATAATAATAATAATAGTATTGGCAAGAGGGGGGCAGGAAACAAAATCCCTTTCATCCACAGACTACTGCCCCAGACACACCGAGCATCTTTAAAGATATCAAGGAGAACATGAACTCTTTATTTGATAAAGAGTAAGATAAAGAACTATAATAATAATAATAATAGCAGTAGTAGTAATGGCAAGAGGAGCAGGAAACAAAATCCCTTCCATCCACAGACTGCTGCACCAGACACACTGGTCATCTTTAAAGATATCAAGGAGAACATGAGCCTGCTCAGCTGACAGTTTCTTCGACTGGAGAGTTTCCAGATGTCCAAAAGCTGCTGCATTTTGTCTGTGCTTTTGGTGTGGCTGCATTTTTGTGCTAAACCACACCACTTAGAATTCCCACCCATAGCTCAACAATAATTTTTGCCCTTTTCTACAATAGTTTCCTAATTTGCCTCATGTAAAGCTCCTATAGCATTGGTGTTGTAATGCTGACTTCAATGACAAGTTCAGGGAGATGCAAACTGAGGTCAGGAAAGGAGAAAGGTTTTCCTATCAATTACATCCAACAGCCTGTTTCTTGTCTGAAATTATTATTATTATTATTATTATTATTATTATTATTATTATTATTATTATTACTATTCATATATACATTTAACAGTACAATATGCATATATTTATCTCCTCTATGTCCTTCTGCATTTCCATTCCCCATAACCTGCTGCAAATATCATGCTGACTGTTCAACTCTGTTAAACTCATCCATTTTGAGGAAGACTTTGGTTCTCAGCTCTCCTTAGCTGCATGATACAGATATTTTTTTTTCTGACTAAAAGCAGTTCTGACCATTCATGCTCACAGATTTCCCCTTGCCACTGAGTTGTGTGTTTCCCTCATTAATATTTAAATATGCTTTGCCACAAGATAGGGAACAAACAAAAAAGGCTTTAACCATTTAAATAAAGACTCATAAAAATAACTTCAATTATTTTGTAATAGAAAAACACTAACACTCTGATATTCCCTCTCTCTCTCTCATAGACACACAGCGCCTCTCTTAAAGCAATATCATGGGAAAATAAAATTTTAAAAGGCTATCAACAACAAAAATTCTGACCCTTCATAATAAAAAAAATATTTTTAGATGTTTAAAGAATTCTAGACAGAGTCTTCCCTGTAAAATTTTTAAATTCAAACACTGATGTTACAAAGGTAAATTTCTTTCATGATGTCTTGCTGTAAGAATTCTACAAATGATTCCTCAAAGCCAGAAACACTTTGCAAATTGAAAAGCAAGATTAGAAAATAAATAGTAAACTGTTCCATTTATGGAATAGAGAGAAATAAAACACCATAGCAATAAGAGAAATAAAACGTAAAGCTACATTAAATGCACCTTATGCTTATAAATGGAGCTTGTACCTTCAAGAACCTCAGCATGGACAGTAGGTGTAAGCACACAGACTAAATATCTTCTCAAATACAGCAGGTGAGTGATCCACAGCCTAAACTCCCTTACTTATTTCAAATTAAATCTAGGAAATGCCATTGAAATGCACAAAAGGCTGATCACAGACAACAAATTCCAGGCCTACCGTGTAACATTAATTAAGAAATGCATGGCCATAAGATCACTCTGAAATAATGTGGTTGTCAGGCAAGCCAAACCAACAGTGTAAGTTCTACCCCAAATTTCCTTCCATCTAATAGTGCACATGGGGCATTCAAACCACCAAAGACAGCACCTGACTCAGGCATTCTCTCAGACAGACTCCAGTTGGTTTTGGATTTTCGTTTGTAATTAAAAATTCCCTTGTTCAGCTTTGCATCTGAACATGGACATCCGTCTAATTTTGTTTCCAATTATCAGTTTTTTAAAATTGATAATTAAAATGTCCCAAACAACTTATAATCTCAAAAGAGCTCCACAGTTTTCTTCTTTGCCTTCAAAATATAATGTGTTTTCTATTCCCTTGCCTTCAAAGCATGACAAATGAAAGATTAATACAGTGACAGACTATTTGATATTCACTGTTTTTAGTTGCATGCATATAAGTTCAAAGGTGACAACCTTTGCTTTTGAAAGCTAAACACTTGAGAATTTCTGAAAGAAAATTAGAGTAATTATTACATTATCTTCCAGCACTCAGGCACAGGAGGAGCAGAGTCCATTAAAGAAGTGACTTGGTGCAGTAATTAATTAATTTTAATTCAACACTGTGGGACATGTGCTACGTGCAATATTAGCAAATACATTTAACTGCCTCTCTGCTTATCTATAAAAATTTTGCATAAACTAAGATGTGACATAAACCCAGTTGATTAGAAAAACTAAACAGGTTACTTAGAGTGTCTTTCAGATCTCTCTGTCACATAGTTTCATGTGTTTTCATAAAGCACCATGGATCAAAGGAGAAATATTCCTCTGACCATAAGTGATTTAATTCCTGATGTTTTGGAAGGGATTTAATGCCAGGCCATATATTCATCCACAGGAAGTGAATTCCAACACGATCTTATTGCTCTCAACGGGTTCAAATACGCAGTTGGACTTCAGCTAGAGAAACCTGAAATCTCCTTTGAAATTCACACCAGTCACCAACAGAACTTTGGCTTCCCAGGGCGCGCAGAGAATGTAAATAAAGTGGTGGTAGCACTGTTTTCTGAATCTCTTATGGGCTGGCAGGTGCTTTCTGACTTCTGTTGATAGTTGGATAATTGTGACAATCGCCATTGAATTTTTGCCAACAGTAGGAAAAAAAATAAGGAAAACAAAAGAAACAAGAATTAGAAAAATAAAAACATGGCAATAATGCTGGAGACTGCCCTACTAGTTGTGTGTCCTTGGTACTGTTGCTTTAAGGTCATCTCACCAGAGGTTGCACTTTATAAAAGAACAGGATGCTGTAGAAATGAATTTTACTCTTCTTTAGCAAATTACATCTAACACATCTGCTGTTTGCATCACAACTGGGTAAGTATCTAAATGTATTACTAAATGTGTCTTGATTATAAAAATTATTTCAGTGACCATAGGGTACACTGAGGGCTGGTCTATCTGGTGAAGCAGGGTTGACACAGTGAGAAAAAATTTTTCATAGCACTGTTATTCTACCCAAATATCCCTGGAGAACAGACAGGCTATCTCTGTAAAATTAAGGGGTTTTTCAGTCCTCAAATACATGCTCTGGTGAGAGTACAGTGGGTGATGGAAAAACCTCAACTTGTCCCTGAGGGAAGAATTCAGGATACATGAGACATTTCTCTGACAGGTTCACTCAAGCAGTGCAGCCCTCAGCTCCCACTACACCACAGAGCATCTGCCAAGAAAATGGGATTACACCCCATCAAATCCTAAAGCTACGCTGCAAATCACACCCAAAAGGGGCAGAGTTAGCAGAACAGAGCAATCAATACACATTAACAGGGGAAAGCTGTGGGATAGGTGCAGGACTTGGTGAGTGCCCTTTGTACTGTAGTCCCTTTCCCAGGCTCTGCAGGCAATGCAAAATAAACTGCAATTGAAGAGGTGGCTCAGGCAATGCAAAATAAACAGCAATTGAAGAGGTGGCTCCCTTGTACTTTAAATGCAGGAAAGGAAAACCTGGAGCTAAGCAGAAGAGCAGTCACTAATCCCAGGCATTTTGGTACAGGTGCCCTTAGCTCTGAGACTAGAGATGAAGATCAGATCAACAGTATGTCTGTGCTGTTTCATTGAAGATTTGCTTCAATGCTTTGTTCTAGCTATTTAATGAGGAGACTCTTAAGAAATCCACGCCAGTGGTATTGGACAAGCAGCCACTAAACCAGCTGGGCCTGTACTGCAGTGACCTCTTACCTGGAGTGAGACCTCAATCACACACTCTCTAAAGCAGGGGGGTACAAGTCAATTAAATTTCACCATGAGAAAGTAAGACAAACATTTGAAAACGTCAGGGGCCAACAGTCTTACTTCTGCAGCCTGGTAACAAGGCACATCCAGCTCGCAGTTGGCTCTGAAATGCCTCTTGGCTGGGTTCAATTTCTAGGAAAAGGTTTCTTTGCAGTGAAATTTGCCACATAAATTTTGTACAGTTATAAGTAGATTCAAATACTATAAAATTCTCCTAGTTGGTTCAATTTCAGTATAGCTATAAAAGTATTATACATGTAAGAACATTTATAACTCTCTGATTATGTCCCTCATTAGCAAAGTCACCTCACGATAACATTTTAAAATTATTGTTTCAGATTTCCTTAGATTTAAGTGGCCATCTCAAGAACAGCACATCTGCTCCTCTATTTTAGCCATTTGCATAAAAAAGGGAGGTGTCTGTTTACTTCAGCATTTGTCATGAAGCATTATAAAACATCTGACATTTTTATACCCATAAGTCTCACAAACTGGGCTCTGCTTTTTTTAGAACTTCAATCTAGTAAAAAAGTAACTGATCCCTTAACTACTGAAACATTTTCTGTGTTACAAATACATGTCAAGAAGCCCAAATACCCCTGAAATACGGCGACTTTTGAGAAAATCCATATTGCTATAATAAGGTTAGCATGCTGCCTGTGTGCATTTGCTCACGTGAGCCCAGCGGTGACAGGTAACAGTTTGAGAGAGCACTGGATGAATAACGGCCTGTCCAAAGACTCTTGGGTTTCCCAGTGGGATTTCCAGCCATCTAGCACAGAAAGATTCTAAGAAAACTTAGAATCTATTTTTATGATCAATATTGATCCTCACTGCAACCCTGTGATTTCAGAAAATATCCAATATATGTGGAGGTGAACTGAAAACTTTCAAATCATCATTCAGTTGTTCATGGTATCACAGCAAAGCCTTTTTTATTCCTTTTCCTATTAACATGAAGTACTATACCCTGTAAATGCTTCTTCTACCTATTTGTCTAATAACAGCTACATTTTTTAAGGGAACACAACAAGTAGGTGGAACATCTTATTTGTGACAGCCATTCTGCTCTCTGATGAACCTGCTGGTGATTGCATGTTTCTAGGCATTGATTTAACTTCTTGAAAAGTTTTCTTTTTATGTGCTGCGTGGATTCATGGCATTTGAACTCATCACTCATCTCACTCAAATAATTTTGTTTTTTCTCAGTTTGAATGAGGAAAGAAACACTTCAAGAAGAGATGCTTGTTTGAAACATGCATTTGCTTAGCTTTTGGGGAAGGAGCACCTATTGACACAACCACATCTCCCTGCACTTCGACAATAAATACAAGAATAAATCTGACCAAGGTAAGCCAAAACCAACACACTCTTCTTCAAAGACAAAGATCCAAAACCAGCTTTAAAATAGTACAAACCCCCACCTCAAATTAGAGCCCTAAAAAGCACATATAATGCTCATGGACAAGTGTTTGTAAGAAAGATGGTACCTGGGGAGCACAAGAAACACACAGCAGTGAAGTTTCCAAATGGAGGAACAGTGAATAGAGGAATAGTGAATGGATTGAAGAGCAATGGAAGGAAATCTGCTGAATTTTTGTTCCCTGTCAGGGCAAAACTCACTAAATGGCCCTGTGAAAAATCCAGAGGAGGTGCTGCAGAGGTTGTTACCCCGAAGGTATGAGCCAGGTAACAGTTTGGGGGGAATGAAAAGTTGCATTTTTGCAGTTCCTTGTTGTCGTTCTGGGATGCTGGCTGAACTGTGAATGCTTTAAGGTGTTCATAGTTTGAGCAGATAGGCTCTCTGGGAATAGCAATATGCTTTAGGTAGAACATCCCACACTGCCTGAATGCTGTAAATAGGACAAGTGGCGTCAAGAATACACCAAGCATTACTTCCCATTCCAAGCATTGTTTTCATTCAAGTGTAAGGTTCTTACATCAGTTACTGTACTTACTTTCAAAATTTTTCACATGTTATATATTTTAAATTTACTTCCATTCAGTTTCAGCTATGTCAATGTCCACAGGTGATTTTTGAGACACTCATTTGCTCGTCTGGGCAATGATGGGCAGGAACTGCTACAAAATTCACAATTCAAGTTCAGCAGCTATGGTAACCTTTCTTTGGGACAGCCCAGCAGGGTGTTCACAGAATCACAGAATGATGAGGTTGGAAGAGACCTCTAAGATCACTAAGTCCAACCTGTGCCCTGACACCTCACCTAGACTGTAGCACCCAGCGCCATGTCCAGGCTTTTTTTAAACGCATCCAGAGATGGTGATTCTACCACCTCCCTGGGAAGAGCATTCCAGTACTTTATTATTCTTTTGGTGAAGAATTTCTTCCTAATATCCAACCTGTACCTTCCCTGCCTTAGCTGGAGACTGTGTCCTCTGGCTCTGTCAGAGACCGACCCCACCTGTCTGCAGCCTCCCTGCAGGAAGGTGCAGAGAGCAATAAGGGCACCTCCAAGCCTCCTCTTCTCCAGGCTAAACAGCCCCAGCTCCTTCAAACGTTCCTCTCAGGGTTTGTGTTCCCAGCCCCTCTCCAGCCTCGTTGCCCCCTCTGGATGTGCCCAAGGTCCCTCCCAAGCTGAGGGCCCAGAGCTGGACACAGCACTCCAGGTGTGCCCTCACCAGCACGGAGCACAGGGGCAGAATGACCTCCCTGCTCCTGCTGGCCACACCATTCCTGACCCAGGCCAGGAGCCATTGGCCTTCCTGGCCACCAGGACACACTGCTGGCTCATGTTCAACCGGCTGTCACCAGCACCCCCAGGTCCCTTTGTGCCTGGGCACTGCCCAGACACACTGTCCCCATCTTGGAACGTTGTAGGGGATTTTTGTGGCCAAAATGTAGAACTGGGCACTTGGACTGATTAAACTTCATCCCGTTGGACTCTACCCATCCATCCAACTTATCTATGCAGAGCCCTCCTTCCTTCCAACAGATCAACACAAGCTCCCAGCTCAGTGTCATCTGCAAATTTACTAATGAAGGACTCCATGCCCTCATCCAAAGGGCACTGGCATGCCAGTGTTCATCCCCAAAGCTTTCCTCTCACTGCAAAGCTCTACAGCCTGACTTTGGTCCAGCACACCAAGATGTCCACGATAAAGCATCATAACACAAACTTGTCTGTATTAAGAGCATCAAATCACTGCCTGTGAGGCTGAGGAGGTGGGGGAAGTATCCTGGCAGAAAGAGCTAATTTATAGGAAAAAAACCCAACGCCATTTAAAATGGATCTATTACCTGGCACGAAGTAAAGCCCATTGCCAAGAGTAACACATCCAGAAATATTGAATAAGCTGCTTATTTACTGAATGGTTTGGGAAAAGGAGGAATAGACTTGGAGTCCAGTCTGTTTTCCTTTGTTTAAATGGATTGCTCTGTTGGTGTTGGATCTGTTATCACAAAGCACAAGGCATTCAGGGCATTGAGACACTTTCTTACCAGAGAGGCTTGAGGCCATGGTTGCACAACCCCTGGGGAACAGCTGATGCTGGCAGAGAACCAGGTCTCCAGCTGGAGTGGGCTGCACACTGCTGAAGTTCGAATTCTGCCTGTACAGGTAAGACTGACTAAACCAGTGATTTGTACAAATGTGTACATTCTTAACGTGCTCACCAGACTGGTCAGGGCTCACACTTTGAGCAGGAGACAAACACAGGTGGTGGAAGGCTCAGATCATCTCTGTGCCTCGCTTGAGGTTGCATACCTTTGTATAAAGAGATGCTTGGTCCATTATACCAAAGGAAAAACCTCATCCTTCCCATCTCTTCCGTTGCTGCTAGTTGTCACAAATGGTACCATTTTCCTGCGATGGTGACAGAAATGCAAAGCATCTTGTCACAAGTGATAAAGAAGAAAACAGCAAACCACCTCTGATAATTGCAGGGGAAAAAATGGAAGAAAAAAAGAGTCAAAGCTTAGGTAAACGTTTTGAAAAAAAAATTGAGGATTATAATCATATTTCCAAGCTTACTGAGAAATTCCTAAGTGTATCAGTATGAATTACTTTGTAGCTTCAACTCAAAGCAGACCTTTTGACTTTGTAGACCACACTCCACCCAGGAAAATTAGAGACTTTAAGCTCCCATTCAAGTTGATTTCTAATATTAATAAAAGCAGAAGAAACTTCAAGATATCCATGACAGGAAAGAAACATTATTTTGACCCTGCAGTCCAGTCACTACTACTCTAAACTATTATTCTGGCTAAATAAACACACCTTTTAAAAAATATTTTATTTCCCATTCTCCAAATATTTTCTACTTTTTTTCTTTTCTTTTTTTTTTTTTGGATAATCCTTTTCTTCAAATAGATAACCACAAAATTCCTGATTCAATCACATTCACCTCTCAATCATTCTCTTCTACAACTGAACACCTGGTTTTCCCCCACAAACAGATCCAGAAGTGTCTCCATAGTCATGGTTTTATTCTTACGGATAAGCACTCAAAAAAAAAAAAAGCAGAAATGTAAATAAAAAACACCACCTTAAACTGATGGTCCCCCCCAGCATCCCACAGAATATCCACACTGGGTCAGCTGTTTTTGGGGAAGAGGAGGATAATGTCCATAGGAAACCAGTGTAGTGTAAGTCCTGATGTAACCCAAACCAGTAATTCCACTGCACAGGCTGCAGTGACACAAATATCACTTTATACACCCTTGAGAGCTTGGACATGAATTTGCTATTATGTGAACTCCTTCAAGAATAAAAATAAGAGCATCCAGGCTCTGCACACGTTAGTGAATGTTTTCTCCTTTCCTTGGCACAGGCCAGTGAAAGCTGAGGTGGTTAGAGGACATTCAGCTTAGGCAGCTAGATAAAAAAAAGAGATATTTTATTGACTGACATGAGGCTTTGCAAATTGCAAATACATAAACAAATAGAGACCTATAAACTGCTTTCAGTTTATTACTGAGTCCGTGGTACTTAAAAATAGTCTGGCTCCAAAGACAAAAAATTCACGTCAGCTCCTTGAAACAAAAAGTTATGAGGAAGGAAATACTTAAAAGTTCAGCTGAGTAAGGTGTATTTAAAACTGTGTTACAATTTGGTGCCAAATTATCCCTTGAATAAAACACTCTGGAAGAAACAAACATAAATAGACAAATCCACAAGGAAAGTTGCTACATCTTGGTTTGTTAGAATTAGATACATATTAAAACATCTACAAAATGATCAAATTCTGTTGACTACAACTAATGCTTTTCTTAATAAGAGATTGTGGAGTTTTTTCTACTTTGCTTAAACATTGAGACAGTTTGCTAGTGCACATAGTGGTTTAGATCAGTCAGAACACAACACAACGGTTCAAATATCACAGCAGCCTCTCCTTCTATCACCTGTTTATAAAGAAAGAGCACACATGCAAGAAAACCTTTAATTTTTCGCAAACTCTTTTAACAATCCCATTTCCTATTTAAACTTATACCCATGAGAGAGGGAAAATGAGACAAACATTTGGCATAGGCATTTCTTCCCTAAAATTGACACAAGTAAGAGAAAAAAGAAGTCTATCACCTTTACCTGGCACAAACTCATTCAAGCTGCTGGCACTGAAATCAGAAAGAGGTTTACAAGATACCTGCTGGAAAGTAAAAATGCACGTAGCTCAAAACACACTGCTCTAACTGGGTACAAGTAAAGGAAGATAATACTTCAGGAAGAAAAAAAAAAAAAGAAAAATCAAGTTTTCCATAACAAATGGAGACTTGTGTCTGCCCTTCCAAGGAATTGGTTTAAAAGGTTACCTGTGAAGCTTCCTGGGCAGGTAAGTGGCCCAGACCCACCCTTGGGCCATTTCAGCCACTAATCGGGCCATGAGTCATGCTTTGTTTCTTCTTTGCTGCTGTAAACACAGTATCTGCAGAAAAGAGATGTATATAAATACATATCCATTGGAATTCCTTGAGGAGAGGACAGGTGAGTGCAGAGAGAGAAACCCCTTTCCTTCCCAGCAGTGCACCTAAAGGAAAGTGTGCACCAAAATAAATACATGCATTTCCTTTGTATTATTGTATAATTTGCATTATATTCTTCCTTTGTATTATTATTTGTATTATATTCTATATTATTTGCATTATATTCTGCTGCTGACCTTTGTATTAATTCTGAAGTTCTCGTAACAATTTTTATTTACTTAATTTAAAAAAAAAAACAACAAAACCAAAACCAAAAATGCTGAAGACGCAGAATACAGCATGAATCCAAACAGGAAAAAAAAGGGCTATGAAGAAAAGTTCAGAGGTTGAGAGGAGTGAAAAACAAAGAACAACCTGTCAGTTAACTAAGGAAAAACATTCAGAAAGGCAATATAAACAGCTGGCGTAAATTGTCACAGCACACTTGGCATCAACTAAAATGCAATGGTTTTCCCAGATCAATAAACTTGGCAATTGCTATCATTTGGGTGCAGAAGTGCTCCACTACAAGTTTGTCAGCTGCATTAACACTGCCTTTTGGGAAAAAAGTTGTTGCAATGCAAGATCAATTGATAGCACCTGAGCACCCACATCTTCAAATCCATGTAGGTGAGAAATTCCAAAACCTGCCAAATTCTGTTCCTCACCATCACTCATCATACACCTGCCGTGATTCAGTCATTTGTCATTTTTTATGGAAACCAGAAAACCTGACAAAGCAGGAGGTGTCTGTAGTGTACAGTACACAAAACAAATGTACATTAGTTTGCATATGAAATTGCTTAACACCTCCCTGCACGTTTTGCCTAAAATGCTGAGGGTTCTGCAGTCAAAAGGCATTGTAAAAAAAAGACATCTCCTCCAAAGATATCCAGACATGGGCTGTGTTGGAAATGAATGCTTTAAGGTTGCTTAAAAAAGCACCACCAAAGATCTCACTAAAAGCAGATTTAACACAAAAGTGAAAGCATGACAAAGTTTGCTGGCAAGGTTTAGTCTACTACTTATGGATGGTTAAAACACACAGAGAAAAAGCAAACTAAAGTCTAAAAACAACCAATCTAAAACCAGAATCAACCCAACACATTGTCTATGTGAAGGCTGCCCCTGACCACCATAACTTCTCAAATATTATGGAGGGTGGCCTGGCAAATACATCAGTCAATACCTTCAGGACCCTGGGATGCATCTTGCTGTTTCCCACAAACCTGTGCACATTGAGGTGCCTCAGGTGGCCATGAGCATGATCTTCACTTCCAGAGGGAGGGACTTTGCCCTCTCAGTCCCCATCCCGCTGTCCATCCACTCAGGAGGTGTGGGAAGAGGGGCTGCCTTTGAAGAGTGAAGTCAAGAAGTTGTGAAGTAGCTCAGCCTTCTGCACACCATTGTTACCTCTGTGTATCAGAGGAGGTTCATCTCCTTTGACCTTTCCTTTCTGATTAACTTCTCTGCAGTTATTCTTCTCTTCCTGTTATTCTTTGCATCCCTTGCAGGTTCAGTTCCAGTTTTGCCTTGGCCCTCCTCACCCCCTCCCTAGACAATCATACTTCTTGACACTCCTCCCAGATCACCGGTCTTAGTTTCCACTTCTTGTGCATTTGCTTCTTGCCCTTTAGTTTGACCAGCATTTCCCTACTCCACCACACCTTCTTGCCCTGTTTGTCCCATTTCTTGCTCCCGGAAATTGCTAGCTCCTGCACTCCATGGGAGAATTTAAAGATCTGCCAGCTCTGTTCAGCTCCCTTCTCCCCAAGAGTCTCCCAGAGGGTCCCACTGACAATCTCCCTGAGGAGCCGGCAATCTGCCTTCCTGAATTTCAGGAGCCTGCCTCTACATCCTGACCTGCACTCCTCAAGGCTGCAGACTCCAGCAGTGCATGGTCACTTCCAGCTGGGTCAGCTCCTCCACATCCCTGACCAGCTCACTTCTGCTGCTGACCACCAAATCCAGCATTGCATTCTCTCTGCTGGAGCCACCACCTGGCTCAAGGTTATCCCCCACACCTCCCAGAGTCTCCTGCGTTGCCTACAGCTTGCTATGCTACTTCTCCAGGGGTTGCTGTCCCCCCAGCTTGCCTCTTGTAGCTGAGGCAGGAAGGCTTCACCAATGGGCTGCCCGTGGCCAGGAGGCTGCTGAGACCCCAGGCACAAAGCTGCCCTGGCTGCCTCTGAGGTGTGCTGTGACCAGAGAGAGAGAAGCAGATAGTTTTTCCAGGTGTCATCCTGGGGAAGCTGTGAGAAAGCTCAGAGAAAGAATTAAAACAATTCTTGTCTCACTCTCTGCACCTGTTGTTTGAGAACACGCTGCGTGTGAAACGTGATGTTTACAAGAAAATGTTGGTCCTAATGAACCAGTGGTGTGAGAGGTGTTGCTGAAGACCAACCAGGTCGTAGCTGAAGGATCCTATCTATAAAAAGTGTGTAGTTTCTAATAAATCTGGCTTCTGTGCCTTCTGAAATGCAGGGAGTCACATCAACTTCATTTTTGCTGTCCCTAACTTACGGTGACACTGGACCTGTCTCTGAAATTTACCCACAGGCTTTGTACCTGCTCTTGGCTGTTCTTCAGCCTGAGCCTCTGCCTTCAGGTGGTGGGCAATGTCTCCACTTCACCTGAGCAGCATGTAGCCATTGACAGCCATGCCCGAGTCATGAAGAGCAGTCCAAGAGCAGCATTGGTGCGCCTGTGCTGTGGCACATTCACAGCTGCCTGCACACAGACCTGTGCTATATTCACAGCTGCAGGCACATAGATCTGTGCTGTGCTATATTCACAGCTGCAGGCACACAGATCTGTGCTATATTCACAGCTGCAGGCACACAGAGCTGTGCTGTGCTATATTCACAGCTGCCTGCACACAGAGCTGTGCTATATTCACAGCTGCAGGCACATAGATCTGTGCTGTGCTATATTCACAGCTGCAGGCACACAGATCTGTGCTATATTCACAGCTGCAGGCACACAGAGCTGTGCTGTGCTATATTCATAGCTGCAGGCACACAGAGCTGTGCTATATTCACAGCTGCAGGTACACAGAGCTGTGCTGTGCTATATTCACAGCTGCAGGCACACAGAGCTGTGCTGTGCTATATTCATAGCTGCAGGCACACAGAGCTGTGCTATATTCACAGCTGCAGGTACACAGAGCTGTGCTGTGCTATATTCACAGCTGCAGGTACACAGAGCTGTGCTATATTCACAGCTGCAGACAGATCTGTGCTATATTCACAGTTGCAGGCACACAGAGCTGTGCTGTGCTATATTCACAGAACCAGACACACAGAGCTGTGCTGTGCTATATTCACAGCTGCAGGCACACAGAGCTGTGCTATATTCACAGCTGCAGGCACACAGATCTAAAGAGAATGTACAAGATCTACACCTGTGAATAACTCTCCTGGAATTCAGTGCAGTACTCACACCAGATGCCTTTCCATCCTCCCAACAGGTGAAGGGCTGATCCTTGAGGGCTGGGGCTATCAGCCCAGAATCTGTTAGTGCCATTTTTCAGTGGGTCTCTAAGCACAGCAGAAGTTGGAGCTCTCTGGCTCTGGCAGGGGCTGAGCAGGGCCAGCTCTGCTCCAGTGGCTCTCTTATAACTGCTGTTTATAGGGCTTTAGTCATAATATTACTCCACCCTGCCCACAATTTGGGTTGGTAATTCTCTATGAAAGTTTGGTCTCAAAAATGTTATTCCACATGGGTTGTTCTTCAGGCAAGAAAAGTCATTTTCCAAAGCTGTTTGTTAAAAAACCAAGCAGGAGCTCGTTAGACAGTGCTAGTCCTGGGAAAAGAGAGTGTTTCCAAAAAGCTCCAGAGGAGCTCAGCTCATGTGCTGCTCCTCAAGGCTGAGGCCTCACAAGCATTTCTCAGATCATAGTGTGGCCTGGAGGGGGGAAATGCACTACCACAGGCAGTAATTCAAATAAAACATCCAAAACAACTGCTTAAAACTCAACTACTTGTATATACAAACAGCAAACATGCCCCAGAATTTTTGATTCTCTTATATTCACAGAAGTCATAAATCCCAGTTTCCTAATAAAGGGAAAACCCTTCACCCATGATTTACATAATCTAATATTAGGTATGCAATGTAGCAGTAGCCATCTAAGACATATCAGGGCTTGGAATGTTACCAGATGTGGATTTATGAAGATGTTGATATATGTTTATACATATATATATATATATAGATATTTTAATATATATATATGTTTAGGAGCACCAAGAACTAAAAGAAAATATACCAATAATAAACATATCACTGATCCACTTGCAGCTCAGCTTTTACAGGAATAATTTCAGAGAAATTTAAAGAAAATAGCAGTCAACAGCAAGCATATCTGCAGAGTGACACTGATTCAGAATACTACTACACTTGCCTTGAAAATGTAATTAGGAGGGGGAATTCCACTAACTACAGATAAACAGAAGAATGAAAGAAACAAGGAGCACTGAAGGAAGTTCAAGTCCTGAACAGAAAAATGTTGGAACATATGAGTATTCATTGAAGAGATGAAAATCCAAGCCAACATCTGGAGAAGATGTACCTATGTTCAACAGATGAGGAAACCTGAAAGCAAGAGATTGTGATATTTCAGACAGAGGGAGAGAAGCTGATTTCACAGAGAATTTGGTTTGGGAATTTATAAAGGAGCCATTCCCCACAAATGAAAAAAGAAAACCTCACTACAGAGCTCCTCTATACCCTCATGAGAAATACAAAATTCTAGTCAGATCATGCAATTTACACACATATGAAGGTGTCAAGGGAAATAGTGAGGGTGAAGCAGGTAGAAGAGAAAAAAAGAAGGGAAGTCTCTATACTACTGCAATAAAATAAAATAAAATCTCAGAATAGTGTTCAAATGAAAAGATGGAAGTCAGCAGTGACATTCAACTTTAGAGATGCTGCAATCATCTACTCTTTAGAAACTTGGAGATGTAGAATATCACTGATGTTTTAGAGAGACATTACACAAGAGCACATTATAAACAAAGTCACACATATGAGAAAAAATGATAATAAAACTTGCTGTCCACCATCTAGTGTTATGGGTCCATTGTTGTAATTCATCTACCCCAGCATGCTGATCCATTTCACTTCAGCATATCCATACAGGTAGAAACAATCTGCAGTCTTGTGAAGGCTTTTAAACTCTTATTTTTAGCATCAAAGACTTTGACTCAACATGAGCAGAAAGGTTTTTAAATCCTTGTCCTTTATCCCAGAAGTATTTGCTGCTCCAGAGCAAGACTTTATTTAGCCCACCATATTGATATTAATTTCCAGTGCTGCAAGCTGGGATGTCAGTGTACATTAACACCTGATCTATAAAGGGAAGGCTGAGATCTCACTGCAGGTATTAGTCACTGTGCCCTGGGAATGCAGGGGGCTTGTTTGTGTTCTTGGCTCAAATGTCTGAGCTAGACATGCCTTGATTCTTAACAAAACACACACAACATCAGATTCGTTAGCTGGAAACACGTCAGGATTAGAAACTTACTGCAACTTTAGCAATTCCTAACCTCCATGATCCAATTACTAGCTTTACTAAGTACTTGGTAACTTTAGGAATTCCTAACTTCCACGATTCAATTACTAGCTTTAGTTAGTAACTTTAGCAATTCCTAACTTCCACGATTCAATTACTAGCTTTAGTTAGTAACTTTAGCAATTCCTAACATCCATGATCCAATTACTAGCTTTAGTTAGTACATAGTAACTTTAGCAATTCCTAAACTCCATGATCCAATTACTAGCTTTAGTTAGTACATAGTAACTTTAGCAATTCCTAAACTCCATGATCCAATTACTAGCTTTAGTTAGCAATTAGTAACTTTAGCAATTCCTAACCTCCATGAGACATTCCTTCCTTCCTTCCTTTGTGCAGTCTAACAAAAATACAATTCCGTAAGCCATGTATTCTTTGTCTATAGGCAAGTAACTTTCCCCCGCTTTTTCTCTATCTCTTTTTTTTCTTAAGGAAGCCCCTCAATAACTTTACTTTTAACAAGAAGGTGTTTTAGTACAAGATTTGCAGTGTCACTAACTTCACAGTTAACTGGAGAGCTCAGAGAGAAATCAGTCTCCTATTGAATTTGGTTATTTTAGGTTCATAATTAGAACAAATCCCAAGATGATTGCTCAGTCTTATTTGGCAGTTACCTGGCTGCTCCAGAAGTCAGTAGGTAGCATTTCACTGCCTCACCTATTCCACCTACTCTGTTTCCTCTGCTCTCACCTACAACTACTTGGATCTCTCTATTATAATACAACCATCAGTTTCCCTTTTTGATCCCATATTGGTCTTTTACAGCTTTACATCCAAGCTGCTCAGAAATTCTCAGGAATTCCCATCCCAGAACACATTTCTTCCTAAATTCTGTATTTCTAACTGTATTGGCATCTCTTTTTTTGTGTCCTCAGCCCTTCTTTGCGGTTGTTTTGTCCAAGAAGTGGTTGAGTAGCACGTCCTCTACTTCCAAAGAGAAGTTTTATGTAAATGGAAGAGAGATAACAGAGCTGGTGTTTTTTGTATTGCTGCCACAGTTAACTCACCAGTAACCCTTTCAGCATAAAGAGCATTTGCACTTATTTGCTGATGCTTATTTTATAGTATTAATTGCATAATAAGTTGCTGAACTCTTACACATGACCATAATGAACACTAGGAAGAAAAGGGAAAGAAACACAGTGTAATTAAAGTCAATTCAAATGAAAAATACAACATCAGACACAGTTTCAATGACAACAAAAAAGCTGTGAAACTCTTTCTTTAGTGTTGTCAAACAATTCTTTCTATTTAGATACCTGAAGCAGGACTTCCATTCTATACAATTAAAGCATCTAAGCCAATTTTATCCTCAAAATTTATTTGATTATAAAATATTATATATATACACCGATAAACACATATAAAATCATCAAAATATATTTGATTCTATCATGCACACTTTATGGCCATGAAATTTATCATAGCTCCCCAAATGAAAAGCACCTACACATTCTATAAATTCTTGAGAATCTGAAATGTTTTCATTATCAGGAGATGAAAAAGGTGAATTTTCAGGAAAAGATAGAGAAAATTTAAGGTTTCCATAAATGTATTTATAATATTGCATTTCAAAAAGGTACAAAATTCTAGGTATCTCCTATCATCTAAAAGAAAGGAAATGCATAACAGACCAGGGAACAAAAAGCTGTCATAAGAACACTCCGTTTCAATAAGCTTCCTGTTGGATGATATAATCTACATCTGTTGCTTGTTGAACATGAATTTTTTGGAATGTAAAAAAGCCCCAGGTACTGCTAGAAGAGATTTTGTGTTTCATTGGGCCATTTGATAGGCTGAAGGTTCTCTCTCCATCTCTAGGCTATCCAGGTGCTAGGAAAAAGCTACCTACTAGGAAACCACAAACACACATTCCAAGTCATTAAATCTCACTTAAATCCTGCTATGTCGACACACACAGAAAAATAACTGACTTTCATTTAGTTAGTCTGGAGTAGATTACATAACTTTCCTAGAAATGAGCTGAGATTTCATATGAAGTCTCCTGGT
>NW_005054429.1:1340434-1377107 GCF_000277835.1 Geospiza fortis | reverse complement strand
GTTCAGGTAGCAATGCAGGTGGGTGTGTGTACACACAACCCCAACCATTTCCTAACCAGCACCATTTTTATAAATTCAGATACACATTTACAAGTGTGGTATTTTTGGGGTCTCCCGTCGTGGGGAGGAAAGATGAATCTGACTCCATGTTCTTAGATATGATATTCTATTATATTAAAGAATGCTATACTAAAACTATACTAAAGAATAGAGAAAGGATACTTACAGAAGGCTCAAAAGGTAATAATGAAAACTTGTGACTCTTGTCAGAGCCCTGACACAGCTGGCTGTGATTGGTCATTAAGTTAAAACAATTCACATGAAACCAATTAAACAATGACCAGTTGGTAAACAATGTCCAAACCACATTCCAAAGCAGCAAAACACAGGAGAAGCAAATCAGATGATTATTGTTTTCATTCTTCTCTGAGGCTTCTCAGCTTCCCAGGAGAAGAAATCCTGGGCAAGGGGATTTTTCAGAAAATATGATGGTGACACACAGCTGTCCCACAGACATAACTTGAGAGCATTCTTTCACTCCACACCTCTTAGTCACTATTGTGTGAGAAATAATGGAACATCTGTCTTGCTATTCAACCAGATGCAGGTGAGAGAAACAAAATACACCATATTTACTTTGCAACTTAAAATATCTGGGGGATCATGTTTCTTTCAGGATCTACTGTTCTTCCCATTATCTAACATTCAGGGATTTTAAAAAATGCAAGTAGTTTTCAGAAATTAAAAAAAAAAGAAGAAAAACTGTAATAAAGCAGAACTTACAGAGTATAAAGACTTGAAGACTTGCAGGCCCCCACGTGCACAGCATTTTGAAACAAGCACATATATTTTCAACATCAGAATGCAACTTTGAGAGAGCAGAAATAAGTTTTTCATTCATTAATTTGACAAGAAACCATGATATGAGATTGTTGTCCATATCCACATTATTATCCATGACTGTGAGAGGCACATTTTCTGTAATGACAGGCATCTGAAGGTGATTCCAGCCTGTATTACAATTTACACAGACCTTGTTTGGCAATCACAATTAATGACTTGTAAAACCACAACCAGAAATCTTACTTGTATTACAGACTTTTCCCTGAGTATTTGTCAATATTTGGTACTTCAGGTACCTGCAATTAAATCTCTGAGGCTTACAAGTAATTTCAGGTTCCCAGACCAACAGACATCTCCCACCAAAGAACTCTTTAAAATATTCTCTGCTCTACTTACAAAGAATTTGTTACACATTACTCAGACTAAAAAAATTATTTCTATAGCCATAAAATTATTTTTATACAGTCATAGCAGTGCTAAGTATACAATCTATCATAGAATTTCAGAGATATGTAAAGCCACAACAATGTCTTTATGCCTTTTTCAACATCTTACCTACACCTCTGTCTGGCTCATGGACATTAAGTTAACTCCTCCCTGTCTGCCTATTCAGAAACAAGGCAATAGAGCTGGCCAGTGGCATTCACACACAAGCCAGGAGCAACTTGCTAAGTCTCCAGAGGTATAATGAGACAGATATACAGATTCTTGAATTAAATTTACCATTTATCTAGGACCTGGAAATAAAACTGGAAGAAGAAATACATTTTAAGGTTCTGCTGGCTGGACTATGCAGGAAGACTTTAAAGCAACAACAAAGATGAAAGGTGAAAACACACAAAACAAGAATACATTTTTGGAACTATTCTAGGTGTGTTACAGGAAGCCAGTGAGGAAATGTGGGATACACATCTAGGTGCATGTGCTATAAAATAACTGTTTCTTTATTAAATTGAAGCCCCATGGGAAAGGCTTATCTGCTTCTAATATAATTAATCCCCACAACTCTTTTTTAAGGGCAAATGAGTAAGCAAAATGAAAAGCCATGTTTCTCACTTGTCAACAGGTTGAAAATCAAAGGAACTTGGATATTCTATGATCAACAGCCTGGCAGATAAAACAGCCTGACAGATAAAACAGAAGCAGAATGTTAATTACAATTTAATTTGCTTTTGCAGTAAAGAACAAAATAATTGTTTCCATTTATCTAAAGCGTTTGAGGGAAAGCAATATATTACTACAAAATAGTCTGTTCAATTTGAGCTAGGTGTGTATTTACCAAAATAGGTAAATACTCAATTCAAAAAGCTTTGGATTTAACTCATTTTGCACTAAATAAAATTGCTTATCCTGATCTGTTAGCAGTTGCAGAATAATCTTCAGATTACATATTGCTTTAGTTTGTTTAAATGACCAAGTAATTGGATCTTTTCCAAGAATGTAAGGTGTAAGTGATGAGGTATTTCCCTCCACTGTCCCTGCAGAAATCAGCTGGTACCTGAAGAGAGGGAGCATTGAGAGAGCAGAAAAGCCCAAAAGGTGAAAATGGCCACTCCCTCCCCGTTTTACACATATGGGCAGATTTGGCAAGAAGTTAAATTTGGGCTGTACAGCTGCAGCTCTTCTTGAAGGCTGGAGGTATGAAATGCAACAGCAGCAAACCAGTGGCAAGTCATCAACTCCTGGTATAGGACAGAGGGAGGACTGCAGTCCTTGGCACAATTAAAACCTCTGAGATTTCATTTTTGTTTATGACAACTGATGGAAGTGAATTTTGTAGCACCTCTATTAGATGCTGTGGCTTTTGAGAATCTTGTAGATTTTTGTAGCTTATAATAAAATGGAGATGAGACACATGAGTTTGTGATAAGGAGACTTGTGAGATCCACAAACAGAGCTAGAAATAACAGGAGGGCTAAAACCAGTGCGCCAAGAGATAATATAACAGATATATATATAAAATAGAGGATATATATAAATATATACATACATAAAAAGGAGTTATATAATGATAGTTAGGGGAAGTGACACTACCACATTCCTCCCCCTCCCATTTTTTGTTCCAGCAGGATTTGGGGTACCCCACTGAAAACAAACAGTACACAGTAATGTGCTGTCATAACACACCTTTTAGAAGCAACCATTACTTCTGTTACTTTTTTTGGATAATAGTACAGTCTCTAAATTTCTGTTCTGTTAAAAAATCATCAAAGGAATCAACTTCTGAAGTAGTTCTATGGCAAAAAATTGTGTGAAAGTGCAGTAATTGTAAGAGTCTTGTGGTATGTGCCTCCATTGCATGCTTCATTGCAAGATTATGCAGCAAATGCTTAAAAAAATAACCACAAAAAAAGGTGCAGAGGGGGGAGAAATGGAAATGTTTCTGTTTTAGGAGTATCCAGAAAGCTGGAGATAAGTACTCTGAATTCAGGTGTATTAGTCTGTTTTGGGATAAACAGTGCAAACCCTCTGAGGGAAAGTGAAAAACTTTCAGAGTGAAAGTTACTGAGCTGGAGGGAGGAAAGGCATGGCAGAAAGGAAGGGATGGATTAAACCAGTATTGTATTGCTCTCAGACAAACACTAACTACAAAAAGTAAAAGGAACTGCTGAAAGCTCAGTAATTCTTTGACTTAACATTATTTTCAGAAATTTTAGAAAGGTAGTAAAAATGTGTATATTGTTAAAAAATACACACCACTTGGAATTATTACTCTTCTTTTCTTATTATGTTCTTCTTTTCTTGAAATGTTCTTAACATTTCTAGAGCATACCAGTAAAAAAAAGCTATCTTGGTTGTATATGTGTTGCATCACACTCTAGATGGGACAACAAAGAATTGAAAGAGTTAGAAGTCAGGGAAAGATAAATGTGAATATTTAAAGGCTAAACAAGAAGAATTGAATAATATGTCTGTCAGGCTGTAAACATGACACTGATCAGAGATAAAAAGGAAAACAATTAAATAACAGTCTAAGTACTCCCTGTTAATAGGAGTTTATGGAAATGGCTCTTGACTAATATTCCTTAGACACTGTTCTCCAATAATTCCATCATTATTGTTTACTACAATAAAAGACAACAGCATTTCTTTTAAATATTTTGTCTAAGTGGAGAGGTCTCAAATCTTCAAGCAAAATTGCTGCTAAATGGGTACACACCTGCAAACTTCTGTTCTTGTGTATGTGCTCTTGAGTAATTTTATTGGTGACTTGGGGGGAGGAAAAAAGAACAAAATGAGGATAATAAAACCCAAAGGTGAATCAAAGCTTTGGGAAACCATTAACAAAGAGGATCAGTGAAGAGCAGTCCTGGGTCTTAATCAGGTTCAAGGGGAAGGAAAAGTTCAGATTCAGCTGGACAATTTAAATCAACGACAGGATGGAGCAGCAGAAAAAGTTTTGGATAATCGTTCATTAATATAATTTACTATGATATACAGTTGTGATTAAACCCACAAATAAAAGCCAAAGATGCCTGGACTAGAACTCTGAATAAGGGGGGAAGCTAACATTTGATGATAGCTGTAGGAATATAATAAAAAAGATCATCTTCTGCCTTATTATTTCAATAAAAGAAGGCTGCTGAGGAATTGAAGGAGGCTTGGAAAAGAGTCACAATGGCAATTATAAAATTGGTAAAGATACTTTAGAGACAGGTTCCAGAATTTAAATCTATTTATCTTAGCAATGAAAAGGCTGAGAGGTGCTTTGATCTAATGTGTTAAGTGACACAGGAATTAGTAACGTAATAAAAGAGAGTTTTTCAATCTCTTTTCAGAGCAACGTGGGCCTAGACAAATACAGAATTGACATTTTTAACCATTAGTATTACCAAGCATAACATGAAAAACTCCAAGGAATGTGGAGACTTCTTTCTCTCTCTAACTGAAAAATATTCCAGCAGAAATATCCTTGGTAAATCCTACCTGTAGCTTATTCCAAAATGGGCTAAAACAGTTCTGAGAAACAGAGCAAAGTCTGCCATCGAGCTTTATTGCTGCTTACACAATCCTCTCAGAGACAATCACCAATTATTCCTTAGGATTTATAGATCTGCACCCACTGCACTCAACTCTAGAACATTCCTCTTGGTCGTGTTTACCTTTCAATAGCACTTCAGTGTCCATCAGTCTACCTCAGAAATTCCATTTAATGAGTAGACACCAGACCTACGTTCTGCAGCAATGATCAAAGAAAGCCAAAAAGCTTCACTAAGGAAACTGAAATTTATATTTAGAAAATAGATTGACTCAATGGAATATTCTTTCCATGTCTATCAAATCACTCATAGCAAGACTTCTTTTCTGAAAGTCACAAACAAATGCAACATTAGTGCTTTATAAAATAATAAACTCCAGCAAAACACAATCTAATCAAAAGAAAAGAAAATCATATTTGTATTTAACTCGAATACACATGAGCTTCAGGGTGCATGCTTAGTATCTCCAAAAGAAAGAGAAAAGAAATAATTTTACTTAGATCATTTTAAGAGCCTGGATGGGAGATGTGGAACTCTAGGGGCTCTCCAAAATGCAATTTATTACATACAAGAGTTACAGCAGTCCAGGGTCGTGGGTGACAGAGCTGTGCTTACAGCTGTCAGCTCCAGCTGCACTCTTAGCTTAGGTTACAATGCATTATATACTTTTCTTTGCTGAGCATCTTAATACAATAGAACCAATCTGTACCTTAACTTTTATCTATAGCCTATCATAACTACTATAATTACCATATCATGTCACTATTCTCCAGTCACTAACAGTCAGTACATTACAGTTTCAGCTAGAAGTTGTTTTTCAGTTTTCTTGCAGTGGAAAATTCTGAGACCTGTTTTCTACTTGCCACATTTGCTGACTTGTTTGCCTGTGCTATCTTTCTGCTTGGTAAGAACATCTTCTTGTTTGAGGTGGGTTTATCCTTTGCTCTAAGCCATAAAAACCCTTTCTAACTAACAGACCCTTTGCCTCCTTGGTTATCCAGTAAGACTGGCCCAGCAATTCTTTTCTTCTATATCAAAACTTGCTTCCATCTCTATTCCTTCATCATACTCTACATTTAAAAATCTTTCTGCTAAGCATACATATCTGTGAGACTTCTTGTCAAACTTTCATCCTTCCCAACAGACCATGAGGACTTGAAATGCGCCTTCACCACAGAAAATTCCTTATTCATGTTCACCTCCCCAGGACCACGTGTCTCCTGTGCTGTGAGAAGTTCACACAAAGGCAGCATTTCCTGAGCTCTCTGCACCTTCCTCATTCAGAATTTCTCCTGGTGCAGCCCCCCTGCTCCAGCACCATCAGCACAGATTGGTATGGAGGTTTCTCCTGCAGCACAGCAATCACTAAATCAGCTGCTCCTTCCATCCCCATTTCCTCAGATGAATAACCAAGGCCTCCAACGTTTCCTTCTCCTCTTGGAACACTCTTTTTTTGCTGTAGGTTTGCATCTGCTGCTAGCTGAATCCAGTGCCTGCCCAATTCCAGCAAGGTTATCTCGAGTGTCACACATGGAAACAGAGAGAACAATGATCTTTGCGAGTGCTGGTTTGGAAAGATTCTGCTTCCCTGTTTTAACACATTGTTTACACTACTTTTTGGGTACTGTTTGCCAAAAACTTTATTTTATTTAGATACTACAGTATTTCTTTCTTACATTTCAGGATTTAATTTGAGGATTTCTTTTTAACGTTCTATTTGTAAACAAATCCTGGCATCCCTGTTTGCACAAAATGCACACAACCTCCCAAACTGTCATGTCATTGTTTAAAACTTCATTTAATTGTCTTAAAAAATCCTGTTTTAGAAGAAAGATTAGTAATGATCCATAATTATTAATAATGTTATCATAATAACCTTATTTGTACGACAGATGTTAGAGGACCCTAGAGCAGACCCAAGTCCAATTCTGCATGTCACTGCACAGATTAACTGCACTGTAGTTCAGCTCAAAGCCAGCAAAAAAGGAGCATTATTGTCACATTCACAAACAGGGACCTGCACCACAAAACCAGAAAACTATTGGTTTTGTCAAGACTAAGCCACCAAGAATCCTCATTCAATGAAAAACTCACATAAGCTTGCACACATCAACAGGCTCAGAAAAAATGTAGAATGGATTTTTCTCTACCTAAATCTATGCACTGCTGAACTGTTTCTGAGTAGAAATCAGCAAAACTTGAGGAAAAACAAGCACATGCTCCAACTCATGCAGTTACTGAACTAACCATACTAAATTGTATTAAAAAGTATATTATTGTTTTTCTTCCTTCACTATTAATTCCAGAACATTATTTGGTACTCTTCTTTGGAAGGAAAAAGAAAAGGAAAAGGAAAAAGGAAAAAAAAGGACAAGGAAAAAAGGAAAAAAGTAAAAGGAGAAAAGGAGAAAAAAAGGAGAAAAAGAGAAAAGGAGAAGGAGAAAAGGAGAAGGGGAAAAGGGGAAGGGGAAAAGGGGAACGGGAATGAAATCTATAAAGAGCAAGCTTACAGCAAAAACGACCCCTCTAGTATATCAAATGTATATTTTCTGCCAAAAATACCTTAAACATTTTCTCAAAGTGCTACCAAAAACCTCCTTTCTATGGAAAGGATTCCAATGAACAAAACAAAAAGGATCTTTGGTCCTTCATCACATATTCTACTCTTAAATAAAAGAAAACAAATCTTAAGAAATTTAGACAGGACATACAACAAAAATATTGTTTAGAGGTTATTAAGTACTAAAAATTTTTCAGTAGGTCTAGTGACTTTTAGAGTTACATATGTAACTGAGAAAAGGAAAAAAATGAGGCAACAAAATGAGGAAAAGGGAGACAAGGGGATTCAATGGAAGCAAAAGAATCACTTATATCCTAAATATGTATTTATATAAGTGGGCTTTTGTTAATTCTCTGAAGTGACACAGTCATCAACCTTTGCCATTTTGCAAATGACACCCACTTAGTCATAAAAATGGCTTTTGACATGAGATACTTCAGCATTTCTTTCTTACATTTCAGGACTTAATTTTTCTTTTTAACCTTTTATTTGTAAACAAATCCTGGCCCTCCTATTTGCACACAAATGCCCAAAATATCACCCAAAATGTCGCATTATTGTTTGCAGCTTCATTCTCCTCCTTTATTTGGTGAAAAATAAATTGAATTTAATAGACTATTTTAAGCAAATAACTATAAACCATCAACTTTTCCGAGCAGGCAATGCATTTCCAGACAGACGAGAGACTGCATCAGGGAATTGCCTCTCCTCTCCTTGCCTAGCACTGGGCTAAGCCCACAGTTTTCAACACCTTAAGTAGTGAAATAGCCATGGAAAAAGGAGATCCTTGCAGACAAAAGCCCTGCAACATGCATTTCCAAAATAAGGCAAGGCCTGTTTACGAGCACGTGCTGCTGGACAGGTGCTTATGCAAACACCACAAAAAGACAAGAAATCTGAGAAATAACACAGAGAACTTTCACTGAGGTCATGCTGAATAACATGATGTGTGAATTCGTCTGATAGCACACGAGGAGAATTTTAAATGAAGAAATGTCACATGCTGTCTGCTGCAGAGAAAAATGTTGTTTGCTGCTTTTTCATTAAAATTTTACCAGACAACTAAGTGCTTTCAACATGTAAAAAAGTTAAATAAGGATAAGGTTTTAAATGCAGACAATTCAAAACATGTATTATAAGAATCACATGAGTACTTTGGGTGTGGGGTAAAAAAAAATCATTATAATTTATATTTAATTTTCTTATATTCATAATTAAGTGTCATATCACAATGTTTGCATTATGATGAAAACACTAATCCATGGACCTCAACATCCAGCCTGCCAGTTCTTCTGTATTCAGGACAATATATAAGCATTTAAACTTATTTATTTATTATTTTAAACTTATAAGTTTAAGGGTACATAGAAATCCCTCTTGTGCCAACAGGCAAATAAATCTGTGCTTGAGCTCTCTCCCGTGTCACTTAGCATAATATCTCATTTTAATTGCTTACTCCTATTTGAAAGCCAAATGACAAAAGGGAAAAATAATAACAAGCTCAAGAATAATGCAAAGAATTTAAGTGAACCATGCATGTTCTTACCTCAGACTTCTAAATGGGTTAACTTGGACCTCGGGTTCCAAATCTAGGAAACATGGAGTAGGAGTAGGAAATGACTTAATGGCAACATCTGGCATTAGTGAGGCTTCTACTGATTCATTTCTCCATGATTCAGAGAGGTTTCTGACAAGCTAGAAAGGGTTCAGAAGGAAGTTACAAAAAGAGTCTTAAGTCTAGAAAATTATGCGCTGCACAAAATTAAAAGTTAAATCCATTTATTGTAGAAGCCAAAAGGTCATGGAATGGTTACCACAGCCCAGAAAGTTCTGCATACAGAGAGAGGTGGTAGCATTGTGATTTTCTTTTGCTCCACCTCCCCACTGCTGTGAACCAATGACATGAAGTCAATTGTACACAAATTTAGAATAAAATAAGCCACAAAATTTTAAACAGGCTGGTGGAACACAACTGAGACATTTTCTATCACTCAGGCATCTAAAATAATTTTTAAAATAAATATACATTCAAAAATATCTAAGGCATTCACAATGCTTCTCTTAAATGTTAATTCCTTGTTTAATGTTAAATGTTCAATGTTAATGTTAAATGTTCATTCTCTGTTTGACAAAAGATTTCATCCTGAGTCTAAACCTACAACTGGCTGTGAGAAAGGTCCAACCACCTCTTCATGAATTGTTTTCCTGGTGATTGGATCTGACTGCATTATACTGAAGTCCAAGTTTACATTCTAAGATTTCAAAACTAGTATTTACCATGATAAACATTTGGAATACTTTTCAGTTTTATAGATCCAGTTGGTTGGACATGACTCGTAGACATTCATAACCTTAAAACATTTCTTATCTTCTACTTTACCACTTACATTTATTTCTATGTAATTTTGCAAACCCACATATTAATTTGAGTAAATCACATTTTTCTTTGTGTGCTTGAAATCATCTTAGATAAAAACTACACAGTGCCATAGGTACCATTCTCCCTTGTTAAGTATCTTATCTTTGTCTACACTCTTGGCTATTTTGAAGAAATCCCGCACCAACATCTGCTGCCAAGAAGGAAGAATAAAAGTAAAAAATACCCCTGCAGATTTGAAAAACAAGTGGTTACCTTATATGCTGCTCTTCATTTTGTAAATTATGCTACAAAAATTTCTCTGCCACAGTTTTATTAGTCTTAATATGCCTGTGCTAGGTGTGTGTTACTCCGGTGTGGTCTGCTTGCATAGTGGTGAGGTTTTTACTACTTCTGGATTCATTAATCAATAAAAAAAATTGAAAATATATATAATCTCTTACATGCCACTGCTGCCACAGCATCATCCTGATACATTTGAGTGTCATTTGCAATGCACTCCAAAAATAAAGGCACAAGTCCAAATATTTCCATGCTTCCTCATGGAATGTTTCCCACAGGGACTGAGCAGGCACAAGTAAGGGTATGTTCACTTAACTTCAGAAAAGTACTGTAAGAATTTCCTGGCACACAGGAGTGAGCAAACCAAGCCAGACACTGGAATGCAGTGTAATCCCACTGGTTTTCCTTTTTCTCTGTTCCTCAGGAAGGGGGTTCCCACCTCTGTTCACAGAGCTCCACATCTAGGGCCATGATCCAACTGACCAGATACCCCATGCCTCAGCAGGATGGAGAGGTTTGGGGTTATTTTATTGATTTTGATGGACAATGTCTGCTCACATAGGTGTTTCCCTCATTCCACTACCCAGACTAGGAAGGAAACAAATCTAACATCTGTGTTAGTTCTTTTAATTTGGATTCACTGCAGGAAACTAATGGGAGAGAGGGGAGCCACGATGCTGTCAGTGGTTTGGTATTTTCATCTCCCAGCCATATAACAAACAGTATGTTTCTTGCAAAATGAAAAAGAATCTATACAGAAACATTCATACTACTGGGCTACTAAATTAATTTCTGCTCCAAGTAAAGTAAATAGACTGGTACCTCCATGAATATGTAGACATTTGTTTAAAAAATAAGCCCTGCTTAATGATACTTAATTTGGTGGAACAGTTTAAACAGGGATAATTATTTCCTAATTACCTTGTTCTGCTAAGTACTCAGCACTCATAACAGAAAAAAAATTAGAAGCATTCAGGTACTTTTAAGGTTCAAGTTCTATCACAGAATATAGATATCAGAGTTACAAGTGAAGGGCATAAAGCAAACAAATGAATTCATGTACCATCAGAATTGGTGTACAGAGGTTAAAGAAAAATTGATTACTAACAAGTCATACATATGACAAAGGCAGAGGAAAACAACCAACCCAGAAAATTAATCAGCATATAAATTAATCTTCTTACCTGAGAACAAATTGGAGTCTCAAGTATTGCTTTCAATATACCAGAATGCTAAAACTTTCTGCTGGAAGGATACTGAGATGGCACAGCAACATTTCTGCCCTCCCTAGGTAGGTAGAGCCTGAAATAAGGAGGAAAAATGTTTTCTCCAATCTCATTTATGTAGTTCTAAATGTTTTATTTAGCTTATTAGAGACAGTAATACCTTAGACTGTATCTTGATTGGCTTGCTCAGAGTATTAAGACAGAACTTAAATAGCTATAAACTTTATAACCATTTATGCACTAAATATATTTCTTCCATAATGCTATAAAAACAGCTTTAAAAGGGAGAGTTGATTACAAAAAGAGGGTGGTGGTGTGTATGAATCAATGCCATTAATTATCTATATTTATTCCCTTTCCTTCTTTCTAAGAAAGGCCTAGATTGTAGATATTTACTTATATTAAAATGATTTCTCCTCATAAATCATCCTTCAGTCTACCAGTTTACAAGTCATCACTTGCAAACAACCTGTTTAGACATTTATTTGGACGAACACAACCCAGCCATTCACACAGCCAAACATTTAAAAAATGTGGGTTTTTTTTCATTTTTTCATTTCTCTTGCTGTCTAATGGACAGCCCAACCATTGCCTGGCTGCTGTGGAACCTCCAGCACACCTTATTTAATCCAACAGGAGCAGTGAGGACCAGAGCTATTTTGCAAGCAGGTAAACTCCAAACTGGGGAATAGGGATCACTCCAAAGACTTGCAGAGATCCAGAACAGTAAATTTAGAGTGCAGCACAGGATTGGGGTATTTGCAGAAGGACTGTCGCCATATCATGAGCAATAGGCCAAAACATGACAAATCCAGTAAATCAGGTGAAGGGACTATTAGGACTAAGTTCTGGGAGAGCAGGTCATATATCTTTCTTCATTTTTATCAGTGAAATAATGATTAATATTTTAAATCACCTCACGGATAGAACTGAAGTATTGAAGTTTCTTTAGTAAGCCCTTGTGGTCTCCCACTACAAAGAGAACCCTAACGTCTGTATTGCCTTGCAGCTCCTTGTCTCTAAATACTTTAAAGAATCTTAAATAAATTGGAAAATGTCTTCAGGAAGAGTTTTAAATTACTTTAAATCCCTTATAAATTTTACAAAATAATCCTTACTGGAGATTAACAGTGATGTACTTTTAGTTGTATATTATAGGCAGGAAAAGAGAAACAAAACATACCCCATAAAGCTATGAACTAAATAATTTGTAAACTAAATTTATAGACAATCGTAGTATCAACATTTAAAAAAAATAATCTCTCTCAAATATAGAGATTCTTAACAGTGTTGGGATTATTCATGACCAATTTAAAACAAAGATATGTTGAGTGTGTAAAGTTTTAAACACAATAATTAAAACATGACACAGAGACACTTGGTTTCATTCTTTCTGTATGCTTTTCCAGCTATGAATGGTTTCTGGAAAAAAAAATTACCAAATAGAAAGCTTCAATTTCACCCTTTTCATCATGCAAGTGAAAATTTGAAAATAAAATTTCTCAGCAAGTTTTCAAAGTCTTTAGGTTCACCTAGAAAAAGTCTGTGGATAAACACTGATATCACTTAGCATCTTACCAGGTAAAGAAAAGAGAATGATACCGGTCTCAGAGTATTTTGAGAACAGCTATTTTCACATCCCTTCATAAACTTTAATTTGCCTTTTATTCTTCAGGTGAATGTGTCCCTCACCTTATTTCCTGGGAAAGCACAGTGTCCCTTACAACTCCTCTGTGTCTTTCAACCAGGACAAGTCAAATTTTTCATTTGCAACAACAATTTCATTAAAACTCTTTGATACCAGTAAATGGAAGCAAGCATTTAGTGGAGGTGAGTTTTGTAACTCCACCTGCACCAAGGATTTCCCATTACTCACAATTCTTTATCTAAGGAAATTTCCATGAACACCAAAATGGCAATACTTACATTTCAGACTGCTTCGTGTGAAATAACTGAATAAAACAACATAGCAGCTGGTATCAAACAGGTTACATTCTTCCTTAGAAATCTTGATAGCCCTTCTAAGTATCTAATAATTTAAGATGTTTTTATAAGCACCACAATGCCTCAGACAGACTGCTTCCTTCCTAAACTGGGGTTGGAGAGAGTGAATCTGTGTTGGAACCCTGGATGCTGAGAATTTTAGACTTTCTGTGTTAAGAAAACACTGCATTTAACCAGAGGCCATGGAGAAGGCTTCCAAAATTAAATGATAGAACTCAGATTGTAAGCATGTACTTTAAATAGAAATGTGTAATATCATGCGGTAGAAAACTTAGGGTTTGAGGTTTTAGAATATAGTAATAGACATAAAACTAAGATAACTAAAACTAAGTTTTAGAGCAGTAACTGGTCCTTCTTCACCTTCTTCATGAGTTTAAATAGTATTGTGTAATTGGACAGAAAAGTCCTCATTGCAAGACATAAATGATTAGTTATTAAATTAAAAGTAAAAATAATTTAAGTGCCATTTCTTAATTGAATAGTTTTTCCTTAAGAGACCTTGTAGAGATAAATACAAGATCATTTTATAACTTATTAGTGAAATACTGCAGAACTCACAACTTACAAGGCTGTAATATAAATAAGAAATAATGAACATGTGAATCCAAACACAAAATACCATCTCAAGTGCTTTCAACACCAACCCTAACCTTAGCAGAAAAGAATCAAAAACCTGACAAGTCTGTGCTATTTAATCTTCAGGGGACATTGTTTCTCAGTGAGAACAGCCAGTACATATATTTTCTACCTCCTGGCTGACCACTTCATGCTTCTGTCTGATGTGCAGGTGGGGTAAATTTACATTTTTCAATAACTTTTCTCCCAGCCTAGTACCAGCACAGCAGCAGCAAGGACAGCTCAACAATGTCACGGCCAAGCCAGCAAGCCAGGTCCTGGCACAAGGACCTGGGGGTGAGAGGTGCCAGGGTCTCCTGGCAGCCCACATGTTACTACACCTGTGACCTCAGATAAAACCTGTCAGAATAATTCCAGGTGATCCAAACAACGTGCAGCCTGTGCTGTCAGCAGCTCTGAGGAGTTCTGCTGGAAGCAGGGAAAATGCTATATATCCTCAGGGGTTCCCTAGGATGGCTTAACTTCAGAAGCCTCAGAGAGTTCCATAAGTCTATTAAGATTTACCAAGATATTTACTCTTCTTTAGCTCTTAAAAGGAAAGATCTCGCGCTGAACTTTCCTTTTATTTGCCTGACATTCTCTTACAATAAAACACCTCTGAGCCATTCCAAAATAAATGCCTACTTAATGTTTTCTGCTGCCAAACCTTATGATTTACTATACATATTTAACAACATTTACTTAAAAATGATATCTTTCAAAATTAGCAACACGTAGCCCTAAAGATAAAACAAATGGACATCAAGAAACTGCTCTTTGCATAACTCTACAGACCTCAAGATAGGTTTCATGAAGTCTTCATGAAATTAAATTAGAAAATCAGTAAAATTATATGGTGCTGTACATTGTTTTCAGATCAACAAATTAGTACTTTGAAGTGCCTCATTTATTCAAAGAAAAGAAACTGGGTTTAACTGCATCAATCCCTTCTTGCTTAGGCACATATGTCAGACCTGCCTGGCCCTGCCAAGCCTGGTGTAGGGTATAAAAACTTGATGCCAAACTTTCTGCCAAACTTTATACCTTTGACCAAAAATGTGTGTGGTGACTGTGGTCATAGAAGTTCACAATAAAATGTAGATATCCAGAGAACAAGGAAAGGAGGTGCTCTTTCCACTGACCTGCCATCCCCTGTCCACCTTGGTGGGACTTCATGGGTCACATGTGCTTTCTGTGAGTAAGAAAAATGAGGTTCTGAATAAAAAAGTAACTCTCCTTAAAAGGGCCCTTTCACACCATCCATCTCTTGCACAATTGATTCAAATTTTATAAAGATGTCAATCACCAAATTAGCTTTTTGTTACTATACTGTGTACTCCTACAGGAACAAATTATTTTTAAATTTATCATATATTATAGCTAGTGTTTTTATCAAAACTTTGCATTACTCTTATTAATTTAGTCTGGTTATATTACCTGGATTAGAGTACTTAAAAAAAGAAAAATAAATAAAGAAATGTGAATCTTTGCTTCTTTACATAACCTTTCAGCAGATTTTAGTGTACAGTAAAAATCAATGTTTTATATGTTGTTATAGCTCAAGGGAAATTTAAATTAGTTTGGAGATTTCTGGAAGGAATCTAATCCTGTTTATAGCCATATGGAAAACCTAGAGGCTGCTCACTTTGGATTTTCTATTAGTCATTATTCTTACATTTGGCCATTACCACCATTTGTCTGGGTGTGATGACAAAATTGCCAGAAATAGGCAGACTCACACATGGTACAAGATGTCTCGCTAGGATATATTCCTTCTTCTGAGTCGACAGTTACTATTTGGGGAGTTTTAGATCTTGTTTTTACCATTCAACGCAAATGTTTTAAAACGTGCTTGTAGGAGTCCTTTAGGACGGTTCTTTTCTCACAGAAATTAATAGAAAAACTCCTACTGATTTTCAGCTTTGTTACAAGGAGAAACCAACCAGAATAACTCCCTTGCCATTTCTCTTTCTATTTTTTTTTCTTTTTCATTTTCTTTTGGCTGTCAGCTACAGACCAAAAAAAAACAAAAAAAAACCCCCCAAAAAAAAAAAAACCTATCAAAGAGCAGGCACAGACTTCCTGAATGACTCTTCAAAGTTCACAGTCTACATCATTCTCATCTCCTTCCCTTCCACTTCCCCTTCCACCATGAGCATAACCAAGAATCACTTGCATGCCATGAAATGTGTTCAAATACTGAGTTTGCTCGTAATTATCTCTTTTCATATGAAAGCCACATCTTTTGCACAAACTTTCTGTCACTGTGATATTTTATGAAAAATCCCTTCACCAGGATTTTTCTCCTGAGAAGCTGAGAAGCCCCAGAAATTAAATGTAAAGAAGAATTATCTGATTGCTTGGAATGTGGTTTGGAGGTTTCTTACCAACAGGTGCATCTTTGGTTGGTTCCATGTGAAATGTTTTAACTTAATGACCAACCCCAGTCCAGCTGTGTTGGGACTCTGGTCAGTCAGGAGTTTTTATTATTAATTCTTGTCCAGCCTTCTGATGTCTCCTTCCTATTCTTTAGTATAGTTTTAGTATATAATTTCTTTTAATAAAATATAATATCATAATATAATAAACCAGCCTTCTGAGAACTTGGAGTCAATTCTCATGTCTCACCTCGTCCTGGGGACCCTCACAACAACACTGCAACAACTTTCCCCCAACCACTAATTTTTTCACATCTCCTTTATATGGGAACTGGGCTTCCTCTCTTCCAGCCCATCTGAAAACATGGTTACCTTCCTGGCATCACCAGCAATTACTTAAGGGACAGAAAGAAAAAGGACATTGCTGCTCAAAGAAACCTCACGTTGGCAGATTCCTGATTCAAGTCAGGCACAGGCATCAGTTAAATACACCAGGATATAAGAAGAACCACAAAGGATTTTTAATAATTCATTTGGCATGAACAGACACATTATCCTTCTGGCCACGTTAAAGGCCATGAAAGAAGGCTGAAGGCTGGCATCTCCCAGAGGGCCCTCATTTGTAGAGACAGCTGAAGAAACAAGTAGAGTCATAGAATTAATTCAGTAGGAGGGGACCTCAGGAGGTCATCTGTTCCAGAGCCCTGCTTGGTGCACAACTGGCAGTGTTGCATGATGAATTCCACTGCTGTACAACGAGCTGAATGACGAATCCCCAGCTCAAGTTGGTGACATCAGATCCCAGTTCCATGGCACAGAAATAGAAGCTGTCTCCTCAAGATAAAACACACCAAGGGAGTAGAGAGCACTATAATTCTGGGGAGATTTCATTTCAAGAAGAGGAATTATTCTGATAGCCAGAAGGAGAAAGGAATATTTTTGGATCCTTTCATATTTCAAACTTGAAACAATTTTATGATCTGTTACAATGTGTCCTACACTATTCCCACCCTCATTTAATATAATATTAATTTTCAGAACGAAAAGAGATTTTCTGAATGGTTGATTAAGTTTAGACCAGACACCTTTGTACAAGAATATTTTAAAAAGTAGAAAAGCAAACTGAAGAATCTACCACCAGTGCAGTGGACTTCTCCACAGAAAATTCTCTTGTTTCTTTAGCTAGATTACAATAGGCTTTTTCAGGATTAAGGGAGGAAGTAGTATGATAAAGAAGGAAGAGAGAAGTACCACGATACCACCACTGGATTCCCAGAGGACAAGAACTCTCCGCCACCACTTCTGGACCTTCAGAGAAGGACCAGACCTTTCCACAGGATCACCACTTGGACAAGAACACATCCATCTTTCCAACAGGACTGTAATCACCATTTAATTGGACTGCTGGCACCACCCTGACCAGCAGGGTGACAGCTTCTCCTCTGACTTTTCCAGTTCAAACCAGTGTTTCTGTAGCATTGCCTCCATTGTAATTTTCCTATTAAATTGTAGCTCTGACTTGGAATCTCTTACAAGGAATTTGTGTGTGGGGTTCATTCCTCCCTCTTTTGAATGTTTACCTCCAAGCCAGCACAAATAGTTTACAGCAAGTCTATGTGCTCTTGAGCACCACCAAACACTTGACCCAGCCTCTGGAGCAATTTACAGCTACAGTCTTTCCATCCTGATCTGGTTAGTCCTCACCACACGGCTCCTGGAGAAGAGAGCTCATTGTGGTCTACAGCTCCTTCATGAGGACAGGCACAGGGCAGGCACTGATCTCTGCCTTCTGGTGACAGGACACAAGAGGAGGGCCTGAAGTCATGGCAGGGGAGGTTTAGGTTGGATACCAGGAAAAGGAGAGGCTGGATATCAGGAAAAGGATATTCCTTCACCCAGAGGAAGGTTGGGCACTGGAACAGGCTCCCTAGGGAATTGCTCACCAAGCCTGGCTGAGTTCCAGAAGTGTCTGGACAAGGCTCTTATGCACATGTGTGACTCTTAGGGATGGTCCTGTGCAGGGCCAGGGGTTGGACTCCATGATCCCTGGGGGTCCCTTCCAACTCAGAATACTCTGTGATTCTATGTTTCTACCAGAGAATTAGCACAGCTTAAGCAGTGGTACACAAAGATGCAGGCAGACCTGAGAAGAAGCTGATATAACTGACTGAGACTCACAGAAATTATCTCCTTTGTGCTCAGAAAGCAATGACTGCAACCTTCAGGAGCACTGCATGGCAAACACAGTTTATTCTTACACGAGAGCCTGAACCTGCTGCTTCTGTGCCCTCCCTCCCAGGGCACATCCCAGGGGCTGGAGCCCAATCCCTGTCCAGAGTACTGAAATAAAACGGCTGGAGAAATACTTGATGTGTCCTTCTACCTTACCAGTGGTTTCTGGCTTAAACATGCTTCTAATAATAATTAATGCAAATGTAAATATCTAATAGAAAAATTGGGATAAGATTTTAGGTTTACAGGTGAAAGGTTTGGGGAAATTCCAACCACAGTTTCCCTCCCTTAAGCACTCTCCCTACTATTTGAGCTTTTTGTTCCTTTCTTGCAGTTTATTCTGAACACTTTCTATAATTTCTCTTCAATTTCAGCTGCAGAACTACCTTCAAACACATCTCAAGGATCTTTGGATCCATGTAGCTACTAACCCTTTATACAAAACTCTTACATTTCCAGACCTGCACTGAACTAAGAATAAAATTGAATGTACTATGCAAGGTGCATAATTCATAAGCTGCCCAAGTGGGGAAATTGAAGAGTGATGGGCATCTTGCTTTAAAGTAATCACATTTTGGATGATCTAGCTACCCACAGGAACTGGAGATCCAGATCCTCACTAGAAGAGTCCAGCATCTTTTGCTCTTCCTGATTCCAGCTGGAACAAGAAAAGTACAAGAAACCTTTCTCTCACTGAAGTGTTTTCAGCTAACTGAACACTTTGGGGTTTTAAAGCAGCAGCACAAAATCAAATTCCGTTTTCAAGATCTGTAGCAAAATAATCTAGATCTTCTTGTGCATTCTTTTAGAGTTAGAGATGAGTTACTTAACATGAGTATTAATGTGCTCAGTTATGATGACTAATGTTTTCAGTCTATATTGCATTCCTGTGAAAGAATTACTGGTGCCAGTACTGAAGATCTATAAAAGAAGATTTATAATACAAGACCCAGTAGAATTTACTGGTATAGCAATTTTAATATTCCATTCCCTCCCCCTATTGGGTATCCATTAACATCAAGAGAAGGGAACTAATTCATCTTTTATGCTCCTCTGTTTCTAACCTAACACATCAATGAGGACTTATTAGTTATTCTTTCCCTTAACATGTTGTTAACACTTCCTTGTCATGACTTCAGGTATTTTTTTCACTTGTGCTGACACACCAAAAGAATATTAAAAAAATATAAAAGCAAACCTAAGAGCCTATTAAAAGCAAACTTAAGAATCTATTATCAATTAAATTGGGACTCATAGAATCATTTAGGTTGGAAGTGACATCTTGAGACCTTCTAGTCCAACCTCCGTTTAGCAGCAGCTTTTCCTGGTCTTTCTTCATTGGGTTTTGAACATCCCTGGAAATTTCTAGAGTGCATAAAACAAGAATGTTATACCCATTTGCCCACTTTCTTCAAAATAAATAGACATCAATGCCAAAGAAAATAAAGATTTTATCCTTCATCTCTAGCATCTATAGAAGAACTTCTCCTGACATTGTGCAAACATATCTCAGTTTATGAAAGGTACACCATGAATCATTCCAGAGTTTATGAAACAGTTCCTTAAAATCGAAAAGAAATTTTGTAGGGCTTTTCTGTTTGTTGTTGCTGTTTTGTTTGATTTGTTTCCTGGGGGGTTTTGGTGGGTTTTTAGGGGTGGGTAGGGTGTGAGCATGCTTTTGCCAGAGTTAAGCTACTTCTTATGTAAAGAGAATACTTTCAGCACAATCAGAAAGCAGGCACAAACTATTCAGGAGTTCTCTTGGTCAGTTCCTACCACAGACTTTCATTTTCTCTCCTAACACAAAGCTGCATTTTACTCCAAGAGCTAAAAGTGTGAGTAAAAGGCATCAATCAGTATTTCTGGGTTCAACTCTTAAAGATTTTCTATACTTGATGAGCTGAAAATTATAAGGAAATAAGACTTAAGCTCTCCCTACTTCCTGTCCTAAAGAAAAATGACAAAAACATTTATCATTTTCTACATTCAAGCTTTTAATTTTGACTCGTTTAACCTGGGACTTTGAGGTCACCACAGAACTTTGGATTTAATATCATCCAAAAAGACCATGAGAAATCTCCATCCCAACCTCCCCAATTAATTGTCGACAGCATTGCTATGCACACACTCAGAATGAAAAAAAAAAATTTAAAAAAAGACTGCAGAAATTTGGCACTGCAGCATCTAAAATACAGTTTGAAAAGTATGCAGAACAAAGTGACAACAAATGCCTGGTATTAGATGGATCACGCAATAGGTGATAATGACATTCCTGGCAAAAGATCAGCTCCTCTCCAACATCTGTTAGGGATGGAGCCATGAAAAGCAAAGCAGTTTCATATTGTGGGGGCTTGTGTAGACATTTGCTTCTGTTTTGATCTGTCATGGTTTAAACTCCTTGAACTTTATCCTTCAGTTGCTTTGCTTCCTGTTTTTTTCTTTACAGAACCTTTGAGTGTCTAACATGCAAAACCACAGTGATGAGTATTTTTGTGAATGTTGACCAGCCTTCTTTCATTTAAAAGATGTGCTGAATTTGTCTGATTATTGATTAAAAGCAAACCTGGGCTGTGTTTCAAGACCGTAACAATATCCTACCAGAGAATGGTGTAGTTTCCTATTTTGTGAACATTTTGGCACAACTTAATTTATAATTCCTGTCTTCTTGACTAATGTTTTCCGTTGCCTTGCCCTTATCTTTCCTAACACCAATTTCCTATTCCATTCAATATTCATAACAAATTAGCACCCAGTAGCGACTACTCCATTTCACACTGAAATGTTTAAGTGGAAGAAATTAAAGCTATTTTTATAATTTAGTCAAAAAAATTAGAAATATGTTAGTAAGAAACCTCATCAGATTAATTCTAGGATCCAAAATGCCTAAATTACTTTTTCCTAAAAACCTCCCTAAATTTTTACAAGTTGCTAAATGTCCAGTTCTGAAGGCAATACATAGGTATGAGGTCAGCAGAAAAAGACAGTTTGTGGGCTGAACGTTAAAATTAATTGTCCTCACCAATGTAAAGAGGCTTTTTCTGAAACCCTTGACTCCAGATATTCATTAAAGGCAAGATGAACAAGTTCCATGCTTTCAATCCCTCTGAAACGAATGACCTTGCATTCCTACAATCAAAAGAGGGACAGCAACTGCATTTATGCAAATAGTTTTAATAGTTAAAACACATGAGCAGCATTGGAAGCTCAGATTCTGGTGCAGAACTCCATCACACACCGCTGGCCTTCATTTTTTTTTGCAGTAGTCTCAATTCAACTACAGGGAGGGGCCAAGTCTGTCTCCACACCAACCTAATGCACAGCCTGATCCTTGGAATGCCTGGAATATTTCTGGGCTGCATGAGATCCAGGCATGAATAGTCTCAGCATGATGGTGGCCAGAAAGTCTGGTCTCCTCTGAAATTAATATGAGGAGTATAAAGTCTTTTTAAGCACTCACCCATTTTCAGAAGCAGACATTCAACCCGAATCTTTAATAGCTGCAAGTCCCTGGCACATAATTTAATTTAATAATAATAATTTAATAATAATCCCTGGCACATAATTTATCTCTATAGCCCAGAGAGCATTGGATGTTCAGAACACTCCCCAACAGCCACACAGAAATGCTTATTCAGTAAGATAGTGAAAAAAATCCACATTTTTCTTCAAAATCCAGATTTTTCTTCACTAAATCCATAAAGGCCATAAGGCCTTAGCTGAGAAAGCTGGCATAAACACACACAATCAATCTGTTCAGAGGAGAAGCAAGCCTGCAAAAAATCAGGAAGGCTGAGTTGCCTCAAAATGCCATGTGATGGGAACAGACCTAAATGGGCACCACATATCCACATGTCAATAATTCTGCTTTGTTCCTCCACTGTGGCTTTTCAGGGAGCACCAACAACCTGCAAGTAAGCTGGCAGCAAGGGCAAGGGGCAGGAGTGAGCTACTAGCCTAATCCACACCTCCTCCAAATCATGCTGATCCTTTAACACATCCCAGCACTCACAGAATGTGGGGCATTGAATCAAAATCTATCCTGAAATTTTATTTGTGTGATCTTCCTGCTGCCACCTTCCTACCTTCTACCAGGGCAGACCTCCCTAATGGAAATTAACTTGCTGAAATCAGATGAGCAATATCCTTACAGTCCTCACTGTTAAGCCCCCTTAAGTGGAAAAATGTTGTTACAGTAAAATGAAAGACTTTTTAATATTGTTTTGCAGCAGTCTGGACTTCCTGATTAAAAAAAAATAAACCAGTATTCTTTTAAGAAAAATGTAGTTTGTGGGATGTGTCTTAGCCCAAGGCAGAGGGCTTGGAACTGGATGACCTTGAAGGTTCCTTTCAACTCAAACTATTGTATAATTCCATGTACAGGGCTTTTAAAGCTCCTTAAAGCAGTCAGGTGTTAGCTGATAGTTGGTCACTGACAAGAAATACACCCTGACAAACAAAAGAGGCAAATCTGCAGGGCCTGAGAACATTACCAAAATGATGTAAATGAGCTGTGGTTTGGAAAAAAACACACCCTTTAGCAGCAAGCTGAAAAATTAATTTACAGGTGTAACTTTCAGTAAGGGTCAGAAAAAATTCATTCATTAGAATTACGGGAGATAAAGTTTTCTTATAAATATTACAGGACCTTTAAAAAGTGTCATCATTGTAAAATGGACTTAAATCATGTTCATTAATTATTAAGCATTACTCTAGTTCTTCACTGATGTTTTTTAATGGAATTAGGTTTCCTCAATTGCAGTAGCATAATATCACTGCTATCTATTTATAAACAACTTTTCTTTAGGTGCAGAAGTGACTTTTCATGATGGTATCAAAGTAGGTTTTCACTTTCAGGCAATACTTCTAATCTTAAATGAAAGCAATCCATTACTTGGGGAATGAAAGAGATAGATCTGAGGGTACCTATGAGTTTAATAGCATCCCAGATGCTCATTCACTGTACTCCCAATAAAACAAAGTCAGATTTATAGCTTTTTTTTTATCTTTTTTTTTTTTTAAGGGAGAATAGTGTCTTTATATTTTAAAAGCCTGGGAAGTCTGAACAAATGATGTCAGAAAAGCTGCCTGTTGACAACTGCTGATCTCTCTTGATTCCTCTAAGCTATTGATATTAAACATTTCCAAGGTCAAATACAGAATCCAGTGTCTTGAACGCATTAAATTTTTAACTTAAATAAAGAACTATACTACATGCCCATACCTTATTATTGAGGGGTTTTATTACGTATTTTATCACTTATTTTTATTATTTATTACTTATTACTGAGGGTTTAATCTTTGCTGTGGATGTGCCATCATACTTCTGATCTGCCCCAAAGATGAAAACACTGCTAATGAAAAAAAAAGTAATAAAAAATAAACTAAAAGGCTTGTCCCTTTAAAAGTCCTAAAACAAGCTCTATGAGCCAATCTGTGGATAGCTAATAGCAGTAGACAGTAGATGTTAAATACAAGTGCCATCTGTCTAAGCAAATGATAAGTTCTGAATCTCAGTATTTCTGTGCATGCAGGAGCAGGAATTGCATCCTTGTCTCCCCATTGGTATGCATTCACAGCAGCTCAAAATACAGCTTAGAAATGCTGGGCTTGGAAAGGTTAGAAAGTCTTCAAAATGAAACTGTCATCCCAGAATTGCAATTAAAAGTATGTTTGCTTAAAAGAATCTCCAGGTTACCACATCATAGTGCCATAAGGTTCTCCTCAACCACTGAAAGTGTTATTACTACTTTCCAGAAAAATCTACTATTAACTAAGCTGCTGTGATGAAAGGAGATAAAATATAAAACATACTGTCCAAGATAATGCATTTACCTAAAAAACCCTAGCAGAATTTATCTCTAGTCTGAGACTGAACAGTTCATTCTCCAGGGAGAATAAATACAGAACTCTTATGTAAGAAAGTACATTAGAACAATTCCTCTGGATTACGTGCGTACGTAAAGGCTGAACTCTTCTTTTACTCAATATAACACCACAGACAGCAACCTGAAAATGAAAAAAAAAAAACCAACACAGCCACTGCAACATCAGAAGGCAATGCCAATTTCAAAAAAACCTGCTGGAGGTAAAGTCTCAGTTCCTTCAGCTTTATGCCATCTTCAGACAAACAGGTTTTCGTTCTGACCTCAGCATTTGTGTGCGTCAGCTCTCCCAGTACTATTTTTGCTTCACTTCTCTCATCTAACAATATCAATGTCCTAGAGAGTTCTCTAGGGTTCTGCCTGTTAAATTTAAGTGTATTTCCCTCAGTGCCTTGGCTTTTTGTTGTATAGAATTCTTTATGTTCCACACGGATTATATACGGACCCAGAGTGCAGCCATGTGTGTCAAATTGCAATAGGACAAGTTTCTAATTAAATGTCTGGCTTTAATATTTTTATTCATACCAATTGAAAATAGAACTACCATGGGTTATTGTCTTTGTGCTGAGCAGAACAGACCACTGCCCTGAGAGCCAAACTAGGCATGACGTACTTCTGTGAGCTTCAAACAGCTGCTTTTAGGGTGGGCTTTTTGCAGACTATTGACATTACAATTCACTTTAGGAAAACAGCACAAAAGCTGGCAAGGCCTTTTAAAATTTAAAATAGAATAGTGAAAACTCATGCCCAGACAGTTATTACTAAACTCTAAACTGTAGAACCCAGCAGAAGGCCAACTCTCACTCCCTCAAAAAGGAAGTAGAAGTAGGCTGTCTGCTGCCAAGCCATGAAGTCATCCTATAATCATAATTTATTAACACCGAAATCTTACTGTAAATTACAAGCCTCACTGTTCCTTCTATTTATAGTGGCTGTAGTTTGCCTCCTCCTTCCTCAGGTCAGTTCTTGCAGCAGCTTCCCAAAGGTGCCCTTCTCAAGGGCATTCAGTTTGTTCACTAATTTTTGAATATGTACACACACATACACACAGCCTTGGTAGATCTTCCACTGCCACAAACTTTCTCTACTAGTCAGGTAAAAATATCTGGACAACAAAGGCAGAATGAGGTCAGTGATATACTCCCAACTTCTTCTTAGCCACCACCTTCTTTTTACTTAGACAAATCCTGGCTTTCAGCCTACAATTTACTGTGGACTACCAGTCTAGAGACCTAGGTGGCCTAGAATAGTCTAGAGACCTAGATGGCTTAGTCTAGTCTAGAGACCCAGAGGGCCTAGTCTAGTCCAGAGACTTAGATGGCCTGGTCCAGAGACATAGATGGTCTAGTCTAGTCTAGAGACCTAGATGGGCTAGTCCAGAGACCAAGATGGCTTAGTCTAGTCTAGTAACCTAGATGGGCTAGTCTAGTCTACGGACCTACATGGCCTAGTTTAGTCCAGAGACCTAGATGGTCTAGTCTAGTCTAGAGACCTAAATGGCCTAGTGTAGTCTAGAGACCTAGATGGGCTAGTCTAGTCTACGGACCTAAATGGCCTAGTTTAGTCCAGAGACCTAGATGGGCTAGTCTAGTCTAGAGACCTAGATGGCCTAGTCTGCGGACCTACATGGCCTAGTCTAGTCTACGGACCTGGATGGCCTAGTCTGGTCTAGAGACCTGGATGGTCTGGTCTGGTCTAGAGACCTGGATGGCCTAGTCTGGTCTAGAGACCTAGATGGCCTAGTCTATAGTCTACAGACCTAGATGGCCTAGTCTAGAGACCTAGATGGTCTGGTCTAGTCCAGAGACCTAGATGGCCTAGTCTAGTCTAGTAACCTAGATGGTCTATTCTAGTCTATGGACCTACATGGCCAAGTTTAGTCCAGAGACCTAGATGGGCTAGTCTACTCCAGAGACCTGGATGGCCTAGTCTAGTCCAGAGACCTGGATGGCCTAGTCTAGAGACCTGGATGGCCTTGTCTATTCCAGATACTTAGATGGCCTAGTCTAGTTCAGAGACCTGGATGGCCTAGTCTAGTGATCTAGATGATGGTCTAGTCTAGTCTCGAGACCTAGATAGCCTAGCGTAGTCTGGAGACCTAGCTGGTGTGTATCTGCTCACAAAATAGTGTAGATATGACTAAACCCTCTCCTCTTTCAAATGAGGCAAGGTTGTCAATCAGCTTTTCCACGACCCTAAAGTGACCCCTGATCACAGGGATGAATTATATGGATATAATATATATAAATACATATAGGATGTAACCTGTGTGATTGCAGATGGTTCCTTTCTTGAACTGCAGCCCTGCCATGCAGACACAAACACAAATATTGCCCAGTTTGTCACCAGGCTGATGAGGAAGACCCTGGAAGAAGGCTCCCAAAACACAGGCAGGAAGAGCTCGTGCAGGGTCAGGAAGGGACTGCTCCCATGCCCCAGAATACACACTGAGGGGCTGCAACTGCACTTCTATGAGCACTTCAGGGAAGAAAATGGCCTTTTAAAGGTAAGCCTTTCTCACTTTTAATTCCAATTCCCTTCGCTAAAAAGATGATACAAACATTTTCTTTTAAACCAGACAGGAGATATGGATCTTAATGGGTCCTTTTAACCTCTCAGTGCAAGCCCTATTTCTCAATGTAAGAATACACACAAGCTCAAGGCACTGTATTTTAACCCTTTAACTATCATTAACCCTTACAAATATTATTTCCTGACATTCCCTACCAGTAGATTGTGCTGAAGAAAAGAACAAAGTGAACTTTGCAAAAACAATTACTGTAACTCTTTTGCTATCTCCAAAACCCATGAAAGACAGAAGCAATACATATATGCAAGCAAAGAAAAGTATTACAAATATTTCAATTGGCAAAGATTTGAAACTGTCTGACATTATCCTGAATTCTTGCCTGGGGAAGGGTTTAGGTTGAAAGGAACATTAAAGACCATCTCATTTCAACCCCCTGCCAGGGGAAAGGGTGCCTTCCACTAGAGCAGGCTGCTCAGAGTCCCATGAAGCCTGGTTTTGAACAATCCCAGGGATGGGGCATCCACAGATTCTCTGGGGAACCTGAGTTCCAGTGTCTCACCACCCTCACAGTAAAGGATTTCTTCCTAATACCCAACCTAAATTTACTATCTTTTCAGTTTAGGCCATTTCCTCTTATTCTGTCACTACACACCCTGCTAAAAGATCTCCCTCCAGCTCTCTTGTAGCCCATTTGGCTAATGAAAGGTGCTGGAAGGTGCCCCAGAGACCTCTCCAGGGTGGAAAAGCCTTCACAGGAGAGGTGTCTGAGCACCCTGAATAGCTTTGTGGCCTCCTCTGGGCTTGCTCCAGCAGATGCACGTGAAATCCATTGCAAAAACTTGTGGAAGAGGACAAAAAGGACTAAAGTTTGTGGAGGAGGACTTTTCCCACAAGGTATGGGTTCTGAACAAATGGCACTCCCTAAAACTTGGAGTGAGGAGCACCTGTCTTCTGCACCTAGACCCCCTTGAGCAAGGGCCCAAAACCATCCAATATTGAATGAACCTTCACACGGCTCTTCAATAAAGCAGTATTAAACCCTGCAACAAAATTTTTAGCATCCTGGCATGGTGTTCTTCTCCTTCTTTTATAAGATAATTCTATTTTTATCTTGCCAGAAGCCAACTTTATTCTTAGTGAACTTTTTTGGTAGAAAAGTAAACCAGGCCACTCGCCACATGTCAGTGTAGCAATACACCTGCATGGCAACAGTACATTTAAATGAGAAAGTGCAAAGCAGTGTGTGGACATTTCTGGCTAAATGAAGAAATTCTCTGTTTTCAACTGGAATAAACTCAGAAGTCAGAACATTTTAAGCACCTACTACATAACTTTTGCTAGAGTAAACATCAGCTCAGTTTAAAGTAAATTTTGGCTCTATCAAGTCACAAGGTCACCAGAAACTCTTATCTCTCTGAGTCAGTAACTTCTGAAACCTGGTTTTACTTCTTTTTGAACTCCAATATGAAGCCCTCAGATTGAAAATGTAGTTTTCAAAAAACCTTGATTTGTCAGAAGATTGTTTAAAAAGAATACCCTGTTTACCACATAGCTGTCCTGGCAATATCCTGAGGTTTTATTCTCAATAACATCCATCCATAGATCTCACCATTAGCATTAGACATTTCACAAGCCAGACCACAGCTTTTAAACTGCACAAATTGCTGATTTGTCAGAGTCCAATGCTGTCTTGGCCTGGTGTGCTTCTTTGGGGTGGGATAGAGTTAATTTTTTCATACTGGGAGATACAGGGCTGTATTTTGGATTTGTGGTGCCAACAGTCCTCCTTTAGGTATTTCACGCATAAAGGTTATATTTACAGAACCTGTATTTTAATATAAAATTTTCTCATTTGAAGAAAGCTAGTTCTAGTTGGAATTTCTGTTTGAGCAGTGATAGAAAATATATTGAAGTAACAACAGAGATGTAAGTTACACTCAGCAAAATATAGCAATTGCAGTCTCTGGTTAATCTCTACTATGGATAAAGCTACAAAGTTGGTGCAACAACCAAAACATCAGCAATGGGAGAGAAAGAGTAAATTAGAATTTGATGAGTAAGTCAAACCTCCTATTCTACACCACAGGTATTCCCATCTGTAGGTAGAATTCATGCTCATATGGCCTGACCCAACAACACCAAATGGGGAAAGCTCCCAGTGGGTCTGTGGTGTCTCACCCCAAATGTACTACAGAAGCAGAATATCACAGCACAGTATGAACACAGAAATAAACATGTTTAAGACCTCAAGACTTCATAATCTCTTCCCAACAAGAATAAAAATTCCAATTTATCCATAACTATGCAGGTTTCAAGCAATATGCTATAACTATTGCTTACCAGGTACCCTCCATTTGAAAATTTGCACAATTCAAAATTCACCGTGCCATTTTGATAACTATGAAATTGTCATAATCAATAAAAGGATAGGCTTTGTTATTATTTTTTTCCAGGATTTCCAATTTAACACATTTTATCACAATTAAGACCTAATTAACATCTGACACAGTGCAACAGCTTTTGTTTGGTCACAGAAGGAATAGTGTGTCTTTAATAGATTTTAGCTACATTAAAGTAGTTCAAGTACTTAAATTTTTACTTTTGTTTTCCCTCCCAATCCCACCAGCTCATTTCATTACATTTCATTTTTAGTGAAAATCATTTTAGAGATAAAAGCATAAAGCCTTTAGACACTGACCTTCCATCACTTTCAGAAATGAAAGATGTTGAGGAAATTCTGATATAGAAGCCACAAACATGCTGCCACTCCTGGAAACCTGCTACAAACCTGCTGCCACTAATAGATACCACCATTTCATTATTTTTCATTTTCAGTGGGATATATGAAAATTATTGTAGAGATAAAAGCATAAAGCCTTTAGACACTGACCTTCCATGGCTTTCAGAAATGAAAGACCTTGAGGAAATTCTGATTTAGAAGCTACAAACACGCTGCCACTCCTGGAAACCTGCACAGGGCAGGCAGAAGTGAATTTGAAAGCGCACATTTGTGAGTCCTTAGGGGTGAACACCTGTTGGAACCCAGGAAATTTCTCTGGCTGCCCTGGAGGACTCGAGACCCTGGCAGGGGGCTCAGAGACCTTGGCACGGAGTCACAAACACCTGTGCTTTTGATTTATCCCATGGAAACAATAACCAACTTTGTGTGAGGATTTACAAGCCACATGAGTTTGAGTAGAATGATAGTTAATTTGTCACAAGGTGGAAAAGTAGAATTTTGGGATTTTTAGAATGGGGGTTCAAGAGGCAAGATGGAGGAATCTGGGCCTGTCCTGTCTTTCTCCCTCTCCTTCTCGTCCTCCATCTTCTGCTGTGATGGTGACATTTCTGTATTGGTTTAGAGACAGACTGTCTAACATAGGTGATAGGTATTGGAAAATTATTGTAAATAAAGTACACCTAGTTCTTAGTATAAAAAGATAACACCACCCCAAGGGCAGTCAGTGTGCCACAAACCGACCTGCCGGACAGACCTCAGCAGTTCAGAGGAAGAATGTAACAGAAAAGAGAAAATAAACAACCTTGAGAACCAAAGCTGAGGAATCTCGACTTCTTCTTCAATGTCAGGGCTGGGAAAAGGAGACTTTCTAACACCTCAAGGTCATCTCAACACCAGAGACCCCACTGAACACACTTTAGGGGTGAACACGTTCCATCCCCCTATTATCTCTTTTGAAACAAGCGAGTTTCTATTAAGGCACTATTAATATGGCACTGCCAACAGTCTCTTGGAGCTGCCTCTGCAAGGACACCTGGGAAAGGCCAGGTGATGGTGGCATTGCCTGGAGCAGGAAATGTGCTGGTGAGGTGCCTGCAGCTCCTGGTGCCTCCTCCATGGAGCAGCTTCTCTGACTGATGACACCTGCTCAGCTCCTCTGCTGCCTTTCTGCACTCATTCCATTCTTCCTGCTCAGTCACACTGCAGATTTAGCTCTTTCAGGACATCAACTATTTTACTTTTCAACTGCCAGACTACAAAGAACAGACCTCTCACTAAATTCATCATTAAAACCATAATGCAAGGGAAGGGAAAGCTCTTTAAAATGATGCAATCTCCCAGTGATTAGCATAGTTAAATTCCCTGCCTTTAAAAAATGCTCTGCCTTTACAAACATAGATCTTAAGAATACAACTCTCCGTTTACAGCTCTTTCCATATAAATTTAATTAGGGACAATCCAAGAAGTTGAAGCACAAAGAAAAGCAGTGTTTGACATACAGAAAACAAAGATTCTGTCCCTAACCTTGGCTCTTCAGCTACAGGCTTGCTGCTTACTCATTGCTAACATGCTACAAGTTTTCTCTTTTAGAAACGAAATTCTTTGAAAACTTGGTCATGTTTTCTTCCAGGAACTCAGCATCACAGATCACATCCCCTTGTGTTATGCTGACTAACCACGAGAATTGTATGAACTGCTGTGAAAAGGTGACAAAAACTCTTCAAGTGCCGGGGCTTGAGACACTGAAGAACACGACTACAGTAAACTAAATAACACAGTGAACCAAAAAAGTTATTCCAAAAGCTCCCTATGCTCAGGGAGAAATAATATTTTAAGATGTGGAACTTTTTGAAGCATATTTAAAGTGGAAAATCTTAAAATGGTAAATAAAATTTACAATTTTCTAAAAGCTACTGGCAAGCAATTTTTTTCAAAATGGACTAAAGGAGCTTCAATAGCCTGTATTATTTGCTCCCTAATGATTGTGTAGGTAATGATACAATTGTATTCAGTGTTTAGACTATAATGATTGTCATTACTTAGGAGCTACTCAGATGAAGATACCCATGCTTTTGTTATGTTTAGGTATTGAAGGCTGCCCATTTTATTTCATTCAAATTAGTATACTTTAAAGAAGACATTTTTCTACATTGAAATATTAAGATGTACAGAACCTTCACTGATTTAATGACCAAGAATTTATATAAAAAAGAGCGATTCTTGGTCAGGACTACCTGCCTGATCCTTGTCCTCCTACCTGACTAGTTCCAAGTGCTGTGGGAAGGTGAGGAGCCTATGCTAGGTGTGTATGAGATCCTTCTTTCTTTATTAGCTGTTAAATTTTCATTGCTGCCACAATTAACACCCTTCTCCACAGTTAGCAGTTACTCAACACCATTTAAAATTTTAATTAATATTTTAAGCCAGAACCCACCCGTGGCCATAAGTCATATATGAAATCCACAAACATGCAACGCTGAACTTGCTGTTTTTCAGATGTTTTGAGTGACAAGGTATTGGGAACTCCTTGCCAGAGGATAAACTGTGACTTTATCCAGTGTAGCTAGACTGCCTCAGCTTCCTCACTGGCTGCTTTGGACAACCAAAGTCCTTTTTATATCTTCACATCTAATTAAGAATCTAATTTTCTGTCAGAGAAATGCCTAACTAAATGCCAGGTATGAAACCATAGGTTCAAGCTCCACCCAATAAAAATGAGCCTGAATAGAAAATACACCAATTAAGTTTCTACTGCATAAGGGATTACACATCAAATATTGCAAGGTTTGTGGTGACCTTAAAGAGCACTTGGTATATTCTAATTACCTCTTGCACTTTATGTGATAACAGTTCTGGTCATGGTGGTCACACCCAGCTACCATATACATTATTTCATGTAATGACTCCTATGTTTAGGAGTTCATGTAATTTTAAATGCTACTGACTGCAACTGAGATGAATAAAGTTGGTTCAAAAAAACACAATTCAGCATTTTGTTTTAAATTCTAAATTAAAGAAATATGATTTTTAAATTACTTTTTCATCTATTTCCAAGAATGTATCCATACCAGAAGCCTTCACTTTGAAATTTTAAGCATCCAACATAAAAAGAAGATATTTATTTTAGAAAACAAAAGGTCTCAACCAATATCCTACAAATAGGCTTAGCCTTTTAAGCTTTAAGAAAGATGAAGCATCAACTGTACAAAGAAAAAACCCAAACCACTACATGTTCAAAAAGCAAAATGTTAAGAGAAGGAATAGCTAAGTTTGAAAAATGAGACATTTCCCAGCTATGTTTTATATATATATATATACATACAATATATACATATATATACACACACACAAAAAGAACAAGTCTATAGAGTCATATACAAAATTCATTCAGTAGCCACAGTCATGCCCAACCTTGTTCTGATGTTTCTGTACACCTTAAATACTGAATTGTTTCCTAAAGATTGGCATGACTTCAAAAGTTGCAGATAAAGCATACAACACACTGTTTTCTTGCAAAGGAAACTATGTTTATATATATATATATGTATATATGTATATACACACCATATATATGTATATACACACACACAAATATCAAGTCTATAGAGTCACATAGAAAATTCACTCAGTAGCCACAGTCATGCCCAACCTTGTTCTGATGTTTTTTACCACCTTAAATATTGAATTCTTTCCTAAAGATTGACACAACTACAAAAGTTGCAGATAAAGCATACAATATACTATTTTCTTGCAAAGGACAGCCTGGGCTTACCCATCTTTGGTCCTTTTGTAGCACCTCCATGCAGCAACACAAGGAGAACCCTCTCCACAGCACCCTGTGAAAATCTCTGCCATTTCCTCCACACACTGTGGAGCCCACAAACCTCTCACCGGCCCCTGCTCCCAACGAGGATCTCATTTTCCCTGCCGTTTTACCTGAATTCACAGTTAACTCACTAGAACTAATTGGTATGTTGTCCCTCAGTAACAATCTGGAGACCATTTCTAATGTACAGAGTTACAGGAAATATTTACAAGTCTCATTACACAAATGCCAAGTGCAGATTAAGAAAATCCACTGTATGGCAAACAAATCCCAAGGAGAAAAAATATGGAGTCAACCTCAAGAATGGGAACTGCTAAATCTTTGTTTCAGTCTGGAAGCATGTCTGGCTGAAGGCCAAAACTGGGAAGGGATCTCCAGAATTCTCCCACAGCAGAACCAAGAAGAAAAACCAGCTTCAGAAACCTGCTTCAATCCTCAGTGAGGCAGAACCTCAACTAACCCTTCCTATTGCAAGGCATAATTTCTTACCCTCTGGTGAAGTGCAATGATTGTTACAGCAGAGATTTCATTTTAAATACTCTTTTTAAGAAATCTCAGGGGTTTTCCTACTTTTTTTCCCTTTCTAGTGGTGAACTACTACTAAACTAAATTGCAGCTTTGCTAGAAAATCACTTCTCCAGCAGCTCAGCATTACTTAGAGAAAATGTACACCATGATCCTCAGTGCTACAACCTAGTTTTCTAAAATCACACCAAAAGCAGCCTATTCTCAGCGAGAAGTGTAATCATTACTTATCCCAATTTTGCTGTTGTTCCTTTGCACTAAACCAGCACTGTGTGCAGACCGAGTGACTTCCCAGGTTCTGTTTGCCACTGGAGATTTCAACCAGGCACAAAAAAATCAATGGTGCCTCATGAAAAACATGTGTGTGCTGGAGATCAGCACTGGGGCTTGCAGGCAGCTCAAATCTACTGCAGCACAGTAACAGGGAGAACCAAGTGCAAAATTAAAACATGCTTTTCTGCCCTCCTATTAAAGTTAATTAATTAATTAGTTAAGTAAATTCTCTGCATAAGAACTGTTATTCTCACTGCCAAGATACAATTTTCTTCAAAGTACTGTTCACAATGCATAGTATTACCATTAAAATATTTATCATTTTTAAGCGAAAATACTTTCTGTGAAGTTCTCCAAACATGTATAGGTACACACACATAGTTCTAAAAACACACATTAACTTCCTCTTCATAAGAAAGCACCACAAACAGAAAAAAAAAAGGTTTTGGAAAAAGGAATTTATAGCTTCGGATTTGCTTTTAATAAAGAATTTGAAGCCACTCTATTATTAACATTCTTTATCTGATTCTACAAATAAAGGTTCTTTTGTGTTAGCATATTTTGCCAGACTTTAGCATGTCAGGGCAGACAATCTGTGAATTAAGTTCTTGAAACAGATACTTTTCATGTCTAGGAATAGAACAAAATGAAGAACTGAAGTAGCCAACTGCAAAAGATCTGTCAACAATTCCTTTATAAAGATCCATTCTCAGGAGGTTACAATTATCACAGCAGGACATTTTTTCAAGAAAATAATTTTGCCCTGGATGGCTTTCTGCCTTATAGTTTTTGGTTGGGCTTTTTATTCCTCTCTTTAAATGAATAATGACAGTTCCTATATCTGTAAGAGGAAAATTACACATTACTTACCACTCACACTTCTCTCAACAACCTTAAAAGCACCTCAGAATAGGTCTAGATTTCACTCATTTCAGCTTCTCTGATATTTGAACTGAAAGCTTCACATTAACACACTATCATAAAATCTAATAATAGAATTTAGAGGTAAACTCCAATACAATTCTTTGCTTTGAAGATTTATCTGTCTTTTAGATCACAGAAAAAAAAGTAAAAAAAAAAGTCTGGCTTTAGAGCAAAATGCTATTTAAATGAACTTTTTTCTTTCATATATGAAGATACTATCTCAAAATATGTCAAATAATGCAAAACATCCACTGTTTGGAGAAGGAACAAATGCTGATTCACCCTCTAGCTCAAGGCTTAACTCAAAATTCTCTCAAGACAAAGGCAAATAATTTGTAAATTTGCATTCTAAATCACCAGGGAGAGCATGGCAAGGCTTTCCTGTTGCATGTTGTGAAAACTATTTTTACAGAATTCTGGAAAGGGCAGAAATAATGATCACTGATTTTAAGTCGCTTGCTATTTTTGGAAGCAGAAGCAAACAGAGCCCTATTAAGCAGAGAATCACAGGCCATTCTGAGTTGGAAGGGACCCACGAGGATTACTGAGTCCAGCCCCTGGCCCTGCACAGGGCACTTGCTGCCAGGCTTGGAGCTGTCCCCACGTCCCTGGGGAGCCTGTGCCAGTGCCCAGGCACCCTCTGGGTGAACATTTCCTCCTAATATTCCACCTGACACAGGCCATGCCCTCGGGTCCTGCCACAAACAGAAGGGATACGCAACATTTTCCCTTTTTCTGGAAGTTCATCTTATGCTCATCATTTGAAGTCAACCTGTTGCACGTCAGAGCTCTGGCACGTGTTCTTTAGAAAAAGCAGAGTTTAGAAAGCAGGGCACAGAACAAATGCCACAAGTACTCTTACTCAGCTGTGTTTTTCCTTCACATTAGAAAGCCAAAAGGGCTCCAAACATTAATTGTTTGCATTGCTGAGCTATTGTACTTCCTTGCAAACACAGCTCTTCAGACAATGCGAGGCTGGAGCACACGACAGGTTTAAACAGCTGCCATTTCTAGTAGCTCACTTAAGTCAGGTTTTTTTTTTTTCTATACACTGCAAACAACTTAATCTTTTCCATACAAAATTCTCAAGGTCTTTTTAATATGCAACAGCCACGAAGCCATTTTTCCTTGCTGTTTTCTCCTGAATCCTAAGTGCCCTTGGCAGGAGCTCAAAGCCTCCATGGCTGCTGACGCCTCATGCACTGGCAGAGAAGGTGAAGGCTGAATCACTCCAACACTTAGGAATTGATTGGGAGCAGCTTTTACAGGTTTGGAAAAAGCTGCTCGCTCTCCCAGCCACAGAAATGTTGTACTACACCCTTATGGGCTGGAAGAGATAGAAACATACAATTCACTGTTGTGCTTCATTGTACATTCTATTCCCCCAGCCTTGGCAACAAAGAGAGGGCAGAGCTGCCTTTGTGGGAGGATGATCACTGAATTGTGCACCTGGCATGCATGAGATTTTCTGTCCTC